>NW_023270265.1:29293275-29412103 GCF_011800145.1 Mirounga leonina | reverse complement strand
GTACACATACGCCTGGGCATGCGCACGCGCACATATACCCGGGCATGTGCACACCTGCGCACACCGCACGAGTGTGCTATTAAAGATCCATGACTCGATCTAGGTTGCTGCTCCTTTATGTCCCACACAGAGGGCGGTGGTGCTGACGGTCACCGTCAGAGAACAGCGTGGGCCTCACTGTGGTTTTAGGAATCCGCGCACCTCCCCGTGTTGCTGCAGGGGAGAAAGCGGTTCAGGGAGGCAACAGGTCTTTCTTCTAACCGGTATTTAAAACATACTGGAAGCTTTTATTACCTCCATAGACTCACCGTCACTTGGGAGTCTAGAGAAACTCAATCTGGGGAGGCAGAGGCACTGGTTCTCCAAGTCTGTCTTCGATGTTCCTTTACCCCTGATTTCACCAAGCACCAAATGTCACTTACTAACCCCCGGCCTTCCTCCACCGCCCCACACTCAGGGATGGCCCTGAAGATTTTAGAATGAATTATGTCCTTCAGACACCGCTAGTTGAAAAAGAAGCACAAAGTACTTACCCACTTCACAGTGAGATCAGCCAGGATGATGCACTGGCCCAGCCGGACTGGGTGACCACTCGGAAGGGGCAGTGCAGACAGACTGTGGCTCCCCACACTTGAGGGTGACTTGAGGCCCTGGTCCTCCTTCAAAGGTGAATCCAGGCCTGGACTGGATCTAACTGTTAAATGAGAGACATGAATGCCAAGGTAAGTCATCCTTCTAATCAGTGGGTAATTCCATTTGGTTCCAAAAGGATATAAACGTATTTTACAGGTACATTAAACCCCATTGTTATTGCACATATGTTCATGTACAGAGGGTCAGAGCACATCCCTTAAAGCACAAGTATACAAAAATCCATGTTGAACCTAATTTAAGATGCTGAGCCCATGATAGATGTTAGACCTTGCCAAAATATAGGGAATTCGGTGTGTTAAGATATCTTTTTGTTGTCTTTTTCTAGTTATCACGGAAACAGTAACTACAAGACTTACATCCTTGCCGCCAAGTAAGTGACTATCAAGAGCTTTCTTCTCAGCAAGGCATGTGTGAAGGACTCCACATGTAACCTTTCCCATAGGCGCTTACTCTTCAGTTGAGCAAATCCAAAATATCTGAAATCTCTTGTTTAACAGCTATATAGACATTAATTTATATACCACAAAATTCACCAGTTTGAAGTATATATAATTCAATGGTTGTTAGTATTGTTAACCTTAAAAATAAAACTGCCCGTTATTTTACCAGCAAAATATGGGTTTATTTGGGAATAGCAAAGAATCACAACCTGGAACAAGCAAGCTAAGACAGAACCATAGGCAAGTCCAACAAACAAAGGAGAGGAACATTATTTTATGGAGAAGAAAGAGGAAGCTGAGAGGTGTTGTTTAAATGAAAGACCATCAGAGAAAAGCAAGAGTTCAGGCTGTTGGATGGTTCCTCACTGGCCAAGTTGCAGGTGTAGTAGATTTCCTGTAGGAGATGCAATGTACACTTTCCCTGTACATTGGGGCCTGTAATTGATGACTCTTTCCTGTTGAGGATTCTTCTGTTATGTCTGTAATTGACATTAAGTGGCGTGGCTCCCCTTCCAACCTCCCCCTCCAGCATCAATTCACTTTAGCGAGGTTTCCTTTTATTAATTTTCACAGTATATTTACAGAGTTGTGCAGCCATCGCAACAATCTAATTTTAGAACATTCCATCACCCCAAAAGGAAACTTCACGACCATTAGCTATTACCACCCCTCTCCCCAGCCCCCAAGAACCACGAATCTATTCTCTGTCTCTATATATTTACGTGATCGGACAGTCGTATCAAAAACCTTATCTAGCCTGAGCATGGAGGGTGGGAGAAGGGAACCAGTCAGGCTTCCGTCTGAGTCCACTTGTTTTCTGAGGGGGTCCTTAGGTTGAGTGGATTCTGTATTGGAGAACTGAGCCCTAAAGCTACCCCTGCACCTGCCAGGCAGCCTGGCTTACAGAGGATGGGGACGAGAGGTCAGAGCATGACAGGCCGCCATGCGCCATGAACACCAGCGACACAGAGCTGTCACCCCTTCAACAAGTCTAGTGGCTGCCATTGTCTGTGGCACTGACCAGGCAATTTCCACAAGTCAAGCCCAACCCACGTCCTGGCCTTACAGAGCCTTTCATCACTCAGTTGCCTTTTCTAATACTTCAGTTTTCCTAATGAGCAACTTGCTATGCTCCATCCAGAAGACTTTCCTTATAAATGGGGTAGAATATTTGCTCTTGACATTTCTATCACAAACAAACAAATGAGAGTATGGCAGCTTGCACTTGCAAAGGGACCCCCAACCAGCAGGGTCATGGGTGGTAAGCCAGGGGTGGTCTCCACAGCGGAGGAGGAGAGGACCCCCTGGCCTGACTCCACCCATAAATTGTCACCTGCTTCTTGTTTGTGCAGAAGGGGGAACCAGCAACGGCTATGCTAAAACGGGCTCTCTAGGTGGAGGGAGCCGGCTGGAGAAGCACAGCCTGACCCATGGCAGCAGTGGTTACATAAACTCAAGTAAGTGGCTGCTGGTGGAGGGACTGGGGGAAAACAGATGGACAGGGCAGAGGGAGTCCTACAAGGAGAGGGATGGTCACAACCGCTTGTCATCCTTTCCAAATGCCCCCAATTGTTTGTGTAACTGACACAAGATCCCAGCCAAGGTGATACTTTTGAATCCGCCGCATTTAAAGCCTCCTTACAATGGGGTCAATTTTCATTAAGTCCCCAATATAAATAACAATCCTCAAGAATGCTTTGTGGGGAGGTCGCTCTGTTCCCACTGAATCACTCTCTTGCCCCCACTTCTTTTAGGGAAGGGTGTGTACACAAGAGGGTTTACAATTTGAATTAACAACAAAAACAAAAGAAACTTAACGACTGGGTTACTCTGCTCGAGGAGTCTAGCGATACACAATCCCGCACTGAGTTTCCACTGGGCAAGCATCCAGCACAGGCCCATTGTTCCCAACGAAACACTCTTTCACGGTGATAGCTTTCAAACCAAGACAGCAAGCAAGGCAAACAAAACAAAGAACAAGCACACATATAACCCCTGAGGCCATTTAAACCATCTTGGATTGACACGGAAAAAGAAGACCCAAGACACACAAATAGCCAGGTTGACCAAGAGGCGTGGTTGCTGTGAGCTGTCAGGGAACACCTCGTCGGATTGTATTCTGGTCCATCCAGCAGTGAGCTGCAATTAAATGCCAGGTCCTCAAGAAAAATCCTGCCAGAGCCTCTCCATTGCCATGTGCAGCCATGTCCACAAAGGGCCCCCCCGCCTTCCTTCCATGGTTAGCTGGGCAAGGACACTGGTGATGATCCCACCTCCCATTTCTGAGCCGCCGCGGGAGTGCCCAGGTGGACCCCGTCAGCAGCGTTCTCAGAAGGTCCTCGGGGCCTTCCGGAGGGCCCTCTTTTATCTTGAGCAGCCTGAGTGTAGTCAGTATAACTGCAGGCCAGTCTGAAGTGCTGTGAGAGTTGATGCTTTTCCCCACTCGCAGGTGGGAGCACGCGGGGCAATGCCTCCACATCCAGTTACAGGAGGGCTCACTCCCCGGCCTCCACTCTGCCCAACTCACCAGGCTCCACCTTTGAAAGGAAAACTCACGTCACCCGCCACGGAACATACGAAGGTATCAGTCCCATATATTTTATTTTATTTCATTTCATTTCATTTTAGAGAGCGAGAATAAGGGGGTGAGGGGCAGAAGGAGAGGGAGAGACAGAATCTTAAGCAGGCTCCACGCCCAGCGTGGAGCCCAATGCAGGGCTCCATCTAATGACCCTGAGATCATGACCTGAGCTGAAATCAAGGGTCCGATGCTTAACCGACTGAGCCACCCGGGCGCCCCTCAGTCCCACAGATTTTAGAACTACTCTCTCCGCCAAAAGAACTTCACTCATCCTTTGAGGATGGAATTATTGGCCACTCGTGTTTAGCTGTTTCTGCCCTCAACTTTCTCTTTACTTGTGTTTTGATGTGGTTTGGAGTGTTGGGGTCTGGAGCCAACAGCCAAGAAAGAATTCTCCAGATGCCTTTAGTGCAAAAAGTTTGTTTTATGATAGCTCAGGGACAGAACCATGGCAAGAAAGAGCTGCTGCCCTGGGATTGTGAGGAGCAACTGATTATATACTTTGGAGTTCGGGGGAGTAAAGACAAAGGGAAGTTCCAAAAGGGTTTTCATAATGCTGAAGAAGACTCACCGGATACTTGAGGCCTGGCTATTGTCAAGCTAAGGTTGTTTTTCTTTTTTTTTTTTTAAGATTTTATTTATTTATTTGAAAGAGAGAGAGAGACAGCAAGAGAGGGAACACAAGCAGGGGGAGTGGAAGAGGGAGAAGCAGCCTCCCCGCTGAGCAGGGAGTCCGATGCGGGACTCGATCCCAGGATCCTGGGACCACGACCTGAGCCGAAGGCAGATGCTTAACCGACTGAGCCATCCAGACACCCCAAACTAAGGTTGTTTTTCCCTCTAGCACAGCACTGACAGTAAGACAGTTGAGAGCTTCCTGGAAGAATGTTATACTCTGCCCGCCTCAAGTATTTGTTAATGGGCTGCAGGTTATAAGGAAATTTAATTTCATCTACATTTCCTTCTGCCTTTGTTTCCCACATCAGTTTCCTTTCCTTTATGGACTCAAGTTGGAGATTTCATTGACTTACCCACCCCCTTATTCATTCATCCATTCAGTATTTTATCACATATCTACCATGTGTTTAACACTGTATGGAATGCCTTAGTGGACACCATAGGGGCCAAGGGCTGGCTGCCCCAAGACAGGCCACTCTGGCATGAACATTATTTTGCGTTAAAAGCAGTCAGAACCCAGCAGATTCAGGAAAAGCTTTCTACCTCCCCCTCAACTGCCTGCTTATACCAAGAAGAGAGCTATTAACAGATTCCCCTCCCCAAGACACTTACCTACATAAGGCAATCTTTGTTTTCCAACCATCTCCTCTCACCTTCCTGCTAATGGCCTTTCTGCCCTTTGTATCCTCAGACCCCTACCCCTCTCCTCAGCTCACACAAGCATCATGTTGCCTGTCTCTGGAATTTCCATGTCTGTGTGCATTCCCTGTATGTACAAAACTAAATTTGATTTTCTCCTTTCTCCTGTTAGTCTGTCTTATGTCAGTGTGATTCTTAGTCCCGCTCTAAAGATCTTGTAGGGCAGAGGGTACCCACCCTTCCTCTCCAACACTTAAATGAATTAGACGTGAGGCCATCTAGGGGGCGCAGTTGGTTAAGTGTCCAACTCTTGGTTTCGGCTCAGGTCATGATCTCAGAGTTGTGAGACTGAGCCCCCCATCTGGCTCCGTGCTCAGTGTAGAGTCTGCTGAAGTTTCTCTCCCTCTCCCCCTGTCCCTCTCCGCATGCACTCATTCTCGCATGCTCTCTCTCTATATAAAATAAACAAATCTTTTAAAAAGGAGAAATGAATTAGACATGGATCTTGTCTTCAAGTTGCTCTGGTCTAATAGATTAGCTAAGATGACAGGTAAAAACTATGATGTAAAGTTGAAGGGGCTGAGCGTTTCCAGCTGAGTGTTCAGGGAAGACTCTATGGAGAGGTGGCCTCTGAACTGGGCCTTCAGGATGTGTGACATTTGAGGCCTGGGTGGGGGGGCGGGGGGGCGGGGGGGCGCTCCAGCCTGCAGGGGGCGCACTCAGCACAGAGGGGCAGAAGTCAGGGCTGGGCAGCAGGCCACTTGGTCCTGACGTGAAGAGAGCTGGAGGGGCTCAGATTCAGGGCTGGCCTGTGATGTCTGGACTCTATCCTGCAACACTAAGAAGCCACTGGGATTTTTGAGTAGAGAGTCGATCCTCTTTGAGGGCCAGGACTAGAACTCCGGAAGCCATGTACAGGAAGAACAGGGAGGAAAGAGGCTGAACATGGTGACAAGTTAGAAGATGCTTATAGTCAAGGGCAAACTTGGCTGGGATTAGGGCGGTGGCAATGGGAGAGGAAACAAGGAGCGGGAGATGGAATTGATGTTTGACAATTGATTAAATACGAGGGGAGAGGGAGGAAAAGGGAGTCCGGGCCACTGAGATTCAAGCACAGGTGGCTGGGTCCACAGTGGTGCCAGCGACTGAGAGAGGGGTGCCGGAGGCAGACCCCCATGTGGACGAGCTCAGTAATGCTCCCAGGTGGGGCTCCCAAGCAGGGAGTGGGAGCGGGGCGCACAGCACGTGAGCTCAGGGAAGCGGTCGGGCAGGATACCCAGTTTGGAGTCATTTACAAAGAGATGTTAGTAGAAGATGGAAGACTAAGGAATCAGCCAAGGAAGGGAACAGGAAAGCAGAAGGGAGCAAAGAAAGATAAAAGTGGGGATGAAACGGAAGGAAGAGCCAGAGGACACAGGAGGAAGAGGAGTCTGGGGGGGTGGGGAGAGCAGGACCCCGATAGAGACATGGAAGTCAGTGCAGGAACGCACTCAGGGTCAAGAAGCAGGAGGCGGGCGGAGGACATCTGGGTTCGGCTCCTAAAGTCCCCTCAGTGCCTGGTGACTGCAGAAGCCGGTTTGGTGGGAAACAAATGAGCCGGGCAGCAGGGGGTCTGACCGGGACTGGAGATGGGTCCTGGTGCTGGAGAAGCAGGACTGAGGGATGGGTTCGCCAGTACGTGATTTAAGACCCAGAGCTGTCAGGGGGTCTGGTGGGGGGGCGAAATCCAGGCTTGTGTCACCACAGTGCCGTGTGATGTGAGGCCTGCCTGGGGCCTTCATTGTACCGTCCGCGTTCGGGACGAGCTTCACAAGGTCAGTGACGCTCCCATGCTGACAGCACATTTACTTGACCAACACTGGTACAGGGGAAACCCAGTCAAGAGCTTAAAAACAAAAAAAGAAAAGCAAACCTGCTTTCCTGTGTTCCAACCCTTCGCCGTCTGAAGTAGATCTGTGATCAGGATGAATCTCGGCAGCTGGGTCCAGCAGGCGCGTCCTATTTCAAGAGCGAGCCCGCTGCCGAGCACCTACATCCTCCTGACCCAGGGCTGCCAAGGCTCAGAAGGGGGCACCCGGCACACCTTCCCCCCTCCGAAGCCCCCCGGCTCACGTGGCCATGGGTACTAAGTGTTTTCTCGCCCTGCAGGGAGCTCCAGTGGCAACTCTTCTCCGGAGTACCCTCGGAAGGAATTCGGTAGGTCCTTTCCTTATTTTCTGAAGGCACGGTCAGATGCGCTAGGGAAATGCCTGGGGTCAGGGGTGGGGGGTGGGGGGACACGGAGTTCAGTGGATTCTTCTAAAGGACTTTGACCCTTGCTGATCAGTTTTTCCCTTGCTCTTTATCCTGAAGCATCTTCAGGCCACAGTCAGCCACGTTAACTTGCTGCCATTAGCCATTGCTCCTGAAACTACCGAAATGGCAAGTTGGTCACACAAGGCTCAGACTTGGACAGAGAAGCCCCTAAGGCCAGGCAACAATTGTAGGGTGTGTCCTTCCGCAGGATGCACAGGGACCTCCCAGCAAAGAGCAGCAGGGGTTCGAATGCACACACACCACAAACATCGTAGCCCCCCCGCCCCCCCCCCCGCTACAGCGGGCGGCAAAGGGGCACATTTATATGCCACGTGAAACCCTAGGCTGTCTCTTCACTTGGCCTTAAGTTTGTGGTCCATGTTCTTGGATTCTCATAGTGCATATGAATTGGTATGATCATTGTACAGTGATTATAATTTTACTGCTTTGCTTACATCAGGAAGACCAAGATCTGGCCATTTTTTTGAATACATTTGGTCAGTGTAGACAGCCAGCCCCAATGACTAGGCTTCCAAATGATTACCTTAGTTAACACCCTAAGTGTGAGCCAATTTAACATCATTTCACTAACGCCCTAAATGCATCGGAGCCTTGCAGAACTCGCTCTGCCCTTGGGCTATGAGGTCATCATTATTAAGCGTCCACCATCGAACTCAGGTGCTTTGGGTTCACTGTGGGGCTAATGATTGAACTAGGGAAGCCAGGTGGACGCCTCCATGTGGACACGTTCCATCACCTCGTCCTGAAGCGGAGCTGTCTGGGCAGGGCTCCCAGGGAGGAAGTGGGATGCACAGGGCTTGAGCTCCGAGAAGAAGGCAGGGCAAGATACTCAGTTTGGAGTCCTTTACAAAGACTTTACACAGTATTAGTAGAGACCCAGAGGATGGCTCCCATCTGGATATAAAGTCACAATGAAAATAATCCTCCCCCCCCCCCCGCCCCGCTCAAACAGATCTCCTTCCAGGTCAAAAATATCTAGTGTGCCACCTCTTCTGTGCCTAAGATTACTTTTCTTTGTTCCTCAGCATCTTCTTCAACCAGAGGAAGGAGCCAAACACGAGGTGAGCTCTGTGGCTGGGTTCAGTTCAGTTCATTCAACAAGTTTTTTCTGAGCATCTAATGTGCGTGCTCAGATTTGAGCCAGAAAATGGGAGGAGTAGAGAAGCCTAAATAAGGCGTGGTTCCTGCTCTCAAGGAGCCTACAGCATCCTGGGACTCTTCGGCTGGCCCCATCAGGATGCGAAGGGTAGTTTGGGGCACCAATCTAACATGGAAGTGGAAGTAAGGGTACAAACACCCGGTAACCACCTGGGGACTAGTTTGTTCTGTGGATTATGAAGATGCTAGTGCCACATCTGGTTTCTCTTGGAGTCTCCTGGTTGACCTCAACAAGATGCACTGTAATTGCCTTTACGTAGCGAGAAATGAACAAAAGCCCTTCTTTTTCAAGTTAGTCCAGGGGACAGAGGGCTCCGTGACAGCTTTTCGTTCTGCAAGTCTGCCCATGGATAAGGCTCTAGGAGGGAAATGGGCTCCTGGGGAGGGCTGGCCCGGATGCATCTGGTGACAGTGGGGGCCGGGGGGGGGGTGTCCGGGCTGTGCTGAAGGCAAAATTTTCACGGGCTCTGGTAGCTCTCCGTGATCACTCTAGACTTCCAGGGACTTTATTGCATCAGTAACTCGAAAGTTAGGAACACACAAACCACCCACAACTTTAGGCTAATAGTTGAAAGATGTCAATGGCCCACCTGAAGCTAACTGATAATGTCAAACCCAGAGGTGGCTCAAGTGACTAAGTAAAAGGTATGCGTTTTAGAATTCCGTCTCCTGCATCAGAAACCCAGGAGGCAGGAGAACAGCTTGGTTTGAGCAGCTAGGAGACGGGCACCAGGAAGGGGGTCGGTCATTGCCGGTGGTGATCCAGGCTCCTGCTCAGCCTGCGATCTCATCAGAGCATGTCCAGGTGCTGGGAGGTATGCAGTGGGCTGGTTAGGGTGTGGGGAGAGGATCCCTCCTTTTCAGCAGCACTCGTTCTGGGCACACTTAGGTTTTCTGTTCCCAGGACAGATCTCAGAGCAGCCTACATTTCTTTCTGCTGCTCAGAGCTCAGGGTCGGGCTCCTTCATTTATACCTTCTTCATCTCTTCCCTTGTACAGAGAGCGAAATCCGAGTCCGACTGCAGAGCGCTTCCCCATCTACCCGATGTAAGTGGTCACTGTCTGAAAACAAAGGATCCAGGAATCCAGGGTCACCGTGGCATGCATGCATGTGTGCGTGCATGGGTGTATGTGTGTGGTCAGTCACTCGATCATAATACATGTCGAAGGGCCTTCTGTGAGAGGGACCCTGGCTGAGGTGTCAGGGGTCAGGAGCTGAGAAACTCCTGTTCCCTGCTGCTGATAGGGAGATAGAAAACCATCCCACCATGACCTCTCAGGGAGCTGAAGGAGCAGGGAGCCAAAGAAACCCTCCTGGGTCAGCGTCCCTTAAAAGGAGATGGAAGGCTCCATGGGATGAGCTGGCATGAGACCCTTGAGGAACATAAGCTCAGACATTGGAGGAATGTTCAGTGTGGCCAAAGGAAAAGGAGCAGGAGGGGACCTTAAGGTTGGAGGAGAGTCAGAAGTAAGTGGAGTGTGAGAGTTTGAAGTTTATTTCGCATGTCTGGGATGCCCCAGTCCCTGTCCATTGACTCTGTTAGACTCCTGCTCTTGTTAGAGGGGACTGGACATTTTGAAATGAACCCAACTGATAGGACGGGAGCCAAGTACAAAGAGTAGGAGGAGAAAGAGGTTGGTTGACCCAGGAATCAGAGACTGGGGCTGGCCCAGAAAGCTCCGCACCCCGGGCCCTGGGGTCCAATGCTGTCTCCCCAGAGTCCTTCCAGGCTGGGCAGGGCTGAGCCAAGGTTGGAGCTTTCAGGGAAGGGGGTGCCTGGGCAGTCCTCCAGCACGTGTTGTGTGCAAACCTGTCTCTTAAGCGCTGCCCTTGCATGATGCCTCCCTCCTCTCCTAACTTGCCCTGTTGGGAGGCACAGGGAGCTTGCATGTGACCTTGCTACAGGTAATAGTGGCCAAATGAACTTGAACTCACACAAAAGCAGCATACTGTTAAGAAGTTATGGGCCACAAATTCCTGTGACACTCCAGAGCATACAAGGTCAGGGACCTAGTATTCAAGGTGTCCTGGCAGGGGATGAGACCACTGTTGAACCATTTGTTTCAAGGGATCTGGTTCTCACTGCTTTGGGTGTAAATCCTCGAATCTCCCAATCTAGGATGACAGGGCCTTCTAGCCACAGAATTCTCCCTGTGGTGCCTGATGAGGGAATCTATACTGAGGACCTCCCCATGGAGGCGCTGTATTTATGAGGCCATTAATATTACAAAATGCGAGCTTGATAAGTGCTATAAACTGACAAAATGCAAAAATTAAAAGGCTGACCAAAACTATCCCAGCATGTGAAGCAGATGCCATCCCCCCCTCATATTCTGGATACCATTAATGTTCCTGCCACTGCGGTTGGACTCAGGAAAGAATCCTGGGCCCAATGGAAAATGCGGGGATTACCTTACAGGGACAGAATTGGATGATGTTAAGCGTTTGCTCAAGGGGAGCCGATCAGCAAGCGTGAGCCCTACCCGGAACTCCTCCAACACCCTCCCCATCCCCAAGAAAGGCACGGTGGAGACCAAGATGGTGACGGCGAGCTCCCAGTCAGGTCAGTCCCGGGGCCCCGGCTGCCGTGGAGGGAAGGGAACGAGGGGGCAGAGTTACCCCGGCCCAGGGTCTCAGCCGTGCCCCAGCAGGCCTTCCAGGTTGTGGCAGAGACCTCACAAGGCACTGAGCGTCCACGCTGCGTGCTGTGTGACCACGTGGGCTGCACCCTGTTGGCTCCACCATCCCGTGAGCGTGTGGCTGGGCTCCAGATCCTAGAGATTCTCTCCCAGGACCTTCTTGACCTCTCTCGGGAATGTGTTGGCCAGGTTCCCCAAATGAAGACTATTGGGGACACTTGTAGTATTATCCTTCATTTATTCAGTGAATATTCTGTGGCTCCTCTATGCCGAGGACCAGGCACTGAGGAGAAGCAACAAAGGAGACCCAGCCCCTCGTGGGGGCGAGGGCCTCTGGGGAAGCCAGACCAATAGCCAGGAGCTCGTAGTCAAGTAGGATGAGTGTTGTGGAACCCTCCCAGATCACATGCCTACCAAGTGGGCCGGGGTGGAGGAGGGCAGAACAATGAATAAGCAGATCCTCGGAGGGAGAGGAGGAAAGCAGCCAGCTATACTGTGATGTGAAGCTTTCTTTCACTCCTGGAAAGGAAAAAAAACCCTTGAGATCGTGACCAGGTCGTGACCTGTCTCTTGTTTTGTAAATATAACACCAAACCTCAGGGCAGTTTTTATGACCTGCATGGCCAGCTCCCCCCAGGGTAGTGAAGAGGCAGAATTGGCTTCAGATCTGAAGGAGCACCAAAGCCCCCTCCCAGGGGCAGAGTGGCCCTTGGGTCTGGTGGGCACGTAGGAATGTTTACGGGGCGCTTACTGGGGAAGATGCCCTCAGCGCAGGATGGTCGCAGAGCCAGGCCTTTGCTGTCTGTGCCTGCTGCGTGCCTGGAAGTTGGCGTGGGATTTGCTGTTCCCGGGCATCTGTGGGAACAGAAGGTGGAATCAGCAAGAGACGGAGAGACCATTGGTCCCCACCACACCAGCACCCCGAGAGGTGGGGAGGGGATCTTGGAAAAATGGGCAGACCCCAGAGCAAAACTGACCTACTTGAGATTTCACCAAGAGCCAGCAAGCATTTCTAACACAAGAGACCAAGGTTTTACCAGCTCCAGGGTTTCGGATGGAAGTGGGCTGACCAACTTCCCTGGACTGAGGGAGTTCCCAGACATGGGACCTTCAGGACTAAACCCAACTGCGCTACACCGACCCGAGTGGGTTACCCCAGCACGGAGTGCCAGTTTATCTTTCACTGGGGTGTGGGCGTGCCTGTCTGGTTCCAGTGTCCGGCACTTATGATACCACCATCCTGGACGCCAACCTTCCATCCCACATGTGGTCTTCCACCTTGCCAGCGGGGTCCTCCATGGGGACCTATCACAACAACGTGACAACCCAGAGCTCGTCCCTCCTCAACACCAACGCCTATTCTGCAGGATCAGGTACGTGGTACAGGGCACTTCCCTTCCCACCCCTGGGCCCCTTGCACCTTTACTGGCCCTGAGGGACCCCTCTGGTATTGACTCTCACCGCGGGTTCCCTGAGGGGTTTTCTGTAGCCCCATGTCCCACGATTTTCCCAGCTCAGTTCAGTCTCCAGGTGTTTCTTTTGGTGGGTCCCCTCTGAGAAGGACTATAGCACAGTGTATCAGAAAAAAAATGTCATGAGAAAGAACACGAAAACAAATCTAAAGAGCCTAGTTTCACTCCACATGGATAAACTGTGCCCTTGGGTACATCAGTTAACTTCTCTGGGCTTCAGACGCCTTCTCTGCGAAGTGGTGACTCACCAGAGGGGCTTTGGCTGGACCCCGTGTCCACTCGATGACCCAAGGACCGTCCCTTGGCTAGGACCCAAGGCACACCACAGATGATTGGGTTCTCTGGTGCAAGGCAAGCGCCCAAGATTTTCCTAAAACCAGCAATGTAACAAGACCTAAAAATGCAGCTCTGCCCCTCCTCCCGGGGCTTCCGTACCCCTGCCTCTTCTGGGCCCAACATCCCTCTCACTGGTCTTCCTCCTCCCCTGCAGTCTTCGGAGTTCCAAATAACATGGCACCCTTCTCTCCCACGCTGCACCCGGGGGTCAGCACCTGCTCCTCAGGTCAGTGCTCGCCAGCTTGCATCGCCTTTTCTCGGAATGTCTGCTTAAAAAACTAGGGATGCTCCCTCCTGCTGAGGAGAACAGTGGTTTCCGCAGAAATGTCCTTTCTGCCCCCGAGCCTAAGGACTTCCATCAGTGCACACGGGGACGCAGGTGCAGGGCCCAAGGGGTGCCTGCCTGCAGTCGTAGGTAGAGCTCGGCCCCCAGGGCCAAGGCCTAAGGTGGAAGGGCCAGAGGCCTCACCTACCTGCTAGTCCTGTGTTGGTCCCTTTCTCTTCTATGAGTGGTAGAGAAATGGGGGCAAAGGGGCTGAGTCAGCGCTCTGGCCATTTTCAGGTAGAAAGTATTGTTAGGTTAGAAGGATCTGACTTTAGAAATTTTTTTTTGAAGATTTTATTTATCTGACAGAGAGATCTGGGATCGTGACCCGAGCCGAAGGCAGGCACCCAACCGACTGAGCCACCCAGGTGCCCGAGGATCTGACTTTAGATCTTTTTATAAATACTGTAGTTCATTGGGGGCTCAACCAGGGTTACTGCTTAGTTCCCAGTGCAAACATGACCATTTTAAAGAAACATGTATTCACTCTATTTCCACATAACTGCCTGTTATGTAAATGTTACCAGCCCCCATATTTTTTTTTTTTTTTTTAAGGACTCTGCCTTCTCTCTCTGTTACTGTGATTAATAAATAAAATGATGTGGGCCTTCTTTATTTACTTGCCTGGTATATCCACAAGTGTGTGTGTAGCATTTTCGTTTCCACACCTCCATTTGACTAGAGCCCCACCAAACCCAGAAGACAGCGGGTTCACATTTCATTCCTTCTGCCTTTACCCTTCTGAGGAAGGTGGGCTGATCTTGGACCCAGGATCTGTGCCCCAAACACTAGAGACAATGGAATAAGGGAAGCTGTTAACTGGGGAGGAATAAGCTTCTGCACGTTATTTAAAGACCAACAATCATCCTCTGAGATCATAATGGGGGCTAGGGGAGTTGTATGTGTTTAAGTCTCGAGGAGGAAGTGTTCAAGGGAAAAGCAGGGGTATGCTAGGCCAGCCCTCCTGTGTCTGCGTCCCATGCCCACAGTTCCACACTGTGCACCAGGGCGCCCCAGCAAACAGGGACCCCTGGGATATTTTTAAGTAGGCTCCACACCCAGTGCAGAGCCCAGCTAGGGGCTTGAACTCATGACCCTGAGATCAAGACCTGTGAGCTGAGACCAAGAGTCAGACACTTAACTGAGGGAGCCATCCAGGTGCCCGGACCCCTGGGATGTTTTTGAATGTGCTGGGATACAGCGACATCTGTCAGACCCTGTGCAAATGACCACTCTTCAGTTGTGTGCGCTCACTACCCAGTGCTTGGAACTGCTGGTAGCTTTTGGCCTGCAGTGGGGGACCCCCGTGTCACTCGCAGTGTGAGAACTGAGCATGCTGGGCAAGGTGTCCTGTGCAAAGGCTTTCATCGTGGAAGTGATTTGGGGGGTCCAGGGGCTGCCTCAAGCTAAGGGCCCCCCCAACCTGCGCTCACCTGCCCCCCCTTGCTTTCGCAGTGTTTGGCATGCAGAACAACCTGGCACCCAGCTCATCCGCCCTGTCCCACGGCACGGCCACCGCCTCCACAGGTCTGTATCCCAAGTGTGGCGCCCCCGGGCCCCGGGCAGTGACGCCTCTCGGCAGCTCTAACTCACAATCCCTTTTCAGTAACTGAATCGGAGGCACCAAAATGTCTCTCAAACTCCGTCAACCTTTCCCACCAAAGTAACAGCCCCCCACCTCCCAACCTAGAGATGCCAACTTCTGTCATGCGCTGGCTCGGACATGAGGGGAACCACGGGGGAGCCAGTACTGTGGCCACATGTATGGCCCGGTCTCACTGCACATTGATCACCTGGCTGATTTCCTGGGGCACCCCCTGTGCAGGCCTGGGGAGGGGGAGCAGAAGAGGTGTGACCCTTAGCCTTAGCCCTCAACTTGCTTACTGTTTACTTGGAGTAGAGAGTCTAATACACGTGAAACAACTGGGCATCCTATAAGACAACATGAATCCAGCTATGCAGAGCAGGTGTTTGGGTTGTAGGAGTTCCGAAGGGAAGGAATCCTAGGAGGACTTCATGGAGGAGGAGGAATTTTGGAACAGTCCTAAAAGGATGAGGATTAGACCAAAGAAAGTTCATCTATACTCATTGCTGCCCCTGTGGCTGGAGAGAGTTGCCTTCATTATTACTGTTCATTTTATTTATTATTCTTACTGTCCTCTTCTCACCTGGAGGGGCTGGTCAGGCTGCTTCTGAGCTTCGTGGAGCTGCCCTCTCACACTGGCACCGCTCACTCAGCAGTTCCTTTCTTGCAGCGTATGGTGTGAAGAAGAACCTGCCGCAGAGCCCCGCTGTCGTGAGCACTGGCACGTCCACCTCTGCCGGTGAGCGCTATCCCCGGCTGCCGAGGGCAGGCTTGTGCAGGGCTCTACGGTGACACCCGCTATATGCGAGGAGATCGAACCCATTGCTGATCTGAGGTCTGCAAACGTGACTCGCGCCAGAGTCCCCCCAGTTGCCAGGACAGAGCAGAGATGGGTGTGCCCCTGACCCTACCTGGGCCTTCCCGTTAAGGGGTGGGGCAGGGAGCTCCACCCTCCACAGCTGCCTAGGGTCAGGCATTTGCACCCCAGCCCCCAGCAGTGTCTGGAAGCCCCCGGCCTGCTCCTGCTACGTGTTCCCCAGTGTAAGACCTAGGGAGCCCCTCAGAAGGTACCACCCCACCACACACACTTCTGATAGGGTCTTTATCAACTTGGGCTCACCGCAGCTGGTGGGTTCTTTCCTCCATTGCTCTGATCCTGTTGCTTCCTTCCATTCAACAATTTGTCGATTCAAAAAAGATTTACCGAGCACCTGCTTTGTATGAGACGCTGTTCTCAGGGCCCAAGCAGAGGCGTGAACAAGGCGGACTAGATTCCCACCTCACCAGGCTGACCGCTGCAGTGGAGGAGGCAGATAGACAGGGAGACCAAGTACAGGAGAGGATGACCGAAAATAACACCCACTGGAAGAAATAGGTGGCTCGCTAGAGACAGGAGTGTGTGTACCTTAGATCGGGTGGTCCGGAAGGGCTCCCCCCAACCCAGGACGGGAACCCGTGAGGCCGAAGGTTAGAAATGAACCCACCATGTTAATTAAAGAAGTGCCTGCCTGACAAGGGGACTGTGGCCCTTTCACTAAAGATCCTATAACGTCCAGGTGGGGAGGCAGCTTCAAAGGTCAGGCGCCCAGCGCTTCTGGTGTTGACCTCCGATGGCCAGGCCCAGCCGGGCAGGGGAGGGTGCCTTGGGTCCCGAGGAGGCTTCTTAGTAACCACTGTCGGTGAGAGCAGGAGGCCCGCAGACGTACCCGCTGATCTCTCCCTTTCCCTCCCTGCTCTTCTCTTCCTCCTTCTTCCTCTTCTGCTCATTTCTTCCCTCTCCCTTGGCCGGCTCCTCTGCTCCCCAGCCTGCACCACAAATGTCCAGAGTGATGATCTCCTGCACAAGGACTGTAAATTCCTGATCCTGGAGAAAGACAACACACCGGCCAAGAAGGAGATGGAGCTGCTGATCATGACCAAGGACAGCGGGAAGGTCTTCACTGCCTCCCCGGCCAGCATCACTGCAAGTATGAGGGGGCCCACACTATGCAGGTTTCAGAAGAAAGGCAGACCCTGTAGGAGGCCAAATGTCCCAGCAAGGTGGTTTGAGACATTTTAATAAGAAAACCACAGTCACCCCATTCAAATAGCCTGCCTGAATAGAGTGTTCCAGGGTCTGCCTTGAATGTAGATAAACATTCAGGAAAATCCTGGCAAAAGGCTCCCAGAGGGGTCTTTGGGCAATGGGAAGTCTAAGCACAAACACAGATGTGGGAGATTAACTAAGGAAAGCCGGGCCCTCTTGCTACCCGGTGTCCACACAGGAGTGGCTCTGGGGCAGGCAGGGAGTGAGGACAGAATACCCCGGATGATCATGGGTTGTGCGCACAGCATCTTTTTCAGATGACACCCTCAAGAAAGAAAAACAAGCTGCCTACGCTGCGGACACCTGCCTGGTTTCAGAAGCTAATGGTGAGAGGAAATATGAGACTGTCCCTCTGACTTCGGTCTGTCTGCATCTCATTTATTTATATTCTGAGACCTTGCTACTCAAGAGTGCGGCCTCCGGCCCAGCGGTGCGGGCGCCACCCAGGAGCCTATTAGAAATGCAGAGTGCCAGGCCCTGGCCCCACAGTTCCGCAGTGGTCTCGTGTGTGCGTGCGTGTGACTGCAGTGGATGCCTTCCTGGGGTGCATCTGACGTCTACGGCGGGATTGTTTTTCTCCGCTTACTCCCTGTCCCATAATTTTCAGAACTACTAGAAAATGCTTCGCAAAGCACTTGCTACGTTTATTTTTTTTTTCTTCTCAAATATTTGGATTCTATCCCAGATAACTGCATTTCTCTGCATGCTCTGGGCCCTGTAGACTCTCCCCAGATCACTGATTTCAGGGAGGTCAGTAAAGGAAAAGTTGGGTCCCAGAACATCTTTTCAAAATGCAAATGCAGTCCATTACAGTCTTCGGCAGGCCTGACTCTAAGGAAATGCTTACTTTGAAGACATATTTTAGGGTTGGAAATGGGGCTGTGGAGACAAAGATTGCCAGATCTGATGAAAGCTGTAAACAGTGTTCCCAGAAAACTTCACATGTGCCCACAAACACTCAGTGGTCCAATAGCAGGAGGGACTCCTGCGCTAGCTCTCCGCCCCTCTGTCCCTCCGCCCCAGGTGAGGAACGTGTTCGGAGTTCCTGAACCAAGAAATCAAGAGTCCTTTCTCATAAGCACATATATCGTTTGAATGCGAATGTCACCCCTAACTTGGAACTCCAAAAATGTCCTGGGCTTGAAAGATTTAAGGTCACAAGAAGGTTAAGACCCTGCTTTCTCCCTTGACAAGTGCTTGTCAAAAGCCATGTCTCTCTCGATGGAATTGTTGCAAGTACGCCATCAGCAAGGACTGAGGGAGGGTCCCCGCCCAGTGGCTCCTCCGCGGGCTTGGTCGGCATGTTTCCCTCAAGCTCTGCCCACAGTCCACTCATGGGCTGTCCTGTGGGCTCCTGTCATTGAAAAGCTTGGGTCCAAACCTATGTCCTTGGTGTTTGCCTTCCAGGAGACGTGAAGACCGTGTCCACCAAGGGCAAGGCCGCCTCCGCAGGTGAGTGATGACAGCAGGTCCTGTGGGGACAGGGGGACAGGAGCTGACGGGGCTGGTGGTGATGGATGGAACAGATGACCCCCCCTCGCCTGCAGCTGGGGCACACAGGAGTGTTTCCCTGGAGGCCCGAAGGCAGCAGGATGGAGGGCCAGGGGGCGCAGGCTGGGGGCTGGAGCAGGGCTGCCGCAGGAGCTCAGCTCGGGGGTGGGGCTCACAGGCCGTCCAGGGTCCCCCAGCCTCAGGAACCCCCTGTCTGGGCTTCCGAGGCCCCTGAGACCACATGCACATCTCCAGCCCTTTACACTTAGCTCCCTTGTTTCCACAGTCTTGTGAGAGTTAGGGTTATCAGGTTATCAGGGTTATCAGCCCATTTTAGTCAGAAAAACCCTTTTCACTTTAAAAAGAAAAAAGCTGGCCACCCCCATAGGTGCGGAGTGTAATTCCGGGCGCCGCAGGGGTTACAAAGAAGGAGCAGTGGGAATGGAGACGGGGAGCTGGGGACACTTTGGGTTTGGCCATAATCAAATGCGGAGCTGGTAGCAAATCAGCGGTCATCGAGATGTTTAAGCTCCGGGCCACGCGCTGAGTCCTGAGCTCACTGCCTTGCATGCCTTATCGCCCTCATTCGGCAACCATCCTAAGAGGGAGGCAAGCTTTTAACCCCATTCTGTAAGAAAGGGAATGGAGGGGAAGGGACCCCCTGCGGGCCGCACACCCGGGCTGCTCTGGCTCTTCACCAGCCCGGGGCCCTATGTTCCGTCCAGGAGCCAGCCGCCGCCTCTGTGGAGTCGCCAGCCCCGACCAGCATTCACTCAGGCCCCGAGCAAGGCCCCCAAACCCGGAGAATTCGGAGGGAAGAGGGCGCAAGCCTGCTGCATGCACCTTACCCTTCCTCTGTCTTCCGCAGAAATCCACAACTACAGCCACCGCGGTGGGGGCGGCGGCGGGGGAGGCGGAGGCGGCGGCGGCGGCCCGTGGGGGGCGGCACCGGCCTGGTGCCCCTGCGGCTCCTGCTGCAGCTGGTGGAAGTGGCTGCTGGGCCTGCTGCTCACCTGGCTACTGCTGCTGGGGCTACTCTTCGGCCTCATTGCTCTGGGTACGTGACAGCAAGGGGCCCGGCGACAGGCCCCACTGCCCGTGCGGACGGCAGGAGTCGGCCCGGCCCAAGGATGGAGGGACCAGAGCGGGTGGGTGCAGACCCCTTGTTACTGCAGATGAGCACACTGAGGCTCCGGAGGCGGCCGAGCTGGGGTGCCCGTGTGGCTCCCAGCCCCGGGGCCCTCTGTCCCTGGAACAGCCTGCTAAGCAAGCCTTTGGCTGCCCTTACTAGCCAGGCCAGACCTTGCCGTAGCCCCATGGCTTTTCCCCTCTCCCACGCCCCGTATGGGTCTCTGTGTGGCCCCCCGCACCCACGCCCCGGGAGAAGGGCCCCCACCCCCACCCCCCGCGCTGTCGCCACTGCGCACCAGGCTGGCTCCCAGGCCGGGTTGTGTCGCCGCCCCCGTGTGCGGATTGCAGCGAGATGTCCCTAGAGTCCCAGGTGGGGCCCACACTGAGGCGAACCCGCCCAACTGAGCGGCCTGCGCCCCCCCCCGCCCCCCCCCCCGCAGCGGAGGAGGTGAGGGCGCTGAAGGCGCGGGTGGCCGCGCTGGAGCAGAGCCCGGACGCCGTGCTGCTTTACAAGGAGAAGGCGGAGCGCGCCAGCAAGGACAGGCTGCAGGGCGCCGTGCCGGGCGTGGGAGCAGGCGCGGGGAGACTGGGGCTCGACGGCCACAGTCAGGAGGTGCTCTGGCTGTTCGTGAGGGACAAGCTGATGGCTGAACAGGAAAGCGGTGAGCGTGGCGCAGAGCCCTGCCCTCCCACGCTCCTCGTTCGCCCCTGCCCAGGAGCCGGGAGGGGGGCCCGGCATTGCCATCCCATCTGACTGCTGGGAACACTGAGTGAGGCCCGGCAGGAACTGCCCCAGGTCACAGGGCTAGCACACCTTAGAGTCTGGGTGCCAGTCCCCGCCTCCGTTTCTTTCCCCATACCGCGGCGACCCCCTTGTGTGTGCGCGTGTGTGTAACACACACGCAAGATGTGCCGCTCACTCCACGTGTACCTTCCTTTGTAGGAAATCTCCGAGGAAGCCCCGGCCCGAAAGGTACTGGGTAGACTGAGCCCTGACCCTGCTCTCTTTTCCTGCCCTTGGACTGGGGTTTCTGGTTGGAAATTTTCCCAATTGAAGGATGAGCTTTGGAAAGATCTTACGGTATCTGTTGGAGGGTTGAGAATGGCCCTGGGGTTCTCACCCCATCTCATAGTTTTCGTATCTTTCTGATTTTAGGTGACATGGGAAGTCAAGGCCCTAAAGGTAAATTAAGCGTGGCGATTTTAACCTGGAATATTAGTAAGGGTTGGTTTAAGGCAATCGGCCAGGGTCTGATTCCCGCACACCCCGTCATCCTGGCTAGCTCTCCTTGTGTAAGACCTGCAGACGCTTGGGCTTTTGGGGTCAGGGCGCTTAGTGACAGAGCAGGGCTCTGTGTCTCTGGGGCAACACTGTCCCTCGTCCCTCCTCACAGTTCTCAGGACTTCCCCAACAAGGACTCTGAATGCATCAGAGGCCTGCATCTCCCTCCGCTCCAAAGGGCAGCCCAGGGGCCTGCTACTCTACACAATCCTTAGGGAGATTTCTAGAAATACAGATTCCTGGGCCCTGCCAGGCATCAGATCCTCTGGGACTGGATCCCTGCTTCCCCCAGGTTAATTACGATGACCCAGGTCAGGGACGCCACTGCAGGTGAGTAGTCTGCTCCCAGGGGTCTTAGTTGGGGGAGGCTGGAGGTGACCCCCAGCAGTCAGAAACAGGGTTCCTGTGGGGGAATCCAGTAGGGGCAACACCACCTGCCTTTAGAGAGAGGGCAGTGTAGCAGGGAGGCAGGACATATTCACAGGAAAAGGGGCCCCACCGTGTTAGTTGGGCAACAGTCATGTGCTATCTTGTGTGACACATTCATGTGCCATAGGAAATATATTTCCTCAGAAAAGTGGTTTGACAGGCTCATGGGCAGAAGAGTTTTCCAATCCCAGTTGACCACAGCAGCACCCCTCGACCTAGCGGAGTGGGGTTCGCGAACTTCAGTGTGTAGGAGAATTGCCAGAAGATGCTGGGCCCTGTTCCCAGACCTCTGATTTAGCAGGTGTGGATGGCACCCAGAGTTAGGGTCTTGCTCACCCGGGTAGTTCTGAGGCCAGGGGTGCGCGGACCACTCTGAGAACCACTGTTCAAGATGACAGGGCTGGCCCTCCATCCCCAGCTTTACCTCCCTTCCCAAGAGAGCCCAGTGCAGGAATGGGGGTTCCTCCACCTGATGGCCTTCTACTTCTCTTCCGGACTCCCTGACCCCCCCACCCCCAGCTTGGGTCACTGCATGAGCCCCCTTCCTGAAAGCTCCAGCTTGCAGGCCACACACCCCTTCTGACCACGCTAGACATGAGGATGCTTGGTCCTGGAGTCTCTGACTCTCTGGTTGCCATAAAATACAAGACATTAAATTTGAATTGCAGATACATCATTTTTCACTATGTCGCAAATAATTGTGTTAAACGTACTTAGACTACAAATGTACTCAGTGTTTATCTGCATCCTGTATATTTGCTAAGTTTGGCAATCCTACTTGAGTTCTACAGTGGCTCTTTGAGGTAATGGGCACAAGTCCTCTGACTTCTCGCTTTTCTCTCTGTCCCCACAGGCGACCGAGGGCTCCCTGGGACTCCAGGTGTGTAACCTCTGATGGCGTGGCTGGTGTCACGGGCGGCTCGGCCCTGGCTCCCGGTTCTAGGGGGAAAACAGGGCTGAGGTATTCTTGTATCTCCACAGGCATCCCTGGGCTCTTGGGCCACCCGGGTCCAGAAGGACCAAAGGGACAAAAAGGCAGTGTGGGTAAGAGCCTCTTGGTCCATTCTTTCATTTCCTTATTCATTCATTGATTCAATAGATATTGATTAAGTGCCCGCTGTGTGCCAGGCTCTGTTTTAGGAGCTGGGGAGACATTGGTGAACAGACCAGAACCCCCCGCTCATCTTTGGGTTGGGGAGAGAGACCACAGACATGACAAATAAGCAAAGTACAGAGCAGTGTTGGAGGTGGATCGTGAAATGAGAAAGACAGACCCTGGCAGGGCCCTGGGAGCGCGAGGGGGTAAATTTAAATATGGCTGTCAGGGAAGGCCTCATTGGGAAGGTGCCATTTGAACAGACTTGGATAGACTTGAAGGGGGTGAGGGAGCCGGGCATGGGGAGATGGGCGGTGGGGGCGGGGGGACACTCCAGCCAGAGGGAGCAGCCCTGGGCCCTGGGGCAAGGGTGTGCTGTGGTCAAGGAGCAGGGAGGGGGTGGAGGGGAGGCCTGGCTGGAGCCAACCAGAAGACTGAGGTGGGCCTCTTGATCGTGGGGGGCCTTGGAGGCTGTGGCAGCCCTTCAGCATTTACTGCCAGTGAGTTAAGAAGCCATTTGCAGGTTTGGGGCAGAAGCGGGTTGTGATCCACTTGCATTTTCTAAGGGTCACTCTAGCTTCTGGGTTGAGCCTGGGCTATAGGGGTAAGGAGAGAAGGGGGAGACCAGTGTGGAGGCTCCAGGCAGGTGTTCTGCTGGTGAGATGCTGGCGCTGGAGCCCTGAGCCAGGGCACTGGGTCCTAACTCGGAGCTGGCTGTTTGTTTCTTTAGGAGAGCCGGGCCTGGAGGGACCCATGGGCCAGAGAGGAAGAGAAGGCCCCATGGGACCTCGTGGTGAGCCAGGGCCTCCTGGGTTTGGAGAGAAAGGGGACAGAGGTAAGAGGCTCTTCCTCCTTCATTTCACTCCCCTTTGCTGAGCACCTACCTCAAGCCGGGCTTTGTGCCGGGCCCTGCAAAGACCATGCTCTAATGAGGGGATGAGGGCTGGGCTGAGGGTTCAGGGGTGAAGCTAAGAACCCTGCAGTGCTTGGAATCTGCAAAGAATTTGGTAACGGGGAGAAAGGGTCTTCCCAGGTGGGCAGTGCAGGGTCAAGGCTGAAGTGAAGAGCTCAGGGCAGAGCAGGGCCTGGCTGAAGGCCGAGTAGAGCGTAGGTCCTTGAGCCTCTCAGGGCTGGAACTAGGCAGGGAAGGAGACACAGGCCCAACCCTGGAGAGGTGGGGAAGATTTTACATTAGATTCTCAACGATGAGTCTGCTTTTATCAGGGTAAACCAAGCACAGACACCAGAAATGCTCAAAATGCCAAAAGATCATGGGCAAGAAGTTTATTTTTAGCTTCATTTTCCCTTAAAAATATTGTTTAACCAGGCAACAAAGATTGCCTACCTACCGGGTACCAGAGCTCATGGACTATAAATAAAGGCTCTGGGGGCAGAAGCTGAAGGTGTTCTGCAGATTCGTGGCCTCAAGGAGGTATCAGATGGATCAGAGACCACCAGCAGCCTGGGCAGTGTCCCCCAAATGACACTGCCTGACTGGGTGGGCAACCAAACTGAGGGGCCTCACCTTTCTCCCCAGGGGTTGCTGGTGAACCCGGTGTTCAGGGCCCACCCGGCGTCCCAGGTTCTGTGGGTCCCAAAGGTAAGTCAGGTGCCAGGACAGTACCCAGATTTGCCATGTCCAGGACGAGGATGGATCACAGAGGTCCGGGCACTGGGAATCCTGGCAGGCCTGACCTACTGCCCCAGACCTATGCAGGGACAGTGGGCCCAGAGAGTGTCCCCCCACAAAGGAGTCCCGGGGGAGGGGTCAGGACTGGGGCTCTATTTTTGGCTTCATGGAAATTTGGGACCGTCTTTGCATCTCTCTTCAGTGGTCCCGTTATATGGCCCCTAAGTGGGTGGATGGGTCAGGAAGTCCACAGTCAGATAAGTTCCTCACCCGACTGCTGCCCAGAAGCGCTCGTTCAAGAGCAACATGTCTGGACAGCTCGGGGCGAATAGGGCCTTCTCAGTTCGACGCCCATCTGGCCAACTGTCCTCCCTCCTGCCGCCGGGGCCCAGATGTTTTACTCTGACCGGGGAGGAGCAGGGGTCTCTCGATCCCACCAGCTGCAGCTGCCTCCCTAAGGAGAACTTTGCACAGGGGTCACCCTCCGATCCACTGACTTGGGGTCAGCTGGGAGTGAGCCCCCCCGCCCTTCACCGTGGGGTCGGACGTCCCTGGCCTGTGCCTTGCCCCTGATGGTGGTTGTCTCCTCTTTCTTCTCAGGTTCCAATGGCTCCCCTGGCCCACGGGGTCTCCCAGGTCAGTGTGCTGCGTACATCAATACGTGCTATTTCTGGGGAAAGGAAAGGAATGCCTAAGGGAAGAACATGTTTAAAGCAAAAGAAGTAGTTATAAACTGAGCCTTCGAGAGACCCCAAACTCCCGTTCTTCCGCGCGTCCCCTGAAGCCGAGGTCAGCTTCCCAGTGGGTCCAGTGAGATCCGTTGCGATCTGGCTCTGGCAGCTTCAGCAGCAGGCAGCCCCCGTCCCGCTGCGCCTGAGCGGAGTCCCTGCACCATCTCCTCCCGGGGGCCAGAGCCCCTCTGCCACCGCGGGCCTGGAGCTGCAGGCCACGCCGTGCCACAGGCCATTGTCTCTGCTCGTGGCCCACACGGCGTCCCCACCCCCAGGCCTGGTAACACAGGCAAGGAGCTGGCCTGGGACGAGGGAGCAGGGACATGGGGAGGCATCTGTAGAGCGCAGCCCTTGACTTTGCCCAGGGTGTGTGTGCACATGGGTCACATGTACACGCCCCTCAGCCCCAGGGCTGGGGCCACTCATCTGCCCGTGTGGTTTCCTTCGCTTGCAGGCCCTATAGGTCCCCAGGGGCTCCGAGGGGACGTTGGACTCCCTGGTATCAAAGGTAAGCTTGGGAGAGGGCTTGGGGGAAGGGGATGTCACCCTGTAGATGCTCCTCGCTCAAGGAGGAGGTCTTGGGGGCAGGGAGCACCTGACAGGTGTGACCAGAGGCCCATGCAGGCTGACAGGTACGGGAGCAGAGGGGAGGTCAGGATGGCGGGAGAGCCTGTCTGCACA
Organism: Mirounga leonina; assembly: GCF_011800145.1. Lineage (NCBI taxonomy): Eukaryota > Metazoa > Chordata > Mammalia > Carnivora > Phocidae > Mirounga > Mirounga leonina. The sequence goes on along the minus strand of NW_023270265.1, from coordinate 29,386,722 downwards.
CACAGACCCTGCCCTTGCTTGGTCGTCCCCCCCCCGCCCCAAGGTTCTTTATAGAGTTGTCTATTACCTTTCCAGGTGACAAAGGACCTCTGGGGTCACCAGGACCCAAAGGTACGTTGCTGCTCCTCAGACATCCCCATCATTGCCTGAGTCCTAGGAACCCAGCTAGGACCCCTGCCTCAGAGTCTGGGGGTGTATGTGAGAGCTCGTTCTAGCCTGGCCTCCCACCTGGGGACACTCGGGCAGGAATCAGGGAAACAGCAACCACATCACAGCGCTGTGGTTGGGTGGTCTGCAGGAGGGCCGGGACACCCCTCTAGCCTGGTTCTCCTGGAACCCGTGGCGCCCACTTGAGTGACAGCAAGGGGCTGGGGTCGGTCTGTGGGTGACCCTGGGGGAGGGCAGGCGTGCTCCTCGGTCCACCAATTCTCGCCCAGTTCTCACCAACCTCCTCCTGACCGTGGCTTGTGGGCACAGTGACAACTACTCGCAGCTGGGGGTCCCTCTCGCTGAGTGAGGGGGTTTTCCTGGCTCCCGACTGACGCTTCCTGCCTCTCTGCCCTGTCCCGTGTTTGTTGCAGGTGACCAGGGAGAGAAAGGACCCCGAGGCCTCACAGGTCAGTCCTGCACAAGCATCTGCAGTGATCCGTTAAAGACTATCTAGTAAATCCACTGGGCCCTGGAGGTGGAAAGAAATACAGAAGTGTGAGACAGACTTTCTGTCTAAAAACCTCCAGAAAACTTGTAATCTAAAAAAAAAACAAAGCAAAACAACAAAAAAACAAAAGCACAAGATAAAACAGTGAAGGGAGTGGAAGCCAGCATCAAAATGTATGTATAGTCCAGATGGTAAATGTTTGGAACAGAAAAGGGAGTTTCTGATTGTCTTGGATTATCTGGGGGGAATCCAGTTGGGAAAATGAAGCTCTTCCCAAAGTAGTGGAGCATTCATGCTCCTTGTGAGCCTCTCATCCACTTAACCTCCTGCCAACTTGAAGGACTGAAGACGGAATCCGGAGCACCAGGGCGTTGGCTACAAGGGGCAGCCGTGTGGGGCCAGGGAGTAAGAATCAGGCCCGCTTCCCTTCGGTCCTGGTGTGGCTCTGGGCCCGTCCGTGCACGCTGCCTGGGGACGCTGACCGTAGCCACTAAGAGGCTGTGTCCCCAACCTCTGTCACCTCAAGCTCTCTGGTTGGGCAGATGGCAGTCTTGGGGGTGGGTGGGAAGGGAGGAGCGTTCTCTTAGGTGTCAAACACGCATATCTTGGAGGCCTCCAGGCAGCTAGCCCGTTTCCTTTGCAGGTGAGCCGGGCTTGAGAGGCTTGCCTGGTGCTGTGGGTGAGCCCGGAGCTAAAGGAGCAGTAGGTGAGTGTTGCAAAGGAATGGATACGGTAGGTCTGCCCCCGCCAGTCGTCATGGCCCGAGAGCTGAGAGCCTGCTTCTAGAGCTGCCTCTCCTGTTCTCCAGTCTGCCGGCCCCTGGCCAAGGGCCTGTGTGCATGGCTGGGCCTGGACAGTCGTCTCTGGGTTTCTCACTGCTGGGGGGGGGGGGGGGGGGGGGGGGGGGCCCTCCCGGGGGGCCCCCGCGGGGGGGGGGGGGGGGTCGGTTGGTGGCCTATCCATGCTGGTCCCTGCCTCTGAGCCACTTGGGCCCATGGGGAGGACAGATGAGCATCGAGGTCCTTTGGGCCCTGCAGTGTTACAGGCCCAAGCCTGGTACTCCAGAGCTGACGTCCCAGCCAGACCCAGGTTTAAGTATTTTGCTGATGCTTAGCATGGTGCTTGCCCAGCAGGACATGAAAGCTGGCCAGGGACCCTCTGAGGGTCGAGCATTTAGCACCAATTCCCAAAAGGGTCTAAGTACCACCAATGGGGATATGGTATATTCACTTTCTCATTCATTTAACAGAGCAAGGAAGCTCTGGATGTACACAGGATGCCATGTGGGGCAAGTCAGATGCTTTACCTCCGAAAGGGGAGATAAAGCTCGTATAAGGTGACAGGTGCCCTGAAAGGTACAGAGTGCTATGAGGACACAGCAGAGAGAGAGTCCTTCCAACTAGAGGGATGAAGGAGGGGGCATTTCATCTGGCCTTAGAAAGTAAGGAAGATTGCATCGTGGTCAGTTTGGAAAATTCCACAGAGACAAAATGAGTGAGGAAAGACAAAGGGGGGGGGGGCGCAGAGAAAGCGAGACATGGTCCCAGGAGGACACCCCTTCGGACAGAGGTTAGCGTAATGCCCAGAGCAGAGGAGATGAGAGCTTGGAGGACCTTGACTCCCAGGACCTTGAGTGAACAAGGCGGACACATACTGAGCATCTCGTGTGTGTGGAGTCTCACAGTAGGCCCTGGGGATGCAGTGAGGAGTTGCTGACCTGTTAATTCTCTGCAGGAAAATACACAATTCCTGGTTGAGGGGAAGAGGCCAGGGAGAAAGTGCCATCCAGAGGGGGTCCCAACGACGGGGCTTCTTCCGTGGTTGGTGGCTGTGGGAGGGGCCACCCGGGCTCCCCACTGGGAGATGACCTGCCGAGAGGCTACAGGGCATTTGAGGGGGGCAGGCCCAAAGTCGCTCCTGGGGTAACTGATGAGCCGTGGTTCGGTTTTCCTAGGACCCGCTGGCCCCGATGGACACCAAGGCCCAAGAGGTGGGTCACTGCCCTGCTGTCCTCACACTCACTGCCGGGCCTGCCCCGCCCACGTCCCAGCAGGCAGGGCCCTGTCCCCTGAATCCTAAAGCCAGCAGGGCACACATCACGTGGACCCTGCGAGGCCCAGGTCTGACTCCCCTTCTCCTTTCCACCTGCCCGCAAGTTACTCAGGAAAACCCCAAGAACAGAGGCTCAGAGGTGCTGGCTGGTTCAGCTTTCCTAAAAGGAAAACGTTTCTGTGTTGCTGGTGCTCTCTAGGTGAACAAGGGCTAATGGGGATGCCTGGAACCCGCGGCCCACAGGGGCCTTCTGGAGACCCCGGAAAGCCAGGTAACGGAGTGGGAAGAGGGAAGCACAGCCGTGCGTGCGTGTGCATGCATGTGCGTGCGTGTGCGTGTGTTTACACGCCAGTGCGTGTGCCTCATCCCATCTTCCTCCAGCATCTCAGCTGCTGCAAGGGCTGGCTTGCGCTGTGTACGGTGACCGCAGGTCCTGACGCCTCTGAGTCACCCATTCTGGTGATCTGGTGGCAGAAATTGACAACAGATTAACAGAGAGCGAGTTTTAGAAAGGAACAAGGAATGTCTTAAAAACTGCAAAGTCTAAGGCGATTGCCATACCTTGCCCCGTCCATCTCCCCTCTGGCCATCCCTGGACCCTCACCGAATGCCCCCCCCATCTGAGAAGAGGGGCCACTGTGGGGGTTTCCTCTCAAGGCCCACCAGGAGCCAGGCCACAGGGCCACGGGGTGAGACCAGAGCAAGCTGAGAGAGCTGCGAGGGCAAGGTGGCGATCATCAAGGGGCCTGCTCAGAGCGGGGGCCCCTGTTCCTTCAGTGCGTGCTCAGATAGGGAGCACCAAGGGAGGGAGTCTTGGGGGGCAGCACTGGGGGTCCATGAGTGTATGAGCTTGCTGGCTTCCTGGCTGTCAGATGCCGAAGGGTGTGACCCCAAGCAGGCTGCCAACCATCGCCTGATGGAGCAGTGGTCATGTCACTGCAAAGTCCAAAGAAATCTTTGTCCGGTGCTGGGAGGACCCTCGGCTGAGGGTGTGGCTCCTCAGCCCTTCGTCCATGTCTCTCTCTCTCTCTCTCATATTCTTTTCTGTAGGTCTCACAGGACCCCAAGGACCTCAGGGTGAGTCATGGGGCCCCTCCCACCTCCAGACGACAGCTGCCCAGCCGCCTCCTTCCGGCAAATGCCTCACCAGTCACCTTGGCGTTTCCTCTCCTCCCTGCACTACTGCCCCCCCCCAACCCCACACACAGATGGGTTCAGGTCCTTTCACTGTGAGTCTTAAGAAACATCTGAGGAAGGAAAAATACAGAAAATCTAAAAAGACCTGAAGTTAAACCATGTGCCAATTCAGTCTGCCTGTCCCGGGGCGCAGGAGCCCCGAGAGGAAGCTCCAGGCCCAGGAGCTGCACTGGCCCCACAGAGACCCCCAGGGTAGGAGAGGGGGCTCCCCTCATGCAAGGGCCCAGTCTCCCTGGGACAGCTTCAGCGGCAGGGTCTGTCCTACAGTTGCACTAGCGTTTACCCCTTTGTTTTTGAGAAGCTGTCACCATGCCCACCCCCAACTCCTAAAGGAAATTGGGTAAAGATGTGAAATGAAGTCAAGCCGCAGGTCTCCCCCCAGGAGTTGAGTGCACGGGGCCTCCTTCTTCTCCTGGTAGAACTCAGCCACAAAGCCAAGGTGGGAAGCAGCAGCCCAGCCCCTACTCCCCTCCACTGCGGCAGGCGTATTGGGGGGCTCATAACCAGACCGACTGGGACCCCCCAAAGCTGTGTCCATGGGCCTCTGCCTCCCTCAAGCCCAGCGGTTGCCCCGTTTCCCAGAGAGGGAGATGAGCTCAGAGCAAGAGCTCCCCGAGGGAGGCAAGCAGGAGGCAAAGCCAGGTGGCCCTGCAGGTGGCACTGGGGGCTGTGCCCAGGGACGGAGCACAGTTACTGCCACAGGGGTCTGGAATTGCTGGCCCTCCATCATCCCCACTGACTTGTTTTAATCTCATCAGGACTTCCTGGTACCCCCGGCCGACCAGGAGCTAAAGGTAAGTGATTTTCCAATTCAGATATTCCTTCTTTTTACTAGCCATTTTTGTGGGAGGGGAGAGACTAGCAGGAGGGAGCCCCTCTCTGGCCAGAGTCTGGATCAACAGTGGCATCTAGTGGCTTCAGCAGAAGGCAGTGAAGCTGGGGAGCCAGGGATTTGTTCTGATCCGCTGAGCCCTGAATCCTCGCTCCCCGCCCCCCCCACACACCTCTGGCCCCCATAGTCCTGAGCCTGGCCTGGTACCAGATGTCTCCAGGCCATTGTTGGAGGAGGAGCTGCAAGGGGGTGCTGCCTTGCAGAGCCTGTCCATCTCCTGGCTTGCCTCTAGAACATCCCTGTTCATGCTCTGTCTCCCTGGCTTAGACTTGGTCCCCCCCAGCGTGACCCTTCCCGGGGACAGGGACCACCTTCGTCCTTTTCGTTCACGCAGGCCTCCGTGTGCCTGCACACCCCACAGCCTTCTCTGGCGGGGGCTCTGACAGGTGGGGAGGAGCACCTCGATGCCCCTCAGAGCACAAAGTCGAAGTTCCAAGAGGGAAGTCCTCTGCAAGGGTCTGGCCAGGGGAGGGGACACTCTCGTCCTGCTCCGGTCCTCTGCCATTGTCCAGTTCTGCAACCCCTAGATAGCAACCCCGGGCCAGTCCAGGGGTCAGCAGTGCTCAGGGACAGTTTTTCTCCTGTTCCAGTGACTCCACATTCCCGAATCCTGACATTCCGTGGAGCTATGCTGTCGTGAGCAGTCACGATCAACTTGGGGAGACTCTAGGAATGGAGTTACTACTTTCCAGAAACTATTCCCAGTGACTAGTTGGGCCAGGGAATTCTTTTGGGACAAATACATGTAATTCCAAAATAATAACTGAGTTCCTATATCCCAGGCAGACTAACCTCTGAGGCTATAGATCTGTTCATGGATTGATAGCACCTTTAGGAAGAGACTCCTAGGTTTGGGGATCCCTGAGGATACCAGACACCCTCTCCTTCTCCAGGGCCTGTGACTTCCTGTCCAAGAGGGGTTTCAGGCCCTTCCTGGGAGTGTGCGCAGGTGGTGGACAGCTCACCTAACGCCGTGTTGTGTTCCAGGAAAACAAACACCAGTGCTTTCTCCTCTTGACCTTGACCCCAGGGAATGGCAGATAGCAAGCAGAGAGCCGCCCTCTACTTCCTCCAAGGGGGAGTCATCCTCTCCGTCGTGGTGTGGGTGATGGACTTGCCCCCAGATCATGGGAAATGACAGAAGAGGCCCCCGAGGAGCCCCCAGGGGAGGGCTTTTCTGTCCTCCACTCTGTTCACTCAGTTCCCCAGAGTCCGTGCATTTCTAGTCCTGAGAGATGCCTCAGGCAGCGTCCAGTGGTCCTTAAGTTCAGGGAAGTGTGAACCCGAATCCCCTCGTTGGAAGTCCTCCACCCACATTTGCATTTTCGACCCTCTCAGACAGAGGCAGGAAAGAAATCTGTCAACCTCTGTGTAACTCAGGCTCTCCCACACTTACCAGCCACGGCCCCCCTTTCTACTCTGGTTACTCTCTACTACTGTCCCAGGAATTAGCATCCTGAGGGGCACTCCGGGGACCAGGCTCTCCGCCTCTGTCCTTTGGCCTCTTGGGACTCTTCCAACTGAGGCAGTTCCCAGCAGAAGCCTGGGAGGCCCAGCGTGGGAGTGGGGATGACTCCTGGCCAGCCTGGAGAGGGAGACTCTCCCGCCTCCTCAGAGGAAGGCCCTCCTCGGAGTGCTGGCTGCTTCCAAGAGCTAACGGGGGCCAGGAAGCCGGAGGTGGCCCCAGGGTCTCTGGCCCAGAGACTGGTGCTTCCTGCATCCTGGGTGCTCCCCTGCGGTTCATTAAAATGCCTTTAGCCCAAGGGCTGGAGGCGCAGGAGTGGTTCTCAAACTCCATCAGAAGCCTTGGAGATGATTGATGGAGCCGCTAATTGACCCTGGGAATAACCGTTCTCCTTCGCCTCCCCTCCCAGGTGAACCTGGAGCTCCAGGCCGGATCATGACCACAGGTAGGCAGGCCCGGGAGGGCGGACATCTGCCCCGGCTCTGCCTTGGGACCCTCGGGCAGTGCCAGTCGGGGCTTCTGGCAGCAGGGGGCAGGGCTCTCGGGTCAGAGGTCATGGGGAAACACATGCCTGGCCTGGGTTCGCAGCGCCTCTGAGCAAGAAGAGTGAGGGTCCCTGTTCCGTGTGCTTTGTTTTCAGAGGGATCATCGACGATCACTGTCCCAGGCCCCCCGGGGCCTCCTGGAGCCATGGGACCACCGGGACCTCCAGGTGCCCCAGGTCAGTCGTTCTCTTGCTTTACTCTGAGGTTGCATTTAAGGACAGCAGTGTTTGCTCAAATCCTCAACCCCAGGGAGGAGCCCCCTCCGGCCCAGCCTAGTGAGCGCCCATCACACCCCAGCAGGTACCCCAAGCACCTGGCAGGCATCACCTCACCAGGCCCCCACAGCCCCCCGGGGAGCCTCAGACAGGTGCATGACTCCCCTGCGGTCACTCGGCTGAGCGGCCGCAGGGGCAGAATTTGGCCCAGCTCCTTCCCCCTCTGGAGCCTGTGTGTGACTTCAGTTTGTTGCCTTTTGGAAAACAATTTGATAAAATGCATTAAGGGCAACAAAAATGCTAGGAATCTGTTTGGAGAAACCGTCTCCACATGGTCCAACCGCAATGAGACGGCTACAGAATCACAGAGACTCCAAGCCGTTACTGAGAAGTGCGTGTCTTCTGAAGCTGCACCTGTGTTTTTACAAGATGAGGAAAAAAACATGCTGTAAGAAAACAAAATGCTTACAAATTAAAGGATTATAGGTGATACTTTTTCTATTTTTCCAAATACCTGTGATTTTGTTATATCTATTTTTTTCAGTTTGTTTTTTTTTTTTTAATAATTTCTACACCCAACGTGGGGCTGGAACTCACGACCCCGAGATCCAGGGTCACATGCTCTTCCGACTAAGCCGGCCAGGCGCCCCTATTTTTTAATTTAAAAAATTTTACGTATAAGTGAAGTAGGTGATTTAATACAACCAACGCAAATATGGGATCAGCCTTCTGTCCTGATGCACTCCAGCAAGAAGGGGATCCTGAGGGTGCTGAGAAGTCCCTAACCAGGGGGCGCAGAGAGGGCAGCCCTGCCTATCCCAAAGCACCGGGGTTCAGGAGAGGAACTCTCATGGGATGGACCACAGGGCTGGTCTCAAACGCTTATTGCTCTCAAGTGAGCCACTGGTCCATGCCTTGGGAGGCAGCTACGTGTCTCCCCGGTCACCTGCCCTTCCTTCAGTTCTTTCTAGAACTGTGACCCTAGATGTGTGGTAAAGCCTTTTCTTCTTGACTCCATGTCCAGGTCCTGTGGGCCCAGCTGGTCTGCCTGGACAGCAAGGTATGTCAGTCCTACAGGAGCCTAGGACCGTGGGCTCAGTGGGGAAGGCTTCCTTCCCAGGCTGGACTTGGGACCCCATCTTTAAGTGAGGTGACAACTTGCATTTGGGGAAGGGAGCTGAGGGGGTGACCCGGTGCTTCACCAAGGGCCTCGCAAGGCTTCAACTGCAAGGGGAAATACTTCTCCTCCTTCCCATGTTTCTGAGAAGATAGGAGTCCTCCAGACAGGGGGCCGAGGCTCTGTGGCCCCCTGGCCAGGGTCAAGCTTGGCTGTTTCATAGGTGTCACGCCTCTTGTGACCAGACCCCAATCATTGTGCCACTGTCCCATGATTTATCCAAGCACCAAAACACGGGCTTAGGAAAAATTGGTCCAGTTGCTCCTGGGCTGTTGGGGCTGCGAACAGGAACGTTCACAGCCGGCTCTCCGCCCCGGCCCATACCCTGCGGGGCTCCAGGCCCTCTGGACAGAAAGCAGGTCGGGGTCGCTGCACATGGTGCCCAGCTGACCCTGTGTCCTTCTCACAGGCCCACGCGGGGAGCGAGGACTTGCTGGCGAGTCGTTCATGGGTAGCCACAGCTCCATCTCCGAGGTCCTCTCTGCCCGTGAGTGCCCCCGTGTTCTCTGGGGCGAGGTGACACCGGGGCAGGAGCGGGGCGGACGGCAATGCACTGGGGCCCCGCGGCAGCTGTCCCAGTGCGTCATCCTGGGCCCCGATGTGAGCAGGGATGACAAGTTGCTCTGAAAGGCAATGCCAGCCTCGAAGCAACAGCAGGGCTTTTGTCGCTCTGGGGGGTGAGTCACTGGGATGGGGCAGCTGTCAGAGGTTCTTGGGATTCTAGGGGGACTGGGGTCAAGTGGGGCCTCTGAAGTGAGCTGGGCACCAGGAGAATGGCTGGCAGGAGTCCTGCATCCCCCACTTGGAGCAGGGACCTGGGTCTGTGGGTTCTCGGCCATAGGCCCGGCCTGGGAGGGTGAGTTCTGGGTTCTTCTGTTCCTAGAGTCCTTTAAAGAGCCCACGCAGACATGCTGCTGGGCCTCCCCCGTAGACACCTGAATGGCGAAGACCACAGCCAAGCCTGGTCCAACAGTCACCATGTGCTAGACATGTGTCGTGGGACCTCCCTGGGTCTACACAGTGCTCCTGTGACCTAGGTCTTATGCCTCTGGTTTAGAGAAGAGCCAACAGAGGCCAAAAGAGATAAGAACTTGCCCAAAGTCACCAGCTGGAAGGAGCAGAGCAGGAGTTTGAACTGAGGCTGACAGCAAAGCCACGTCCTTAGCTGTCGGGGAGTTTGCTGGCAGCCCTGCCCTGCCTCGCTTGTGAGCAAGGAGCACCCCTAGCAGAGGGGGTCCAGAGCTGGCCTCTGGGGTGGGAGTGTAGCCCGGGTCCCTGGCACTGATGATCCTAATGAGGGGTGACACTGGCAGAGAACAGCCTCACGATAGTTTCTGCTCATTTCTGCATTTTTTCCCTCCACAGAAGGTCTTGATTTACGAGGTCCCCCAGGCCCACCTGGACCACCAGGGCCTCCAGGTGAGCATCTCAGGAATCATTGGAAGGTGGGGAATTGTGGGAGACAGGGCACTTAGTGAGGAAGCCGAAATCCTGATCACAGGGCAGGCCGGTTCCCTGCTGGTTCAGCGTGGCCTCTTGCTTGCTCTCTTCTGTAGGACCTTCCGTTCCAGGCCCGCCAGGACCCCGAGGCCCAGCAGGTGAGAGCTGAGCTCCCCGGTGAGAGACATAAGACCAAGGCGCCCAGAGCCCAGGCCTGGCTCTTAGGAAAGCGCTTCCCTGCCACCTCTCCCGGGCAGAGGGGTCTTGGCCCATAGCTTGGCTTTACAAAGTCTTGGTGGTTCTTTTATCTAGGAGAAGGCCTGCCAGGCCCACCAGGCCCACCGGGATCTTTCCTGACCAACTCAGGTAATGTTATAGAGTCAAGTCCCACCTGTTTTCCACCTCAGCCCTAGCTCCAGGACGTGCTGTGGTCACATGCATGTAGTCTTCCTGACCTGCTCACCATGCTTCCTCCTTGGGACCCTCCACCACAGTGTGTTTGCATAAACTCCATAGAACGTAGAACGGGAGTTCTGCAGGTAGAACAGGAAAAATTGAGATCATCCCAGCCCAAGCACCCTGATAGCCCCTGCTAACCTAGTCGGAGGGAGGGAGCCGGTTCTGCTCTTGGGGAGCTTCTGGACTGACTGGTTTGTGACTGGGGACCTGGTTTCCATCCTTGGGAAGCCCAGGTCTGATAAGTAGGTGGGACACACACACATGAAAGGAGATAAATGTTGACTGTACAACATGGAAACATACGGAGATAACTTCAGAGCAAACATTAGCCCAGAACTTGCCCCTTGTGGAAAATCCACCCACCCATTTATTCGTCCATCCATTTGTTAGGTTTCTCTCTCATTTATATCTCTACCCAACCTTCCAACTATCCATCCATCCATTTATCCACCCGTCTGATGAGTGTGGATGGAGCATCTGCCGTGGGCCAGCCTCTCACAGATGGTGCTGCTCTCTCACAAATACCATGTCCGCACTCAAAACTTTTTCCTCTGCAGAGACCTTCTTCTCTGGCCCCCCAGGCCCCCCTGGCCCCCCAGGCCCCAAGGGAGACCAAGGTGAGTAACGTCGGAGGGCACAGAAGGCTGTGCGTCCCTGCTTGCCCAAGGGGCCAGGAGGCTGGGCGAGGCTGGATGACCTGCGGCATTTGTGTGTCCTCCTGCCCTATCGCATTAGGGGCTCGGCAGTCTGGGGTGGGGAGCGGGGCGCACAGTGGCTAGAAGCTCCACAAGGAGTCCCCGCCTCCGCGCTGGCCTACTAGGAGGGGAGGCACGAGGAAGCCCGCGCCCTGGGTCCGCTCCATCGCAGGAGCCCATCCCTCCCCCATGGGCCCCTTGAAGCCAGAGCACCTAGTAGGTGTGCATCTCACAACTGTCTGTCTGCTTCCCTCAGGCCCCCCAGGCCCCCGAGGACACCAAGGTACAGGAGAGCTGGCATCAAACAAAATGTGGGGTGGGGGGGGTGGGGCTGGCAAAAGCTGACCTTCTGGGAGCCTGGAGCTTCCTGTAAATGCATTTTGTCCAGACGAGCGTGGGTGGATCAGTGTGGGTGTCTGAATGGTTGGGACTGCGTGTGTGCACGCGCGTGTGGCAGCTCGAGGTTGGGGGGCCTTGGGAGGGAAGGTGGGTGAGGGCCTGGGGGGGAGGAGGAGGAGGAGGGGTGCGCCGCTGACTGACCCCTCTCGGTGTGTCCCTCAGGCGAGCAAGGCCTCCCAGGGTTCTCAGCCTCGGGTAAGTGCTAAGCCCCCGCCCCCACTGCTGGCTCTGGCCAGAGCCCCGGAGCCCTGGCTGATGGCTGTGTGTGTGGTTGGCTTCCAGGTGGATTCAACCTGCAGGGACCACCTGGCCCCCGGGGACCCAAGGGGGACAAAGGTCAGTGAGGGGAGCAGCCAAGAAGACAGGCCTGAGAGCAGGAATGGCTCCCAGAGTCTGAATAGAAGGCAGGCAGTGCTTGTGCCAAGGCTGGGGAGGAAGGAGGGGCTGCAGGGAGAGCGGGGAGGACGTGAGGACAGCCTCTGCCCGAAGGGAGCTCATGGTAGCCCTGCAGAAATGGAGGGACTTGGGACAACTGTTGAGTCATCTGCGGATAAACATAGTTGGGCTTAACCAGGGAAGGGTTCCTGGAGGAGGTGATGCCAACAGGGCTTCTCGTTTTGGATTCCAGGTGATCCTGGGGTCCCAGGGGCTCATGGCATTCCTGGTGGTCTCTCTCAAGGTAAGAACCAAAGGTGACCAAAGTCCTTCTCCCCCAGTTCAAGCAAGGACACTGATTCACTCATCAGTCCACCCACCCACGATTCCGTGTTGATCAGGTTGCTTCTCCACGAGCTAGGCCTCAGGGCGGCCCTTACGGTGGTTCTAAGTTGGTGGGGGTGGGAGGGAAGGACCCTGCGCAGTAAAGGTGGTTAACGATGCAAAATGATGGCGAACAGAACAGACCTGGGGGTCAGGGGCACGGGGGTGGTGAGCAGGTTGCTGGAGGGAGGGTCTGGCCTGGGCAAGCTCAACTCTGAGCCCCTTTCAGACAGTGGCTGCTCCAGGCACTCCCTTCCTCTCCTTTTGGAGGGACCCTCCTCTTTGCCACCATCTTCTTTCTCCCACTAAGAAAGGCCCTTCCTCCTCGGGCTGTGGAAGCAGGTGTCAGGGCCCTTCTTTGACCCTCGGGTGGGCTTCTCCTAGTAGACTCAGAAGGCTTTCCTTCCTGCAGGGGGATCGTCGTCGAGCACCATGTTCATGCCAGGCCCCCCGGGTCCCCCGGGCCCCCCAGGGCCTCCGGGCTCCATCAGCAGCTCTGGCCGGGAGATCCAGCAGTACATCTCTGAGTACATGCAGAGTGAGTGCTGGGGTCTGTGTGTGTGTGCGTGTGCGTGTGTGTGTGCGTGCATGTGTGTGTGCGTGCGTGCGTGTGTCTGCTCTGGCTGGGGCATCTCCAGTGCTTTCTGCAGCTCGGCTATTTCAGGAAGCCTCCAGTCTCCTCCTCCTTATGTAAATAAACAGGACAGATCCCATTGCCTGTACCAGTGGGGGCCGGTGGGGGAGGCTCTGGGAGTGGGTGGGAGCCGGAGGCGGCGGGCAGGGCCAGAGGGCTGTGCTTGCGTGTGCGTGAGTGCGTGCGGCAGGGGACAGCGGTCTGCAGGCCAGGCCTAGATCAGAAATCCACCCCTGGAGCCAGGATGCGTGTCATGCACGCCCCTCACTGAACCCACCTTCTCGCGGCTCCCCACACAGGCTGGTCCTCACCCGCACACACACAGTCACACGAGTGTACACCCCCGACCTCCTCCCGTACCCCCATACATGTGAGGGTGTGATTTGCAGGAATGTGGGCACAGAGCTTTGTCAAATGGGTGGCTGACTAGAGCCTTGTTGGTCCCCGGTCTTCGAGGAGCCCCTGACCCGGCACAGGCCTTGGCCTCAGTTTCCGTCTGTAACCAGGAGTCTAGGCTCCCTGCTGGCCCCGTCTTGGGCCACGGAGGTGGTGGGGAAGGCATCTCTGGGGGGAGGACATGCCCTCTCAGGGACAGGCTTGACTTTGCTTTCTTTGTTGGCAGGCGACAGCATTCGGTCCTATCTCTCTGGAGTTCAGGGTCCCCCTGGACCACCTGGTCCCCCAGGGCCTGTCACCACCATCGCGGGGGAGACTTTCGACTACTCAGAGCTGGCAAGCCGCGTCGGGAGCTACTTACAGAGTAAGCCTCGCCATCCCCCCCCCCCCCCCCCTTAATGACCCCTTCCTCCCACCATCACTTTGTTCCAGAGCATTCTCACTTACTTTGCCCTTCTGGATGTGGAGTTCAGTTCTGGACTCATGGCTCTCCAGCCACTGGGTTCTGGCTTCCAGAAGGCGTTGCTCAGATTAAGAACAGAGGCCACACTGTAGAGCTACGCTGACCGAGCCTTCTTGCCATTGACAGATGTGTCCTAAGGGTGTGAAAAGGGAGCGAGACGGGCGAGATCTGGCAGGAGTTAGGCTAAAGCATACTCTGGAAAACAAACTGCATTTCTTTTTTTTTTTTAAAGATTTTATTTATTTATTTGACAAAGAGCGAGAGAGCGCGAGAGAGGGAACACAAGCAGGGGGAGTGGGAGAGGGAGAAGCAGGCTTCCCACTGAGCAGGGAGCCCGATGCGGGGCTCGATCCCAGGACCCCCGGATCATGACCTGAGCCGAAGGCAGACGCTCAACGACTGAGCCACCCAGGCGCCTCAACAAACTGCATTTCTTACCAAACAAAACAAACACAAAACCACCTTTATTTTTTCACGCCTTCACAATAGCTCCTCACACCCCCGTTCGCTCATTTCGGCAAGGGAACGGCCAGCCGGGTCCTGGTGGTGCAGCGGTGGGGAGGCTCTTGCTTCGGTCTTGCTAAGCACGTCACACAAGCTTTCCTTCCCCACAGCCTCGGGGTACAGCATCAGCTCCTCCACCTCCATCTCTGCTGAGGACATCGTGGCTGTGCTGAAGCGTGAGTGGCCGCGGCGGGCTGGAGGGTGGGAGCTCTGGAGGCCCAGCTCGTCCCCCATCTGAGCCCGGTGAGGGCTGCAGGGAGGGGGCGCCCCTCCTCCTTCCCGGCCACTTGTGAGTCCGGACTCACTGGAAAGGGGGCAGCAGATCTCCCCATCCCCAGGGCCAGGTAACCGGGCAGGTGCCTTGTTAGGTACCTGGAAGCTTGCTGATTCCCCCTGTGGACTGAGAACCCAGAACCTGGAGTGGGGGCAGCCTGTGGGGGCAGACCTAACTGTGGCCAGCTATGGTGGTGCGGGAGCCCTGGGGCCTGGGTGGGCCCACTCCAGCGCATCCTGTCCTCGCAGGGGACGACGTGAGACAGTATCTGCGTCAGCATCTCATTGGAGATTGGACCCTCCAGTCTTTGGACTACGGCGAGCTGAGCAGCCGCATTCTCAGCTACATGTCCAGTGAGTGTCTGCCCTCCTGGCCTGCCCACTGCAGGCAGGGGGTCAGCAGGGCCCCAGAGGAGGGGGTGGGGGCTGAGCTTGCCTGCACCGGCCCCCGATGCTCCCCTGCCAGGTGGCACCAAGCCCAGAGGGAGTGAGCTGTGTTCAGAGCCATTCACATCGATGGCCCCAGAACAGGTGGCTGAGCCTGGCCAGGGAGGGCACGAGCGTCTGGGGCACTGTCCTGTATGGAGTTAACACACAACTTGCATACACATATGCAGTGTCAATCTGTCGCAACTTGGGGTTTTGTTCCTCAGGCTCTGGAATCAGCATTGGGCTTCCTGGCCCCCCAGGACCCCCCGGCTTGCCAGGAACATCCTATGAAGAGCTACTCTCCTTGCTTCAGGGTAAGGCTGGTCAGGGGCCATCTGCCCATGTGGCTTGGGGTGGAAGGAGAAGGCCCTTGACCCAGGCCCCCACTGACTCCGTGCTCTTTGGGTGTCTCAGGGTCTGAATACAGAGGCATCGTTGGGCCCCCAGGTCCCCCTGGGCCCCCAGGGATCCCAGGCAACGTGTGGTCCAGCATCAGCTTGGAGGACCTCTCTTCTTACCTGCACAGTAAGGCACAGGGCAGCCATGGAGAGTTAAACTATTGGACCAGTCACCCAGTCCCCCTGAAGACATACAGGGCTAGGCCCTGGAGAGGAACACCCTTGTTCTTGAGGTGCTTTCAGCGATGACAGGGGGACTGGTTGGGAGAGACAGTGCTCCCAAGTGCAGCCGCTGGAGAAGTCCTGAGCAGGGTGTGATCCTGTGGCAGGAGAACGGGGGAAGGGGATGGGATTTGGGCTGAGTGAGGGTCCGGACTGGGAGCCGAGTAGTGCCTCCAGGGTGATGCCAGGAGCTGGGCCCCCGGTATTCCCTCCTCCCCTTCTTGCAAAGAGGAGCTGCACCCGAGGGCAGGCTGGGAACTCCGCTTTCCCAGCTGGGCCATCCCTAACCTTTCTCTTTCTCTGGCCTCCCATTCAGCTGCCGGTGTGTCCTCCATCCCCGGCCCTCCAGGCCCTCCTGGTCCTCCAGGCCCTCGAGGGCCTCCCGGGGTCTCGGGAGCTCTGGCAACATATGCAGCCGAAAACAGCGACAGCTTCCGGAGTGAACTGATTAGCTACCTCACAAGTAGGTGCCCCCTTCCCAGACCTTGCTCCTCTGAGAGGGCAGCTGGTGCTTGAAGGAACCCGGGCGGCCAAATGCGTGAGCCCTGCTAGCGGGGAGAGCCCAGGTTCCTCCTTGCCGGCACTCCTACTCCAGTGCAAGTGTCCTGAGGTTCGCACCCTGCCTCTCCATCCCCAGACCTGAGCCCCACCTAATGCAGCCTCCTTCCTGCAGGCCCGGATGTGCGGAGCTTCATCGTGGGCCCCCCAGGCCCTCCAGGGCCGCAGGGGCCACCCGGGGACAGCCGCCTCATGTCCATGGACGGCTCCTACAGCCGGGGCAGCAGGTCCTCTCACAGCGAGTCGGCCAGTCGGAGCTCCTCCTACAGCTCTTCCATGGGCATCGGAGGGTCCAGTGGAGGCTCCCTCGGTGAAGGCGGGGCCTTTGGCCTGGACATGGGCCTGGGCCGAGGCTACGGGGGAGCGGTAGAAGGCGGTATGCACGGTGGTGAAGGTGGACCGTTCGGGGCTGGCTTCGCCGGAGGTCTGGACTACAATGAGCTGGCTGTTCGGGTATCTGAGAGCTTGCAGCGTAAGTCCTGACCCTTGGGCCTTGGTGCTGTGGGGAGGTTGCAGGCGGGGAGTCCGTGAGCAGCTCAAATTATAGACTCCAGAAATTCACCCTCTCGTTTTCAGAATGCCTAGGCTGTGGGGACAGCACCTCTAGAATCAAATGGGTGGGGACTGAAGGCAAGAGGCCCAGACCCAATTCACGGCCTAGTTCAGGAGCCCCAGTCAGGACAGGGCCTCTGTTGCAGGGAAAGGGCATGTTGGGGTCTTCGGACTTTGAGTCCCCAGCTAACCAGCTGTGGGTCTGAGAGGTCTTTATGACAATGATGGTTTCACGTGGGGCTGAGGGCGGGCTGTTGGTTAAGACACACCGGCAGCTGAATGGGAGGCCAGAGAAAGAGAAAGGTTAGGGATGGCCCAGCTGGGAAAGCGGGAGTTCCCAGCCTGCCCTCGGGTGCAGCTCCTCTTTGCTCCTCTCTCCCCGCAGCTTCTCAGCTCGGCTCTGCCGTCAGCAAGCCTCTGATGAAAGGCCACGGCGGCAGAGGCGCGGGGCCGGTTGGCGGTGTGGGGGTCGGGGGCAGGCTGACAAAGGAAGCCGGCGGGGCTTCTCCCTTGCTGCCACCTCATCTAGTGGGGTGTCTGGCAATCCAAGGGCTCTGTTCTGTGAAGAGGGGGCTGGGGGACTCTGCTGCCTGTGCCCACACCCTGGTGCTTCACAGGTCAGGGCCTGCTGCAAGGGATGGCCTACACAGTCCAGGGCCCCCCGGGCCGGCCAGGGCCCCAGGGCCCCCCCGGCATCAGCAAGGTCTTCTCTGCCTACAGCAACGTGACTGAGGACCTCATGGACTTTTTCCGAAGTAAGGGCAGCTCCCTGGTCGCTTTCCCGACACTTACTTTGCTGCACGGTCTCACATGCGAGAAACCAGTCTCCCAAAAAACCTTGGGTTATTAACACTTGAGAGGCTGAAAAGCTGATAAATTCTGAACTCTGTTTTGGGTCCCAACTCTACCACTCTCTTCCTGTGCTTCTCTGAACAAATCCCTTTGCCTCCCAAGCTCCAGAGTAACCTCTTGTCTGAAGCCAGTCTTCTCCCCCTGCAGCTTATGGAGCCATTCCAGGCCCCCCTGGGCAGAAAGGAGAGGTGGGCACCCCAGGACCCAAAGGTAAGTGGTGGCAGGGAAATAGCCAGCAGGATCCTATATAACCACGCCCTCTTGCTGGGAAGCCACCCCCTTGCCAGTGCTGTCTTGGGGGTGGGGTGTGTGTGTGTGTCCTCTCCAGACCCCAAGCTCCCACTTGACTGAGCACAGCCCTCTCTGTACTCCCAGGTGAAAGGGGCCCCGCAGGACCACCAGGTCGGCCTGGGCCACCCGGCCCTCAAGGGCACAAAGGAGAAAAAGGAGACACAGGTAAGCCTTGGCTGCCAGGTTCTGCAGTGCTGGGAGGCTGACGCTCAGGGTAGTAGGCAATTTACTCCCTGAAAAATTAAGGCAGATGCTGCCACTGACATCATTTGCATAACAACGAAACGACCAGCTAGGGAAAAAGGAAAGAGACTGCCAATGCGTGCAGGAAAAGAGAACCACTCGGTGATGAAATAGGGTAAACAATTTAAATAAATTGATAGTCTTACAAAAGAGTTCATCTTTCAAGCCCGTTTTGCAGTTGTCACAGTTGCTATATAATTGCCCAAGCTGAAGGCCACAGGCCACAAGGTATTTAACTTCCTCCTCCTCTTCTAACTTCCAGGTGACCAAGTCTACACGGGGCGGAGAAAGAGAAGCATCGCCGTCAAGCCATGAGCTTGGAGGAACAGCCTCTGGCTGTTCTTGCCATGGCTTATGGTGCTCATGTCAAAAATCTCTCCAGAGGGCGGAAACTGGAGGCTCACTTCCTACTGACACAGCACAGCTAAACAGTTAAATAGAACACCTGTTTTAGTCTGGAACAATCTCTCTATACATGTATCATCCAGTCGAACCACACAACCTGAACCCCTGCACGGGGTGACGCTCCAGCAGCCGCGGCTGTGGAACAGGACTGGCTGCTCGGCTGGCTCGCCCTGAGCCCCTTGGCTTCTTTAGCTCTCAGCTCCGGCCACAACCCAGGACAGCCCGTTACACAGAAGCTGGCTTAGGAATCCTTGAGCTTTGCCTAAAAATGAGCCAGAAAAGGGAAGACAGGGATGGGGTGTGTTCTGGTTATCACTGCAAGGCTCTGCTGTCTGCTCCTTCCTCCCTGTTGGTTCTGCATTCTCTAGTCATAGAAAGGACTTGGCTAAGAAGCAATTCTTGCAACTGAAAAAATTCACTTCCCCTGAAGGTGGTGACAGGGTTTCTAATAGTCATTTCTCACCACATATCCTATTCTCACTTGCTTAGAAAGTCTGTCTGATTGTACCTATGGTCTGTTTCTACGGGGCATGCTAGCATTTAGAGAGGTATTCTACTGAACTAGACCACAGCAAGGGGGAGAAGAAGGGCAGTGGGGAAGGAGGGAAAATAGAAAACTCGATGCTGGGAAATGGCACGGGGGACTGGGCACAGTTGGTTTTTAAGCACTTCTCAGTATCTAAAACAAACATGTATGTTAGATGAAAGGTCATTTCAATTGCAAAATTTAGAATTAAAGTTTTTTCTTAATATTATGTGTAGTGTGATCCATCTAACCAAAGTGAGAGAAAGAATGAAAAAGAAAAAGGGAGGAACGGGGAGGGAGACAAAGTAAGAGAAATGGGGGATGCAGAGGGAAATAGGACAGAAGGAAAGACAAGGAGACAGAAGGGAATGAAAAAGAAAAATGAAAGAAAAAAGAGGAAGAGAGAGAGGTGGGAAAAGACAGGGAGAGGGAGACAGACAAGGAGAGAATGAAAAATGGAGACAAGAATGAAAAAGGAAAGAAAGGGCAAAAAAGGGAAAGGTAAGGGGGGGGAAGGCTGGGGTCAGCCATATGCTGTGAACTCTTCACACTACCACCACCACAAAAAAGAAAGACTACTGTCATTAAGTTCTGTGATGACGCAGTGTTTTCCCAAGTACCCTACCCTCACCTCCACCCCCCACACCCCCATTAGCCTAGCACCTTGGTGCCAGTAGAGTAAGTGGAAAGGAGTACTATGGGATGCAAGAAGCTACTGGCCCAGAAGGGACAAACATTTGGAACCCAAATAGGATTTCCTCTCAAGTTAGGAGTTGCATCTACAGTCTACCTTCTGCAAGTCTGGATAGTTTACTTTCCAGGTGGGCTCTCCTGAGTACCGCACATGTGATCCTGGGAAAAACCTACCATTCGGTGAACTGCTAGCAGCACCACCAAGGGCGCACCAAGCATTCTGTGTGGTCCGCGGGCCTCCTGTTTCACAACCTGACCACTACCTGCTGTGAATCATCATGGGAATTCTGAACAAGGAGTTCGTAAGGCCTTCAGAATTTCAAACTTTTCACTACGTAATGAAAACTTCTTGGGTAAAATGAATGACTGCATCACACCTTTTAAAGTGTTTAACCTAAAAGCTGAATCGTTATTTTTGTAATAGTAGCTTCAGGGGCTCAAGTATCAGATCCCCTTTAATGGCTCTTACCTTTATTAATCAGACTTGATTCAAGTGTTCCTTAGTTACTACATTTGCCTTTCCAAGCTATCCGGAGTCTTCAGAGTCCTATGCGCAACTGAATTAGGATAAAAGTCCAAACCTGCTACCTTCTCTGGACAGAATCAGAAAGGGGATGGGCAGGCATGAGACATATCCTCAGCTGGATGGCAATGGGTCTGAGCCTGTTTCACTTAAAAAAAAAAAAAGTCAAGAATGAGCTTGATAGTTGTGATGCTCCTGGGTTAGAAAAGGATACACTGTGCCTCCCTCCAGCCAAGCTGAACACTTGCCAAATGACGATGCCTAGTGTCTACTGACTCTTTCATGAACATACCAATGATGAAAAGGTTATTTTTAGCAGAAGTGAGGTCATATGGTTAAGTGAAATGTTTGGTGAGAAAAATAATCCATCCCAAGGGAAGAAAAATTAAAAGTATATCTATTTTTAATATATATTACATACATAATACATATATGTAATATATATATATACTTAATATATATATTAAATTATATACCCCACCCACAGGAGGGGTTTGTATGCTGAAAGACACCGCCCTCCGAGTTACCAGTAAAAACTACATTCTTGTGTGTGGTGATGAGTCAGGTAGGAACACAGGCAAGTCTGGAAGGGTCCGAAGGCCTGGAGGACTGTGAGGGTTAAAAATGAAACGAGGACCAAAAAATGCTGCAAAATGTTCTCATGAAGGACAACCCAGTATCAAAGATTCTAAATAAAAGACTGCTTCTCAGAGTAGATTAAGAAATAACTTTATTTTTCATTTGTCAATCCCATGATTGAAAAGACATGTTGCTCCCAAATAGACAAGAGGCATAATCAGAAACAAGTCTTCCTGAAAATTTAGCTCATGAAGTTATTACACTGCAAAAATCAGCAAAGAATCACCAAAAGCTGCAGCCAACATTTAAAACTGGTGTAACATTCTACTCAAGCTTAGCAGAAATTTTAAAGCCATATCGAAACCACGTCAGCCACAGACTAGCAACAATGGAGGCATTAACTGTTGTGCCTTCAAGAAAAGCATTTAAAATATCCCATTTCCTATAAAAGATCATCTCCCCAAAAAGAGTGATTTATTTCATCGGCAGACTCTCAGAACTGGTAAGTAACTCTCCTCTTCCACCCCAGTTCTAGGCTTTCCTTTAATCAACAATATCTAGAACTCATCTTGGACAGAATTTGGCTTCTCAGAAGAGTCTCTGTCATGTAAGCACAGTGTGGAATGGGAGAAAGTGTGTAGTTACCAGGGAACTAACAAGAGTACAAAAGACAGTCACTTCTGAACTCGCTGATGCTCAAGAAATCAGAGACCCTCCATTAAAGAGGGTCTCATATGCCTGAGAGCTTTGTGCTTGAGGAAACACTACTTAGAGGTAGCTCTGGTTCTGGTTTATATTTAATTACAATTTGCTGTATCCTGTCACAGGAAAGTTCTAATATTTTCAACAAAGTATAAGCACTCTCAATTTTCTCTTTATCCCCACCCCCCATAGCTTCCCCATTGAAAAGGGTAGGAAAAAGCTTAATTGTGACTCCATAAAGAATAGCAGCTAACTCAGCAATTCACACCCAACTACGACTGACAGGACAAGGAAAGGCAACCTGGTGCGACCAGCTCTGCGAGCTAGGCCTGCAGAAGTGCAGTGAGTGCTGTGTTCACAGCATGCGGGGAGAAGAGGGAGGATGTTGTCGGGCGCACATGGAGAATTTCTTTTGTGTGTTTCATAGCACATTCTGCCACAGCAACAAAACCACCACATCAGCAATGGATCCGATTGTACTCTTTCAAAGAAGTCTGTGCCCCTCCCCAACTCCCCACCTACACTTCATGCAAGATTAAAAAAAAAAAAGAAGAACAAATGATCACTATTATCTATTTGAATATAGGGCCCAAAAGAAGTGAGCAGAGATGGGTAAAAACAGCATATTCTGTAACAAAACACTTTTTGAAAAGATTTGTGTAACTTTAAGCATTAAAATGAATGTTTCACCTCTACACATGTATCAGTTTGCAGTCCTGCCCCCACATGAATATGGTCATATTTGAAAGAGAACTCCAGCATGAACACTGAATCCAAAAGGCAGTTTTAAGGGTTTTCCAAGATTTGCTAATAAACTTACCAGAGTGTCAACCGTTCTAACTCTGAGCCTCTTTTCTTTATTCAATGCTCTCATGTCAAGTTGAAAGGAATAAAAAGAATCAAATATTCAGACCAAATTAATTATGTGCCACAAACTAAGACACAGGATTATCCTTTAAAAGATCCTGAAAAAGTGTACACTACCTGAAATAATTTTTTTATAAAAGCCAATGAACTGAAAATTTCAAAGGAGAGATTGGTATGAGAACCTTCCTCCTCTCTCCCTCTGTATATAAATCATTAAATACATTGGGTAACATTATACTGTCATTTTTATCATAACAATATAAACAATTTCCATCATCATCCTGAATATTACTTTATAAAGATATATACTTTAAAAGGCTTTCAAAACATTTTCAACCCAGCATTTGAGAATAAAGCATTAAAAGAGTTTTGTATACAGTAACACATTCAATGTGAGAAGTGTATGAATTTACAACCATATATTTTATATATATATATATGTATATATATGTATATAAAAAACAAACTTGGCCAGAAGTTAAGGCTACCTACAGAGTTGTCCAAGAAATTATGCTTGTCAAAACAATTACAAAATTAAAATCACATGCATTTTCAGATCACCTAAATCACTGACAAAATAAGGTTTGCATTCAAAATTTTCAAATTAACTGCAAGAAAGTGCTACAGATATTTACATTTTCTTAATATGAATCAGTGTTCCCACAAAATTACACTTAAATTTTTCGCCAGCCTCAAATGTCAAATAACTAAAAACTGAAACGTCTACAGTTTGGTACTTAGTACTCTTAAAAGAGAACAGGTTGAAAATGGCAAACAGCAAGCATCATTTACAAATGGGCCATCTATTCAGCCACCAAAGTACACTGCATAATACTGTATGACCTGACTAGGACTTGGAATTCTGAGTCACAAGAGGGACCAAGAGTGAACATTTCATTAATAATTACATGTATCAGCAACCACATGATAAAGGTTTCAGGCTTTTCCCACTCAAATCAAAGTAAATAATTTAAACATGGGACTAAATAAAACCAAAATACAAATGACTTTCAACAACAACAAAGTCATTTCTGACATTGCCTAAATATTTTATTTAAATGCTTTTTTAAAAAGTATTCTGAACAAATGACTCTTTTAAGATTAATTTCAGAAAATACATTTATAAGTATAACAGAGCCTGCAGGCCTCAGGCAGAGTTTTCAATGAACAAAATGTGCTAGGATGGGAGAGGTCACTGAACCAGATCACGGATTATTTTAGGCAATAAGCTAGGAACCTAAGTCTATACTTCTTTTAATTTGGTGAGTGTTATATTTCCAATTTCAATATCTAAAAACTACTTTTTTAAATCTTTTCAACTTTGTACAACATATTTTTAGGATGAAAATTTCTATCAAATGGTAGCAAGATTTAAAACACAATAATGCTTAATGCTAAGGATGTTTGTCCCTGTTGAATCAAAAAAGGAAATCCTACTTTAGACTCAATTGAAATTTAGTGTTTTAGGCACTATTTTAATAAAATTAGCACCCTTATTAACTCATGACTAAACAGGTTATTAGACAAATTATTTCAATAATGTTTCTTTTTTAAAAGAGTCTGTTGCTATTTAAAGACAAAATAGATTTATTTATTCAATCAATATGGTATTTTGAGCAACTCAGAGCTTTGTCTTGAGAGCTGATTCACCAAAAGGAAATTATTCCAACTCTCTACAGCAGAGTTGCAGCTATAGAATTTAGGCATCACTGAGAAGTTAGGCCAGGTAAAAAGATATTCACTAATACTCAGTGGCCTAACAGCTTTTAAAAAAAAAAAAAAAACTTCAGACATCATACTAACAGTTTTTCAGGTAACAGTGTCTAAAGAACACAATTTTTAAGATTAATATACAAAATCACCTTAGGGAATTACTGCAAGATGCCACTTTGCCAACATGGCCCAGCATCTGTCTTGGTTCCTTTCATCTTTGCTAAACAAACAAACAAAATAAACAAACAAAACACCTAGAAGGTGAGGCAGGTGATTGTCTTCATAAGCTCTCTGATATAGATTGTGGCAGAAGATGAAGAGAACAGAATGACATATTTAAAAAGCCAAACCCAATCACAGAATGTTTCCTATTGTTACGACCCAGTGGAATGCAAGCTAGGAATAGGATAGAACTTGGAAATCCGGCTCTGTGTTGATGGGTTAAGGCATTCAGACTCCCCAGTCATTTTAAAGAACACCTCCTGTTCTTGCAGTTTCCTGGCAAACTCTTCTTCCAGTGTCTTAAAAAGGAAGGGAAAAAGAAATTATGTGCTAGTATTTCAAACAGAATTTACTCTGACAGCCAAGAATAAAACTATTTGCTCAAAACGCTCTCTCTGTATGCTATCCTAAGGAAGACCAGAGTGCTCAACAGTTAGATTAGGCTGTGCACAGCCCTAGATTGAAGGCTTTGGCTCAGCCATACGAATGTATAACTTGGGTCAATGACTTAACTTCTATTACAGAATCACCTCATTTTTCTGTTATAAAATAGGTAGAGTATCACCTACCTCACTGGGTTGCTACGTGAGGATTAAATCATGATGTACTTAACACCTACCAGGCACTCAATAGATGACACCGATTATTAACTACTACCTTTCTCTCCCATATGGCACTTTCCATTTTCTGTTTATTTTCATTTTTGATGTGCATGTCTTTTCTTTCACACTGAACTATAAGCTGTTTGAAGGTAAGCCCTAAACCAGATTCAGCTTTACACCCCCACAATACAGATGGCATATAGTAAGTGCTGGATAAACACTTGTATCAGTGATTTTGCAGACAAGTGATTCAGGGATGCTGCAGAGGCACAAAGTACAGCAGAGGACTGAAAGATACAGGAGTGTTTCTCAGAAGAGGTGAAACATGAGCTCAGTCTTAAAGGAAAGAAAAGAATTTGATAGACAGGATGCAGATGGCATGCCAGACAGAGGGGGCTGAAACAATGCACACAGGCAGGAAACCACAGACGTGGTGTGCGTAATGGTGATTATATCCAATATCAGAATATGACCAGGGAACAAAGTGGCTTGTGGGAGATACTGCTAGAAAGTCTGACTGTGGCCAATGTACGGCACTATGACAGCCACAAAGTCAAACTGAGGCATTTCCACTTTATTCTGATAGAACTGAAGATTTATTAACACCACAATGCCAGTACCAGAGATGTTCCTGAATATAAATACTCTGGTGATGGCAGACAAGCAGGAAGAAAGGAGAAGGAACTTGAGATCAGAAGGCCCATTAGGACATTACTGAACATTTTTAAGCAGTAGAATGATAGTAATGGGAAAGAGAAATATTATAAAAAGAGAGTTAAAATTATTTGTCATCTCACTGAAATGGGATGTGATAGAAATGAAAGACAATTCAGGTTGTTAGACTAGATGTCAATTAGATGGACAGGGATGTCGGGAAGCACACTGATGGTAGGTGGGACACAGGGGGGAACAAAGTGAGATGGGGATGATGGAGAAAGGCTGTGAAGTTCAGTTTTATCTCCACTGAGCTTACAATCTTTAGTCAATATTCAATAGGTATGTATTGATCGTTACAATATGCCAGGAACTATTCTAGAAGCTGACATATACCAGTGAACTGAGAGATAACGCTCCTGCTTTCAAGGAGCATACATTCTTGTGGGAAAAGACAGACAATAAACAACTGTGTCTGGTGGTGAAGAATGTTATGAAGGAAAACAAAGGTGATGGGATAGGGAATGTCTGAGGTGGGTATGGAAGCTATTATATATATATATAATCATCAGAAAAAGGAACCTTTGGTGAGATGATGTTGGAACAAAGGCCCGAATGAAGTAAGAAGGAATGGAACATCCAGGTGGGAAATGGGTGCTTAAAGCACGAACCAATAATAACAAAACTAGAAACAGTAATAGCAATGGTAACTACTCACTGAACCCTGACTACAGCTCAGGTATTAGGAAGTGCTATAGACACACATCACTTCTTTTAGGTCTTAAAAACCCCAATTGGGTACCTAGTGTCATCTTTGTTTTACAAATGAGTAAAACTGGGCTTGGGAATGTTAAGTGACAAAATTAATCATGTCAGCACTGAGATCTGAGCCCAGATCTGTAGGACTTCAGAATTTGTACTTTATACAACCCCTACTGTACAAGTGCTGGGACTGTCCTTAAATATGCAGCAGATGAAGCCATGACTAGGCACAGGATCATCAAGGGTGTAAAGCTGTGAGATGTCTAATGTTTCAGGTGACTGGAAGACAAAGGAAAAGTGATAAAGAGCACAGAGAAGGAAGAGTTAGGTCATAAAAGTCGGATGAGAAGAGAATTTTTTTTTATAGATTTTATTTATTTATTTATTTATTTGAGAGTGAGAGAGAGCACAAGCAGGGGGAGTGGCAGAGGGAGAAGCAGGATCCCCACTGAGGAGAAAGCCCGATGTGGGGCTCAATCCCAGGACCCCAAGATCATGACCCGAGCCGAAGGCAGACACTCAACCGAATGAGCCACCCAGGTGCCCTGAGAAGAGAATTTTAAGAAACAAGATTTCTAATGACAACAGTTAGATAATACCATAGGATCTGGCTGTTAGCAATTCATACTGTCAGTGAGTTCAACTGGGGAGTCTGAGGTGAAAGCTAGACTTCAAAGAGTTAAAGAAACCGGGAAAAGGCCCTTCTGTACCTTTTGAATTCCAATCCAATCCAGGAAGGCCAAGAGAAAATAAAGGTTTGAGTTTGAGAGCTAGCAAAGGGAGAGGATCACATAGTCATAGAAAAAAAAAAAAAAAGAGTTGAAGTGGTTGACCAATTGGACCAGGCCAGCAGGGAGTCAAAAAGGAAGTACAAAATAGAAAGATGGCTGATAGCTAGATGGGGGGAAGGGAGACTTTCCTATTTTACTATCATACGAGAGCCTTATAATCTGGCTCCTGTCAACTTGTCCAGACTAAGCTGTCCTCCCTTCCTTCCCTCTCTCCCTCCTTAATGCCTACACACAGGCACACTCCCCCAGTGCCCCAATGGCAGGGAGCTACTTGCAATTCCTGTACACATTATTTTCACCCATTCTCTTCTCTGTACTTACATTTCCCATCACACCCTAACCTGTCTGTATGCCTAGCAAGCTGTTACTCATCCTGAAGTCTCACTTGGCTTATAAGGCATCTTCTCTGTAAAGCCTCCCTAACTTCCCAGGCAGACTGAAGCACTCCTCGTCCTTGGCCTCAACATTGTGCTCCTGTCTCCTATCCTTACCTCCCTCACAGCAGTGTTCCTACTGAACTGTAATTGCTTGTCACTACATTCTGAACCTTTGGGGGAGAGGGACTTTGTCTCTTCATCTCTTATTTCCTATCTCTGACACTGTACCTGCCACATATTAAACAGCCAATAACTGGGTGGACAAATGGATGAACACAAATGTATTTTATCTAAAGCTTTTAAAATTACCTTTTTCCTGGGTCTCAATTTCTCTCTCCATTCCTTTAATTCTTGGCTGTGTTCCTCATCCAACTCCTTCAGTTTCTGAGTCTCATGCTCAACCAATAGGTGGCATTTTTCATTCTGAAAATAAAATTTGGATTAAAAATTTTCAGATCAACTAAGCAATTTTTCACAAATGTAATTATCTTCCAATAATAAAGCATTCATTAAACATCAAACTATTTTTTTTTTTTGGTTTAGATTTTATTTATTTTTTGAGAGAGAGAGAGATAACGAGAGAGAAAACAAAAGCAGGGGGAGTGGCAGAGGGAGAAGCAGGCTTCCCGCTGAGCAGGGAGCCTGATGCAGGGCTCGATCCCAGGACCCTGGGATCATGACCTGAGCCAAAGGCAGACACTTAACGACTGAGCCACCCAGGCACCCCTAAACATCAAACTATTACTGAGGTTCAGGCTCTCCTCTGAAAACCAAGGGCTCAAATGAGTTATAGCTTCATTTCTGCAGGTTTAGAAGCTAGATCTCTTACCTACCATATGAAAAGAACTTAAATAGAATTAGTTTGATCCTGTTTTTCCTTTCTAAGAAGGTTTGCTCATAAAATTGACACTTCAAAGGACACCTTATATGGATTTTACCCACTGGTACTAGAATGTGGGATTAGGAACTATTCTACTCTAGTAAATTAAGCAAATATGTAGAGTATCCATAATGTTTACACTATCCATAGTATAAAGGATAATAATGTTTACACTATTCTGAAATTTTAAACATTTTAGGCTATATAATAGATGGGCTGCATACTCTAGGTAAGGCCCCAAAACAGTCCCCCCTAAAGTAACCTTTAAATTTCTTAGGAGAAAGATTCTCATATATTTAGTTTATCACTTTTTTCAAACACCTAGAAGAAAATGAACTATTTCTCCCTAAATAAAATTTTAAATTCAGAATCTGATAACAAAACCATCTACCTCATTTTGAAAATTTTGTTCATTTTCTTCGCAAAAGAGACTAAAAATACTCAATACTGCTTCTGAAAGATTCAACTTCTTAGGCTATAATTTAGCCTGTTTATATTAACCATGGTTATATAAAAGCTAAATAAGTGCCTATGATACTAACCTGATCTTTATTTGGATCTATACGGAAAACAAAACCTCTCAATCCCAGCATTTTCATGAGTAAAGTACAGTTTATTTTGGTTAGCTACTGTTCTCCCCAAACCAGCCACTCATGCTGCCCCGTTGCCACGAGCTCAGTTTTCATGATCCTGTATCTGACCTGCAGCTGATGCAACTCGCGGACGTTGGCTTCACACTGCAACTGAAGATCCCGCATTTGATTTTCGTGTTTCTGATGCTGAGCCATTCTCTCATTTTTCTGCCTCTTTTCTTCTTGAGCAGCAAACTATAAATTAAAGAAAATATGGTTAACAAGCAATGTAATTTCTGCATCTTCCAAAGGAGTAATTAAGGAATTTAACAAGACTTAAAGTACAATGAACTAAAGTTGCAAGTAATAATAATATACTGTGACTTGAGCTGGAGTCTACATTATGGCTTCGGTGGGGAGAGAGGGTGCTTCTGATTAAAACCTTGTTCCTCCCATCTGCTTAGTGACCGTCGTTCATTTGTGTGTGGGACCTATGACTATAGAAGCAAAGTGAAGCCCTATGCTTTTCAAAAGTTGTCCAAGTCACCTAATTCCCAGGACTGGTCTTAGGACCAGTCTAGCCCAAGATCTGGTGTAGGGCATGGGGCGGAGGGCTTTGCCCTCTGTGGCCACCAACCTAGGAACACTAAGTTGGTATATGCCACATATCTAGCCCCAGCCCATAAAGCCAAAGAGAACATCAACAAGCCCAAGATGGCTTGAAATGTTTACAACATAATAAGTGACATTTCTAAAGGACATTCACATTTTTTAAATCTAAAAAAGAAGAGATTAACTGGCTTATTTACCTGTTTAATTTTGTCACGGTCCTGATCTGGTGTAGCCGTTGAGTTAATTCTCAAGCTTTTCTTAAACATGGCCATTCGAGTCTTGGCTTCACTGCGCTGAATCTTAGGCAGTCTTGCTCTTTCTTGAGTCTGTCTGTTTTTTAATTCCTCAATAAGTCGTTGATTGTAACGCTGCATTTGTTCTGTTTCCTAAGAAAGTATCAGAGGCCAGTGATGTAGATATAATTTATTTTATTTTTATTATTTTTTTAAAGATTTTATTTATTTATTTGAGAGAGAAAGAATGAGAAACAGAGAGCATGAGAGGGAGGAGGGTCAGAGGGAGAAGCAGACTGCCTGCTGAGCAGGGAGCCCGATGTGGGACTCGATCCCAGGACTCCAGGATCATGACTTGAGCTGAAGGCAGTCACTTAACCAACTGAGCCACCCAGGCACCCCGATGTAGATATAATTTAATACTCAGTACTCACATGTATGCTCAAACATGTCATTTTGTTGTTGTTTCTCAAAATTGCTCTTTCCCTTGTTGCATTATCAACCAGCAAACTTTTACTCAAAATATAATTTATAATAAAAATATAGCTTTTAGTAATAAGAATCTTTTTTTTTTTAAGATTTATCTATTTATATTAGAGAAAGAGAGCACAAGTGGGAGGGGCAGAGGGAGAGGGAGAAAGAATCTCAAGCAGACTCCACGCTGAGTGCAGGAGCCCGACATGGGGCTTGATCCCACAACACCGAGATCACCATCCACAGACCTGAGATCAGGATCGGTCACCCAACCAACTGTGCCACCCAGGTGCCCATAATGAGTCTTATATTAAAATTCTTTTACTAAGTCAGGGAGTCCACATTTTTAAGATATTTGAACCATAAATGGAGCCACAATAGCTACCTTTGAGAAACAGGATGAAAATTATAATGTAGAAGAGAACTTAAAGCACTGTACTAGTCACCTTCCATGAAATTCATAGAAAGAAGTTTGCAGTCATGATAGGATACAATTAATTACTCCAAACTTCCCAAATAAATTTTAGGGTTAAAAAAATATATATATAATTCATTCTCTAAGAAATAGTTTCAGAAATAACTCTATAAACTTGAACAAAAAGTAAACCAATTTTCCTTTCATTAACCTTCTCATGACGCTTAAGTAGCTGATGTCTTTGCATGAAATACTGATCTTTAAGTTGCTGTTTGAGCAGCTGGTGTTTTTCTTGTAAGTGTCGTTCTTCAAGCTCCCAAATTGCAGCTTCTCGAGCTAGAAGAAGAAAGCAATTTTCAAAACGTCACTGTGTTCTTTTTACACATGTACTTTGGTCTTCATTTTAATATTTACATTAAAAGTGTTCTATATACACTAACTTATACACACAATGACATTCTGAACTATAAATGAAATACTACCAGTGCACAGGTAATATTCATCACCACTTACCATTCTGTTCTAATGTCCTATAAACAGAGTGTCCCACCCCGAACACCAAAATTCCTTTTAATCATCTTAATGATAAAGAAAAAAATCTTAGCTTTTTATTAAGGAAAATAAGTGTTTAAAATCCCATTCCATTGTGTAGCCATTAAGTATACCAACAATTATAAGGCACAATGAGTATACCAAAACTATTCAGGTAAAGTTCTAGCATCATCTGAACAAAAAGATGTTTTAAGAATTATATGTTTTTTTGTTTACTTCTCCTGTCATAAAGGCATTTATTCGATGTCTTACAGCATTTAACTTTATAAAGAATTTTAAAATTTTAAGTTCTTAAAATTTAACATAGTTTTTCCTCTTATTAACCTCAACTTTATCTTTCTACCACTCTAGCAAAGGAGAGCATTCAAATAATTTCCAACTATTTAATATTATGGGTATTAGATATATCCATATATCTCAGCAATGTTCTTCAGGTACCATTTTATATACACACATATGCTGCGTAATTTCATATACCTCTCAT
Organism: Mirounga leonina; assembly: GCF_011800145.1. Lineage (NCBI taxonomy): Eukaryota > Metazoa > Chordata > Mammalia > Carnivora > Phocidae > Mirounga > Mirounga leonina. The sequence goes on along the minus strand of NW_023270265.1, from coordinate 29,355,316 downwards.
GAGTTGCTGTTTGTTATTCAGGCACTCTCTTTCAATATTGGCTAGCTCTGCCTTCTGCTGTTGGATGATCTTTTTCAGAGAGCCATCTAATTCTTGTTGTTGCTTCTGAACAAATTCCTGTTCCTATTAGACACAGTTAACCATCAGTTAATAAGCATCTACTGAGTGAAACATCCATTTATCTATATGACTATATTAGTGGTTAACAAGATTTCTAAGCCAAGTTTCTAAAAAAAAAATCACCAATTATATAGCATATATAATATAAATGTATTAGTAACTCAATTCAAGCCCAGAAAAAAAAGTACGAGAATACAATAAACTCACTATTAAAAACAACACACAGAGGTAACCCTCTCAGGTACCCCCCCCCTCTTCAGGAGCTCTGTACTATCACTCAATAAACCTTACTAAGCTCTCAAACTTTGCTGCCCACCAGAGGAAAAAAAAATACACACAAAAGACTACAATTCACTCATAATTAAAATGCCTTATTACATGAACAGCTTTAGGAAAATAACAAATTTAGAGCTTCAAAAACTGACAATTCATTACACTATGGTGTGGATAAAACAAGAATAAACAAGAAATGCCTTTTAGGAAAAAGAGAATAAAGAGCAAATAAGTAAATCACATATCAGAATTTTAAATATCTCTATTTTTCCAAGAAATAAAGAGTTAGGAAGAAATACCATGGCTACACTAACAGAGAAAGATAGTTTCTATATCTAGTATTTGCCTAAAAATAACAATAGTTTGTAGACAATGAGAAATAGTACATTGCTAGAGAAATGTGAACTAAGAAGAGTAAAATGAGTTACGTTTTATAAATATATATATAAAATTCCTTATAATCAGAGAATTCTACCAACATGTTTGGGATTCACTCGTTCATTCAACAAATATTTATTGAATACATACTATTTGCCCAAGTGCCAAATTTATGCTAAAAAAAAAAAATCCTTCAATAACTGTGTAAGAAAAGGAAATGTTAAAGTGACTTATGGTCTTTGTGCTAGATCACACATTTACAGAAGGAAGAAATACTATCCAAATTGAAGAAATATGTTGAAATAATACGGAAAAATAAGTTTTGCCAGTAAACATTGGCTCTCCATCCCTCTTGGCAGTTACAGCAGTCTGTGATTAGCAAAACGGATATTCTGATCAATGTGAGTGTGGATTTAGAGCTTTAGGACTGAAGCAGCACTCCACCTATAATCCCTCCTCCTGCACATCCTAGAGAAGATAAAAGTCCAAGATCCATTTGGATCTATTCTTTGTGCCTTGGGCAGAGTCTGACAGGATCTGGATCACTACCAGCCTGGTTTTCAATACATGAAGAGTGAGTCTAGCTGTGTTCCTCAAGGTGCTTGCCTTACTACTATGTCTCTGGAGGCGAGAATCAGGTTTTATCATTCGTGATGTCCTGTTAAAGTAATCTGGAGCTATAAATACTGCTGTCTCATCTGTGTCAAAGTTTGTACTTTAGCATAAATACAAATATACACTAGCAGAAAGACTAATGAATTACCTCTATAAAATACAACTGTGAATTGACTACAGTCACCTACATAACTTTATCACAGAAAAAAAAAACCCACAATGAATATTTAATTTCAACTATTTAGAATAAGGCCTTTTGAGTTTTAAAGAGATGCAAAATCTCCATGCCTATCTTGTAAGCAACTATAACAAAGAAAGTTGCTTAAGCTTTATATTTTCCTACAGTAAATATCACCTATAATAAAAATTACATTGTTTCTCTAACTTCATGTAAAATTTCTATATGCAAACTTGTATAATAAACTTAATATAATCTGCAGCTATATCAAAGGGTTTTCTTTTGTTCAACATTTGTACCATTAATTTGCATAAAGGACTTTTAAAAAATATCTGTGTCGACAGAAACAATGGGCCCAATATTTAATTACTCTTAATATAAATATTACATTTAGACTCAAATCAAATGCAAAAGTGTAAGATGGGGGTGAATATATATTTATGTGAAAATTAAAAAGGGTAAATATAAGCCAGTGCCACTAAAAAAGTGAATGCAATTTCTTGTCAATTCAATTCTTGGTTATATTACTATAATATATGTATGTCTAGATTAAGCAAGATAAGAGCTGGGTTCAAAGAAAACCTTTACTAAGTACTTAGTAAATGTTGGATACTGTACTAGTTATGAGGTTACTAAAATTAAAAAAAGACAGTATTGCCTTTAAGGAGCTTCTAGTAGTTCCAAATTGGTTTTGTCTGTCCATATAGAGAGCGGTGGGCCCCTTCCCTTAGTATCACATTTTCAAAAGTTCAAAAGTAAACCATAGAAAACCAAAAGCTGGAATACAGGGTCTAGAAACCATGCCACACAATGAGCAATGGAAAGAACTACAGAAGTATGCAGCAGCTAATACATAAGGGGAAAAGAAGAGCTGAGACTATTATATAGAAGGAGGCAGAATTAGCATGTGCTGGTCCAGAAAGTAAAATAAGGATTAATAAGTAAGAGTCAAGGTAGGCTTCTGTATGCAAGTGCTTCCAACAGTGAGAGTTAGCAAAGACAGCAGTTGTCTTACAGAGTCACAGACTTAAATAATTAAGCAGAGTCTGGATAATTACATAGTCAAAAATACTGTGCAAATAATTTTTTCTCTTTCTTTCCTTCCTTCCTTCCTTCACTTATTCATTTATTTAAGTAATCTCTACACCCAACGTGGGCTCAAATTCACAACCCCAAGATCAAGAGCTGCACGCTCTTCCAACTGAGCCAGCCAGGCACCTCAAATAATTTTTTTTTTTAAGATTTTTATTTATTTGACAGAGAGAGACACAGCAAGAGAGGGAACACAAGTAGGGGGAGTGGGAGAGGGAGAAGCAGACTCCCCGCAGAGCGGGGAGCCCGATGCGGGGCTCAATCCCAGGACCCTGGGATCATGACCTGAGCCGAAGGCAGACGCTTAACGACTGAGCCACCCAGGCGCCCCATAATTTTCTTTATTAAAGCTAAAATTTACCTGAAAGGTCCAGGTCCCTCACATACTAATTCATATATTTTATTACCTCAAAAGAAATGAAAGTTTAATATTATTGAGCTTTCATTAAATTTCCTAAATTTCATTAAGTTTCCTAACAAAAGCCAAGTACAATATATTCACGTTGGAATTTTTCATTAGAAATTACTTTTAGGATCTAAAAGGAAAGTGATCTTATATTCCAAAAAGATTGAACAAATCACATTTACCCTAAAAAAAAAAAAAAAAAAAAAAGATGTAGTTGATCACTAAAAGTAACAAATAATTTTAAATGAACACATAAACTGTAAAATGAGCACCCTTTCAAAGTACAAGTTTAAATGCTGGTGAGAAATTTTATCATATTAATCAGATAACTACAAACATTAAAAATACAACTTTGGGTTCTAGAAAACTATAGGAAAGGTTTATGATATACTGGGCTATTTGTACAAAATTTGATTCTAACTCAAAAGAAAAGCTAAAAATGGTAATGATCAGAAAAGTGATCGTAATTCATAATTTCTCCCTCTCGTTAAAAAAAAATTAATGTTTTGCCTACTTTTTAGAAAACTATAGAGCCCAGCAGCTGCCAATAATAAAAAAAAAAGTTAAGTCTAATTTCAGGAGAGGGGAAGGGAGGGGTTGAAATCAAGCTGTATTCTATCTACTCCAGTTGTGTATATCAAACATCACAAACAAAAATTACAGTTAAATAAGCTAGTCACTTCCCTATAGAAACTGTGAGAAAGAATACAGCCTGGAATTCCAGACTTAATTTAAAACTACAGCAAGGAGAAGAGCAACTCACTATTCATTATGGACAATTTGAATAGTGAAAACTAGAGTTAAATGGAACTACAATCACTACTTTTAATATGGCTTTTCTGACCATATCCATAATTAAAACATATATGTAAACATAAATGCAATCAAAATGTCACTTCACACAAAGATAAAAATCTAATCACAGCATTCAATTTCTCACATGTGCAAAGCTTATAAAATACTACTGGGAAGGTATTTCTTGAAAAAGATGAAAATCTCAAAATTTGTGGTGAGGGTAGACAGAAAAAAGAACACTATTATAAATATTCTAATTCCAGCTCTACCATTAATGTCTTTTTTGACTTTAAGTAGACCACTTAGTCTTCTGTGCCTTGATTTCCTTGCCTGTAAAATGGACACACTCCATCCCTGTATTAGGGTGGTGGCAGTGTGAATCAAATGTGAAAACTCTTTGAAGAATACTATACTATAAAAAGTTCGTTTCAGGTTATTACTGTATTGTCATTACTGACATTATCATCTATCAATCTTCTAGATTTTAACAAATGAAGTGAACAATGAAAAGGCACATGTGAGCTGAAGAAAAAGCAGATAAAACAAGAGAAGGCAAGGCATCCTCCCACAGACACGTGAGACTTACGTCCTGCAACTGGGCCTTGAAGACTGCACAAGATGACAACTGAAAAGACTGAATCATGACCTGAGCGATACCCTGTGGATTAGAATACAATGCACCGCCCAGGTGAGAATATAGCTGATGACTTTTTGTAAATGGAAATAATTATACAAATGTTGAGTTTCAGGAGGTGTAGAACAAGTTACTTAACAGAGAGGTCTCTTTCTCATCTATAAAAGGAAGGTTTTGAACTAGATCAGTGGTTTCTGAACTCTAGTTTGTATTGTTGCTTTTTAAACCAGTCAAATCCTCTTTTAAAAAATGTACCATAAAATTTATGAAACAGATGAAACATCGTGCTGCGTGACATGAAGCAGAAGCAGGGCCCTAAAGCCCTACAGTCCTCTCTTTCTGAAGGATTCTCGAGGTGCTTCTTCCAAACTCAAGAGCTCCTGGGAGTACAGCTTAAAAACCACTGAACTAGTTGATCAAATACATTCTGGCCCCATGACTATATAACTATTATTCACAAATTCTCAAAAAGTTTAAAATAGACTCTGCAAAGTTACTGTTTTAGCACCTTCACGAAAAGCAGTAGCAAAAGAGAAATACTTTTTAATTTGTTAGATTACTAAATTCTTCATTAAATTTACAAAAAGAAATTTACTATTGCTTTCAGCTTTAGTTGAAAATATAGGCTAGTTCCCAAAATTTTATGAAAAATCACCAATAAAGGTTTTTTTTTTTTTTGAAGATTTTATTTATTTTTTGAAACAGAGAGAGAGAGAGACACAGCAAGAGAGGGAACACAAGCAGGGGGAGTGGGAGAGGGAGAAGCAGGCCTCCCACCGAGCAGGGAGCCCGACAAAGGGCTCGATCCCAGGACCCGGGGATCATGACCTGAGCCGAAGGCAGACGCTTAACCGACTGAGCCACCCAGGCGCCCCACCAACAAAGTTTTATTAAAGCATAGGATCACCTAACTCCTTCAACACTAAATTCTCAATTTCAACTCTAGCATCTGAAACATTACCTTTTGGAATTTAAAAAGTCTGTATTTCTATAGGAGGAAAACTCATTATTGTTCTTGTTTGAAATCCAAGTTATCCAAAATTAGATGTGTGGCAAGTAAGGACTTCCTCTTCAATTACTCACAACATGACCAACAACCACTGGACTAAGCTGACAGGAGTTTAGATTAAACACAGAAATAACAGTTTAGACATGAGAGGCAGTACAGTGTGGTGGTTCACGTGTGCTCTCATTTCCTCCCCTGAAGAACAGAGGTAGTAAGAGTAACTACCCTCATATGTTGTGAAGTTAAATGAGTTCATGCAGGTGAAGTACTCAGAATAGTGCTTGACACATGGTAAATGCTGTGTTTGCTATTATCACTTTATTTTTTTTTTAAGATTTTTAAAGATTTTATTTATTTGACAGAGAGAGAGAGAGCAAGAGAGAAGCCGGCTTCCCCCTGAGCAGAGAACCCAACACAGGGCTCTATCCCAGGACCCTGGGATCATGACCTGAGCCGAAGGCAGACACTTAACCATGTGAGCCACCCAGGCACCCCTTACTTTAACTAGTAATCCCCACACTAGGCCAAGACAAAATTTTTCACTGGCTCAAACCAAAAAAAAAAGTACTCAATTTATTCAAATAAGCTAGTTTTGTTAAAATTTTAAACTCCAAAATATTTTCTTTATTTTTCATGGTGTTAAAATATTCTCTCCTTTAAAATGATGGTGACAAGTAAACAGCACTTTAAAATATCCTTCTGAAAATAAAATATCCTCTGGACAAAAAGAAAAAATTTTTTAAATGTTATTCCATTTGTCATGGTCCCCAGTGGTTTTTGTTTCTTCTATCTTTTTTCACAGGTCCGTAAAAGTTTGGGAACCACTTTTTAATCACATAAAACCACATTAAAATGATAATGGAAAACAGTCATTAACATATAATCCATGTCTCTTCTTCCTTTGACATATGTAACTACAAATCGAGCTCGCTTCTCTCTGCTTCCAAACTGAGTGCAAACTTAATTAAAAGAAAAATGATTCCTAGTATAAATGACCTTGCAGAGTCATATGAGATAATTCTAGAAAAATCTGCTTAAAATACTATCTTGTCTAGTTTTATAAAGAATTCACCCATCTTAATAGGCCCAGCCTTATCATAACCTAGAATCAAGTTTATACAGGCAGTATTTTTTAACTGCTGGATTCTGAATCAAAAAGAAAAAAACAACATACTTAATATTCAAAATCTGGTTTTAAGGTACTTACGTTGTTAATAGTAATAAACATTAGATCTCCATTTAACATTACCATTTACCACTGTTCTTTTAACTTCCAACTATATAAAAATAATGGTCTTTTAAACAGGCATTCTTTTTTTTTTTTTTAAAGATTTTATTTATTTATTTGAGACAGAGAGAATGAGAGAGAGAGAGCACATGAGAGGGGGGAGGGTCAGAGGGAGAGGCAGACTCCCCGCCGAGCAGGGAGCCTGATGCGGGACTCGATCCCGGGACTCCGGGATCATGACCTGAGCCGAAGGCAGTCGCTTAACCAACTGAGCCACCCAGGCGCCCTTAAATAGGCATTCTTGTCATATGCACAAAGCCGATACACTCATCCTCTGTATTTTGTCATAAAGTCTTCTACCAAACACTGACTACTTAAAAATATAAGCTTCCATATGATTATAATAAGAATACAGTGGATTATACATTAACATACTTGTTCATTTCATCTGGAGTCAGCTTTCCAAACCTTCCACTTAATTTCATATTAGCAACTTAAATGTCACCATTAGTGTGATTTTAGTTTTATATAAAGAATGCCCTGGGAACCTTTGTATGAGCAGAAGTCAACATCATATAGTAAGTACAGCAGGAGTTTGCCCTTTCAACCATGGTTTACTGAGCTGCGAGAATAATGCTGCTTTCTGTTTTTAGTAGCATTAAGCTGCTGCTGTTACCTGAGCATGCTGGTTTTGTGCAAGCTCCTCTTTCCTGCGTTTCATGAGCTCTTTTCTCAGCTCTTTGGGTGCTTTCTCCACTTCATTTATAACCTACAGTGTATAAGCATGCAGGAGGTGGGGAAATAATACTTTCTCCACAGCAAGCATTTATGTGAGCAGACAGACTACAAGTCAAAGATTAGAGCTGTTAAAAAGTTCCTTTCAACATGCAATAGCGTAGGTGTTAGTTCGGTGAAAAAGAATGAAAGGACAGAACATGCTTAATCTCAGTGCAGAAAGGGACATCACACCATATAAAGGTTAATCAGATGCTTAATTATCCCTACATATTATTCTCTCTTAAAGATCCAAAGCAATCAGTAAAGGATTACTAGCAGCACTGATTATGAACTAAAGATGATAAATTCAACTGACCTTCTTGAAAGATCATAAAACTATAAACATATCTATTGACATTGTTTGAAACGCTGAAAATAAGGAAAGTTAATGCCATTTATAAAAGTGCAAAATTTCATAATTGGCTTGATAAGACCAAAGAAATAACTCTACATTCATTTAATGAGACCAAAAAAAAAGAAAAGGAGAAATAAATGGATACTATGTTTTCTCATAAAACACACCATGGTGTGATAAAAATGAACACATTTGATGATTTTGTGTTGGATCAGAACAACACTCTCCTTTGCTGACAATTTAAGCCAAACTTAATTGTCAATGTCAGTATTATAAGCACTCACAAAGTAACAGTTCAGTATGCTAGGATTTATTACACCAGATAAAGTATATAAGATGAAGTATAATTTAAAGCTCCTTCTTTTAATCATTTCAAAATCCTAGATATGTATTCCACCTAAGCAGATCTGTAGTCCAACTATGAAAAACAATCATGTGTTTACAAGTAGAAGCATCAAAAGCAATCAGATTCCAAATCACCACATGCTACTGATGGTCTGTGAAAGAGACTGATTTTGATTGAAGAGAGTGTATTTAAAATTCCCCATCAGTAATCCCTCATGAAACCAAATCACCATTAAAAGGAAGAGATTCCCCAAATGCAAGAAATTTAGCGACAGAGAAGGAAATACATTAATTATTTAAAATATGCATATCACGATTCAAACATGTTCACCAGCTAAAAATCTCCAAACCCAAAACAGTAAAAATAACTACAGACTTTTATATATTTAGGATTAAATCATATATTTACCTATAAATTTTTAAAAATTTAATCTGATATTAAAAAATAACCTCTCAGTAAAAACTATCCATAGTTTCAAGAAAACTGACATGGAGCCTCAGTCAAGTCATACATCATGGTATACAGAGCAACCCTACATAAAATATTCAACAGTAAGAAAACTAATTTTTAGAAATGGTAGCTACATCAAATAAAATTATATACCATTTCATTATTTACCTAAAAAAATTATAGAATGCATTGTATTAATGTTAGATCCTATGCTTTTAAAGTAGATCCTCAAGTTCAGCAATATCATTTCAGTTTTAAGCATAATTAAATGTTAAAGCCAACACGAACCTGGGTATTTTAGATGTACAACAAAAGTGAAAATGCATTTGTAGGTTTGGTTGAGATTTTTATTCCAATTCTAGTAGAACTAATCATACTTATTGTCCCTGGGGTCTTTTGTATCATGAAAAGGTAAATTCTTCCCCCACACCTTTAGTGTATTAGTATAAATCATAAAATCATACTTGCTAATATGTATAAAACTTTTATTTTAATGTGGGGGAGAAAAAGACATTAATACAATATACATATCCTCTTTCTGAATCAATGACAATCTTTCACAGTAAATAATAGCACAGATTCTATAACAAAATGGAACAGTTTCAGGAAAAATTTAAAAATTCATTGTAAAGAAACCACTTTACACAGATATTTTCCACATGTGATTCTTTAAGTATCTCTCAATTTGATGAATTTACAGATATAATTTCAAATTTCAGGATACTCAGCTTTTATTTTGGCACAATGTTCAAGAAAGGCAATCAAGCTAACCAAGAAAAATAATTTAAGTATGAATTAAATATTACAAATAAATAATAAGATGAATTATTGTTGCCACCTGCAAACACAACATAGTTTTCTTCAAAGAAGCAATTTCTACAGAGGCCTTAACTATTGCATTAATAAAGGAAAAATGGTAGACTGGAAGGAAAATGAATTAGACTTAATTTGAAGACTTGGTTCAAGGTTTAGCTGGACATTTAATGGTAGTTTGTGAACTTGAACAGACCATTAAAAACCTCTTCTATTGCAGTCTTCTTGACAGTAAAATGGGTAACACCTGACCTTACTACTACCCTACATAACTGCTGGGAAGACCGAAATAAAGAATAAATGAGCACTATTTAACTCTCAAGTATTATTCCTAATTCTGTAGTTTTAAGTGTACATTAAAAAAACAGCTGTCGTAATTAAAAGCAGTAGTTACACTTACCTCCTTCTTTCGATTCTTTAACATATTCTGGAATTTGGACAACTCTTTCTCTTGTTCTCCTTTAATGCGTTTGGCTTCATCTCGTAAGCGATTTGTGTGTTCTTGTTCTAGACGTTCAATAGTCTGTTTCTGCTGTTTTTCTAGATTCTCAATTTCTTGATCATATTGTCGCTTTTTGCTCTGTAAAACAATGTTGCTCAATATCATTTAACTTTTCTATCATTCATATTAACTCATTATAATGATGATGTTTACTAAGAGTACATAACCAGCATTTAAATTTAGTGATGTGACACACAACATTTGCAATACCGAAAAAGTTGAATGCACTAAAATACATTATGGAATTTTTTTAAAAGGTGAGCATTTTGGGGCGCCTGAGTGGCTCAGTCGGTTAAGCATCTGCCTTCAGCTCAGATCATGATTCCAGGGTCCTGGGATTAAGCCATGCATCAGGGTCCCTGCTCAGCAGGGAGTCTGCTTCTCCCTCTCCCTCTGCCCCTTCCCCCACTCATGCATTCTCTCTCTCTTGCTCTTGCTCTCTCTCTCAAATAAATAAAATCTTTAAAAAATGAGCATTTCATTTTTTTCTAACACAGAAAATACTTCTTTCTATTATACAAGTAGAATGTTCAAAATTTTTAAACCATCGAGACAATATCCAGTTGCTATGAAGTACTAAAGTTAGAAAAATTTCAGTATTTATCCAATAAATGTTTGATAAATCAAAGGTCTTATCCAAAGTATACTTTAATAATGTACCATTATTTATCATATTCAGATTTACTCTTCCTCATTAAGATTCTTCTTTTTTAAAGATTTTATTTATTTGCAAGAGAGAGACAGAGAGACAGAGTGAGCAAGAGCACAAGTGGGGGAGGCAGACAGAGAGGGAGAAGCAGACTCCCCACTGAGCAGAGAGCCCAGCACAGGGCTCAATCCCAAGACCCTGAGATCATGACCTGAACTGAAGGCAGACACTTAACCAATGGAGCTACCCAGGTGCCCTACCGCCTCACATTAAGATTCTTAAACATCCTATTTCACTGAGACAAATCTTTTGAAATTATAAATCTGCTCTTTCAACAAAAGATTCCTACTTATTTTATACTTGAATATAATTTTGGATATAGGTAAAGCTAAATATTTATAAAGGTATTTTAAAAACATAAGTAAAGGGGCACCTGGGAGGCTCAGTTGTTTAATCATCTGATTCTTGATTTTGGCACAGGTCACAATCTCAGGGTTGTGAGATTAAGCTCCACATCGGGCTCTGTGCTAGGCATGAAGCCTGCTTAAGATTCTCTCTCCCTCTCCCCCTACCCCTCCCTTCAGCTCTAAAAACTAAAACTAAAAAATAAAAAAATAAAAAGCAAAACATTTCAGAAAATATTTGGGGGGAAAAGAGATGCAATTTTTATAAGGTTCCTGAAAATAGAATGTTGAGTACTATAAAATCAGTCAATGAGAACAAAAGTTCAGTATTTTCTTAAGAATTCTCAGTTATGGGGGTGCCTGGGTGGTTCAGTCATTCAGTGTCTGCCTTTGGCTCAGGTCATGATCCCGGGGTCCTGGGATCGAGCCCCACATGGGGCTCCCTGCTCTGCGGGAAGCCTGCTTCTCCCTCTCCCACTCCCCCTGCTGGTGTTCCCTCTCTCACAGTGTCTCTCTTCATCAAATAAATAAATAAAATCTTCAAAAAAAAAGGAATTCTCAGTTATGATCCAACAAATGTAATCAACAATGCCACACTTCACAGAAAACAATCCTTACTACTTACAATTATAAGAACAGCAAAAGAACTATAGTCAAAACATGAATACTATAACATCTGAAATGATCTTTTTTCTAACCTTCATTAAGCTAGATGTTTCAATAAATTACTGAAATTTTATAACACGTTACTTATTCCTTTTCCAACTTTGGACCCAAGGTAAAAATTGAAAGACTCTATGACAAGTACCCTTGGCTAGTCGGCACCAATTTCTCTAGCAGCTGTGAATAGGGATGTGGAAGCTTAACTGTAGGAGCCAGAGAAGCAAGCATGTTTTGAACAAGCCCCAAGTAGTTCTAATATTCAGACAGGCTTGAAGACAACTATTCTAGACTGCCTTAAAATCCTGGATCCTAAATATGAGAGGTCAAATTGTAACACTGAAAAATTATCCAGAAATAGGCACACCTAAGAACTTTACAGACCATCTACTGGCTTCATGATCCAGGTTTTCATGATAAATTTTAATCAAAGAAAACTGGAAGACACCCATCACACTGTAAGTCAGTGACAGGAAGACTGAGATAGAAGATCCTTTCATGCAAAAGGAAAAAAGACATACTAGAACACCAAACAGATAAAGGCCAGAAATACTAACAAAGCCAGAGAAAATCTTGTAATCAAAGAACAAGTTCTAAAGGTGGGGGTTTTTTTAAAGCACTAAATTTCAGTACTAACAAAATGGTACAAAATCTAAGACTTTACCATCATTTCTTACCATCATTTCTTGCTCAAAGCGCCGGAAAATTTGTTCTCGCTGTTGTTGCAGCTTGCTATTGAGCTGTTGTTGGGCTCTTTGCTCTTCTTTTTGAAGGAATCTTAACTCCCGAAGCTCCTGACGTCTGATAAAATTTAACAGCAATAATAGGGGAAGACAGCAAAAATTACACCTTTGAAGTAATGCTTTTTAAGAAAAAAAAAAAACTTTAACAATAACAGTATTTTCAAATGATAAAGTAATAAAAATAATCCAAAATTAGCCAAGACTTTAGTCTTGTTTCTCTATTCTTCATACTTTGCAGAGACTGAAAGGAAGTCACAAAACCAGTTTTAATTATGTTCTCTACTCACCTAAGAAACCTCAACTCTTCAGTTTTGGAATCACTATCTGTAACTATCTTTGACGTTGTTACACTCACTTCTACACCATCAACAACAAATTTGCGTGTTTTCTTCAATGTCTTCTTTTGTCTTCTTGTTTCCTGAGTGAGATTTTATTTTAGTTAGGCTTTATAAGGAAAATACTGGAGACAGAAAACATTTTCTTCTTAACAAAACACAACACAGAACACAGAACTGTGCATGTATAATTTTTATGATACCACATCATAATTAGGCACAAGTGGTAAACCATTCACATAAATGTCTAATTAGTATAACTTTTACACGTTAATCATTTTTCTTCCTCTTTTGACCTTAAGTTCTCAGATACCTCTGCTTTTCAGTTTTAGAACCACTGACAAAACACTTAAAAATAAATGCCTGGGGCTCATCCCTTAAAGAATCTAAATTAATAGGGTGGCTGAGAATTTGCATTCTAGAAAGGCTCCCGAGGTAATTTTTACACACTACCAGGACTGGGAATCAAAATCCATTTCATCAGCAACAATAATATCAACAGCCCTCCTCCATCTCAGAAACAGAGGTGGACTTGTGATTTTAGAGTTATTAGAAAGATAACACTTCTACTGCTTGATAGCTATTGCCTACCATTCTCTATCAAGACCAAATTCCATTCCTCAGCTGGTATCCAAATGCTTTTTAAATCTAAATAGAAATAATAGAAATATAACATGCCAAAAAATACAGCTGGAATACCTAAGTATTGAGAATAGTTACTTGGTTTTGATATGGGGGAAGGGTCTGAAAGCAGAGGGAGCAAAAGTGGAATATGAAAATACTAAATTCAAAATGCATTAGGATTTTAGTTTGTCTCTGGCACTTTCCAATCACCTTTCTGCAACCTCTTAGTGTTCGACTCTCCAGGCTGCCAGTATACTCATGCTTCTCTTCCTAAGTCCTGGACTATGGCACCCTATCTAGCCAGGCTTCCCCTAAAATCTAAGGTGCGCATGCCACCCTGTAAATCCAAATTTTCTATTTCTTCAGTTCCTACTCAAGTATCTACAATTAATATCACCTTAATCCTCAAAAAAAGTATTTGGATTTTTTTAAAAGGCTATTAAGTCAGTTCAAATTAACGGAATTTAACTGAAGACAATCTAGGCAGTATGTGTAATAATTTGGTACAGACAGGCAGACTCATCAGTCATGCCCTGGAGTCTTGTTCCTAAGGTCAGTTTCCTAAGTTGTTCCTGCTTTGTACAGTCTTCTCTCCTGCTATCAACCCAGAGTATCTAAGTAGTCTGTGGCTCACCTGTATCAGAATTCCATGGGATCTTCTGTTACAAATATTGATTCTTGGGCCCTACCCCAGACCTCAACATAGCTCTCCCTGAAACTCCTTTTCAAAATAATTTATTCATGCTGAGTATACTTGACATATAATAAATAGTATATTAGTTTCAGGTGTACAACGTAAAGATTCAACATTTGCATGTGTTGGTAAATGATCACCATTAGCACCATTAAGTCTCGTTTATACCCCTGATCATGTAGACCCCTGGTAACTCTTCAGTACATTCAGGTTTGAGAATGGCTCTAAAGGCTCCAAGTGTTCTGTGTTCTAGTTTTTGATTTTTTGTTTGTTCTCCCACAGTGGTTCTCATGGCAGTATTAACTACGGCTGAGGAGGCAACAATGTATGGGCCACTGGTAAATCAAGGACCATTTATACTCTAAATGTGCTTAAAAAGAGATCATTCTTTCAATTCCTCAATTCTTTTATATATATGGATTCTTCCTAAAATATATCTAAATATGTGCAATAAGAGAACGCAAACAAAGTAACTTCCACTGTTTACATCAAGTTGGCAAAAATAGATAGGTATTGCCAAAAAATTGAAAGATTATATCCAGCACCTCTCTCCTTGATTCTTTATAGTTGATTGCCTTCATAGGCCTTAAGAATTTTATAGGGTTAGTACTACACTGATTTAGTGCTGTTTTATTTTCAAAATATCTGTTTCACATATACTGTAAATTGCCAAAATGATGAAAAACGCAAACAAGGACCCACATATACTTACTTGCAAAGATATTGATCCACTGTCTTTAGTTTTGCTTAAGAAGCTAGAAATGGATAAATTCAAGTCAATGCTGCTATTATCAGCAGTGGAACCAGTGCCTGAATCAGTATCATTTTCCTTTTGATTCTCGGATTCTGGAAGCAGCATGGTTTCAGTTCTTGATAAAACACCTATTTCCCCTTTATTTTCTGCATCTTCAGAGTTGATATTAATACTGGGTATTGGAACAGGCTGAGGTTCACTGGGCTGTGAAGAGGGAGTCACTTGAGGTTCTGTTTTAATTGGCACTTCACATGGGATTGCTTTTTGCTCTGTATCTATCTGAGCAGTGGCTTCTTGAGTATCCCGAGTTTCACTTCCTAAAGCCTTCTGGTCAGGATGAGTTACTACACGTCTAACCTCTCCTTCTTCAGTGCTACTGGACTCAGTAATTTCCTCACCTTCATTTGTCCCAGATTCCTCATTGGTCTTCACTATGTTCTCCAAACTGTTGATTAATTGTTCCTCATCTTTACCCTCCACAGATTTCTGATCTATCTCATTAGTTTCTACTACGTCTTTAATAGGAACTTCCTCAGTACCACCAGCCTCAGGACCCTCTGTGGGCTTACTTACTAATTTCTGGTCTACTTCAACCACTTCTTTCCCATCATTACTCTGTGCATCCTCAGCATTGTTTTCAACTGCCTTCTGAGCAACATCTCCTGCCTCATCTGTTCCTATCAAATGGCTTGTATCACTGATCACATCTTCTAGAATTTTGTCATCTTTTCCCAATTTCTCTTGGGTGTCTTCCTTTGTAAGCGCAACTTCATTTTCAACTGGCTGAATGTCTGCCTCTTTTTCTCCAGTCTCTTGAGAAACTAAATCCATTGTTTGAAGAGTGTCTTTAATTTCTTCAGATTTCATAATCTTATTTTCAAATATCTGTTTATTTTCCTGATCCCCTTCTTCCGCAGGTTTCAGAATCTGTTCAATATCTGTTTCTAAAGTCATCATTATGTTATTCTCTTTTCCTTCACTAACTGAATTAATGTCCACTGTTTCTTGGTCTTCTGTGTCAGGCAAATTTTCAAGCTTGGGTCTCTTCTCCTCTCTCCCATTTTCCTCAATTACTGTTGTTCTATTATGAAGTTCAGCCATAGCTTCTAAGTGAACATCATTAATATGTTCATTAATACCCTCTGCAGCTTTTTCAGGTTCATCAGTGATGAGTTTTTCATTAAGAACTTTGCTGTTAAATTTATCTTCAGAAGCATTACGTTCTGTTTTTTCTGAGACAGATTCCAAAATACAAGCATTCTGTGAAAGTTTATCTTCTTCAGAGCTGGCAATACTGAGGTCAGACGAGGCACGCTTACTTGCAGGTATTGCCTAAAAAAGATTTTATACAATTTTAGTGTTAAAACATAACTTCAAGATGGGGATCAAAACAATATATATGTTGTATCTAGATAAATATATGATTTAAATAATATATAATGATTTAGTATCTTAATTAAAATTTGATGAGGTTATAAAAATAATTTAAAGAACTGACAAATCTTCAAATAAATACGACAAAAATGGACAGCAAAGGGCAAACTTGTTAATCTTCACCCTTAAAATTAAGTATTTTATACTGCTACCTCCCAATTAATCTTTAGACACAGGTGCAATTCCACCTCAAAACCTGACTCTAAATATTACCTAAATAAATTTCCTTTCTAAATACTGACCAAAGAATTTTCTGTTTCTTCATCATCATCTTCCTCTTTGCCATCTTCAACTTCTTCTGTTACTTCAGCCTTTGCCTCTGCAATCAGCTCTCGAATTGGTTTGTTGGAATCAACCGTAACAAAGGGATGCTGTTTGATCATTAAGAGCATACTTAATATCAGCTGAAATGCTTGCTTATAAAATTTCAAACACATAATACACATGTCATTATGTGGTAAAAATATAAACATGTGGGTAACAAAAATATAAACAACTTCAAATAATGTTACATCTGGGCAAGGAAGGAGGAGAAGGGGACTGAGCAGGAATAAGGCTGCCTGCAACTATGTACTTTTTAAGAATCTGAAGGAAATATGTCAAAAATGGTAACACATTTCTGGGTAGTAGGTATATGTACTTTTCTGTATGTTTGAAATTTCATAATCTAAATTAAATTTTAAAGCAAGTTTCAAATTGACACAGTTTTAGTTCTTAAAAAGTAACAACAATATATATAAATCCTGGATAAAGCCTCAATAAAAGAATTATACAAAGCTTTAGAGTTCTGTTAAAAGTGTCTGCAAATAAGGGCACCTGGGTGGCTCAGTCGGTTAAGCATCTGTCTTCAGCTCAGGTCATGATCCCAGGGTCCTGAGATCGAGTCCTGCATCGGGCTACCGCTGAGCGGGGGGGCCTGCTTCTCCCTCTCCCTCTCCCCCTTGCTCATGCTCTCTCTCTCTCAAATAAATAAAATCTTTAAAAAAACAAAAAAGTGTCTGCAAATAACTGTTTTGACAAGGTTCTAATATTCTTAAGAATAAGAAGTCATTTTATTCATTTTTGTACACTCAGCAGCCCTGTCACAGACTAAGATCTTCTAAAGGAGGGGGTAATAAAATAATAAGAGAAAGTGTGTTCTAGGGATGTACCTCTTGCAGAGAGCAAGGCAATTTTTTCTGCTTTCTTCTCCTGTGATAAACAGATCAACCTAAAATACTACAATGCAGGAGTTACAAAGTAACTCAATCTAACAGGTAACTGCCTCAAGATTTGTCATTCTGTTTGTCTACCTGTAATATTATTTAACAAATTTCTCTTTCAGATATTACAAATAGGTCCTGCTATAAAACAAAATTATCCAATCACTTTAACACCATTTTTCAAAAAAAAGTCAGCAGTATTTACTGAATATTTATCCTCACTGTAAGAGATATAAAAAAAATGAATTAGCTCATGACCCCTGCCCCCAAGGGGCTTGCTATCTAGTAACTGGAGAGACAAACTGGAAATAACTAACTGGAAATAACTAACAGAATAAAAAGAATACAATTAAACTGAATCAAAAAAGCACAAAAGCAATGCCTTACAAGCTAAATGCCTTTTGGTAATGGCAGCATGTATGTTTGTAAAGCAAATGTTTACTACTACAATATATTCTGAGTTTCCACAGGGAAACTCAAGTGAAGAGAATACACTGAAATTGTATTCTTCTTAATGAGATGTTAAAACAATTACATGGTCACTGTCGTCATATTACTCTTCTCTTACCTGCAGTAGCTGAGATGTACTCCACCTGGAATCCACATTCTTTTCCAAGCATTTCTTTAGAAAGTCCTTAAAATTTGAAGACCTTCAAAATAAAATTTTAACAATGACATTTCTATTTTATTTCCTGTTATTAAAAATCAAACAACTCTGATAAGTTATGGTTGTGTTTTATTATGTATGTTAATACTATTCAACATAAGAAAACTAGTTAATGAGACTACTAAGATTTCATAATAATAAGATGAATATTAAGATATCATCTGTAAACACAAAATTAAATATATATGTATGTAGAGTCATAGTTTTAGACATTGAGAGACATAGTCATATATTCACAAGTATGCAAAAACTCACAGAAACTCTTCTACTAAATTCCACAAATATAAATCAATCACATATATACCTCACTTTCTTACAGTACAGAAAATACTGTATTATATACAGTTGTTTCATGTAGACCTCAAATCACTGATACTTTCAAATTTATGGGAAAAGTTAGTTATAAGAGATTATATGGTCCGTAAGTCTTAAAAAAAAATTACCAAAAATCAGTTTTCTACTCATACAGTCTTTGTACCATGTAACTAAATTTAAATACCCTTGAAAAGCTGGGAGAATAAAACATCAAGTTTTGCTTCGTAAAAGGCTTCATTTAGAATATTTTACCATTTTGGGGCGCCTGGGTGGCTCAGCTGGTTAAGCGACTGCCTTCGGCTCAGGTCATGATCCTGGAGTCCCAGGATCGAGTCCCGCATCGGGCTCCCTGCTCGGCAGGAAGTCTGCTTCTCCTTCTGACCCTCCTCCCTCTCATGCTCTCTGTCTCTCATTCTCTCTCTCTCAAATAAATAAAAATAAAATCTTAAAAAAAAAAAAAAAAAAATATTTTACCATTTTGATGGCTGTGCTAATGTAGGGGGCTCTGATTTTGCTATTTTTAGCAGCACTCGCATTGGATTTAATTCATGATGAGGTGGTTCTATCTCAGCCATTTCTATTAAAGTGATACCCAGGGACCAAACATCAGCTTTGTAGTCATAGGGTCTGTCCTTAGATGTTTCACACATGACTACTTCAGGAGCCATCCTATGAAGACAAAGAATTAAAAGTTAAGATGTTTAACTTAAGAATAACGATTGCAAGCCACATCAAAGACAGTATAATCAATTATGTGGACAAAATTAATGCGTAATAGGTGATAAGAGCTTCTGACATAATACTATAAATCCATAAAAAGCTGAATACATACCAATATGGTGTGCCAATAAAGGAATCTCTTCTTTGAATTGTCCTTGTGTTTTTAGCTGATACTCCGAAATCCGCTTGAAATAAGCAATCATACAAAAGTATTAATAGTTTTTTAGCAAAGTTCACTGTATTTAACATAGGGAAAAGCATTTCAAGTCTTTAACAAGGCCACTCTTATTAAAACGTAAACAAAACAGAAAGAGTAACTTCTCTACCATCCTAATTTTGAACACACTCTTTCTACCACAACCCCCCCTCCAAAAAAACTGCCAAAGAAAATATCCTATCATTAATACACTTAATACTACCATCTTTATACATATTCAGATCATGAATTTTTCAGAATTGATAAAAAAAAATAGTAACTTTAAAACAGACCAGTCTACCCACTTTAAAACAAATGCCAACTAGTGATACATGCTATAATTAAATTGATAGACATAAACATTTTTTTCTGTAGTGTGAAAAGCAGAAATTACAAAGTAGCCTTTATGACAGCATATGTCTTGCTAATTTCTTCATAAAATTATATTACAAAGAAAAAAACCATATTTTCTGATTTAAATTATAGAGAACAACAACATTATAGCTTTATCAGTTGTCAACCCCACCTTTTCAGCTTAGAGAACAATTAATAGCAACACAAATTTGCTCTTGCTGCATAATTACCTCATACCATTTATACGTAACTTTTAGGTTTCACGTTTGACATGCCGTAATTCTCAAAATGAATAAATATCAAAAATCCAATATTTGATGCTCAAACCATAAGAAGTGGCACAGAATATATACTCAATAAATGGTAGCTACTATTAGTAGCCATATCTATAATTTTAACCTTTGTGCTCTTTTGTTGGTAGAACTCTTAAAGCTCATAAAATCCTGACTGTATTCTAATTATTTGTGTCTATTATATGGTGGGGGTTTTTTTTGGACCACATAATTCTCCTACTTAAAAGATAGTGGTAGCTACCTATTGCCTGTGGAATGAATTTTAAGCTTCCTAATGTGGTGTACAAAGTCCTTTATTACATATTTCAGTAATGTTTTATAATGAAATTCATAAATGAGTAAGCAAATAAAACATACTAAACTTAGAAGATATATTTGTGGAAGATACAGTGTAAATAGATTTATTCAGGACTCTTCACCACTATCCATCCCCACCAACCCCCAACCTCCTCAACTTAAAAGCTTCTCATGTTTTGGGGAGGAAGGACTTGAAACAATTTAAATTCCTGCCAGAAGAGGTTCCGTACTCAGGTAAATTCAGCTCAGTACTTATTCTAGTGTTTTTCTAGAGCCTATTAATGCTCTTTTCAACTCTCTCCCCTCAGAATATGACTGGGGAAGAGAGGTCCAGAAACAGGCCTAAACAACAACTGTCCCTTGTCTACATTCTTATCTCTCTAAGCACCCGAGGTAAACTAAAGATGGACAAAAAGGCACCTTAATTGCTGTGCAAAGGGGAAAATTAAGGTTGCTATGTGCTTTGTAGTTCTACATATAATGATGCAGCATGTATATGTTGGTCTGTTTAAAGAGCATTTTACACATTTATTTCCATTTGCAACAATATGACCTGATAAAATCATCATAAAAATTTTGTTACTGTAGTATATTAAATAGTTCTTGAGGATAGTATGGTTCTTTACAGCTGTGTACATGTAACAGGGTATCACAGAAATAGAAGGTTCTCTAAGTATTTACAAATTAATAAAACAAAAATTGCAACTGTCAACCAAGTCAAGACTATTTTGGCATTCCTAAATCTTCAATAATTTACTTACTTTTAAAGGTATGCACTATTTTACACAAAAGTATGTTCCTATATAGAAGATTCTAAATACATTTACAGAAAAATGTGCACCAGAATGGATCAAAATGATAATGTACTATTTTTAAATGAGCTACCAGAGTTTAAAAAATGATATAAAACATAAAAGAGTTAACATACATCAGAATTACAAAACTCAATTATGAGGTAACAGAACTCAAGAAAAATTAGAAAAAATCATTTTAGAAACAAAGACTAAACTAGGAGAAATGCAAGAGCAAATAAACAACAAATTCACACCCATTACCACTTTACATTCATTAGGATGGCTATCATCAAAAATACAGAAAATGACAAGTGTTGACAAGGATGTGGAGAAACTGGAACCCTTGTGCATTGCTGATGGGAATGTAAAACGGTACAACTACTATGGAAAATGGTAGTTCCTCAAAAAATTAAATACAGAATTACCACATGATCCAGCAATTCCATTTCCAGAACACCCAAAAGAATTGAAAGCAGGGAGTCAAATAGGTATTTGTATACCCATGTTCATAGCAGCATTATTCACAAGAGCCAAAAGGTAGAAGGTAAAGTGTCTGTCAATGGATGAATGGATAAACAAAATGTGGTACATGTAAGTAAAAGAACATTGTTCAGCCTTTAAAAGACCATTCATGGTCTTTAAAGCTACATAAATACAACATGGTTGAACCTTGAAGACATTATGCTAAGTAAAATAAGCCAGTCATAAAAAGACAAATATTGTATGATTCCACTTACATGAGGTACCTAGAGTAGTCAAATTCATAGAGACAGAAAGTAGAATGGTAGTTGCCAGGAGCTGGGGGGAGGGAGGAATTGGGAGTTAGTGTTTAATGGGTACAGAGTGTCAATTGGGAAAGATGAAAAAAGTTCTAGAGATGGATAGTGGTGATGGTTGCATAATGATGGGAATATACTTAATGCTACAGAACTGTACACTTAAAAATAGCTGAAACAGTAAACTTCAAGTATATTTCACCACAATTGTTTTTAAATGAAGAAAGATAAAAAGAATCTGGGAGAAAGTTTTTAAATATTGATGACTGGAAAAGCCAACAAACAAAAAAGTCCCTAAAAATGATAGTCAATGCAAGGGAACAGAACAAATACTCAAACCTCTAATTCCAGAAACCTTCCTGGAAAAAAAAAAAAAAAAAGCCTTGAATATTATAAGAACGTATTAGAGAAAAGTCTAATCAAATTATTGGTCCCTGAAGAAAAAAAATTCTCTGGCATCTAGGCAAATGAGCACATGACTTGAAAGAGAAAGAAAAGCAGATATTCATCAGACTTTTCAACAACAACACTTTATAACAGAAGAAAACAGAGTAACATATTTCAGATACTCAAGGAAAGAAATGTTAGCCAAGGATTTTCTATCCAGCAAAACTGACCTTCAAAGTATAAATATGGGTAGAACTGTTATCATTAGATAAGAACTCAGAGAGCCCCTCCAGAGTTATCTACCAGAGAATAAACTTCAGACAACCAACATGACCAAAGAGATAGCAACATAAGGACTAGTGGTGAGCATTAAATATAGAAAAGGGAACTAAAGTGAGTAATTATGGGATGTTCTAAATCTATCATCAATGTCCTTGAGAACCAGGACTCTCAGGATAGAAGGAGATACACATGTAATACCGAAGAGGTTAGGTTAAAAACAAAAACAAAAACAAAAACAAACATCCTGAATTTGATTAGGAAATACATAGGAACTCATGAGAACCTAGCTCTGTCCTCTGGAAAGGCCTAGAATGATGGCCAATCCAGAAACTGTTAATCACTTCTAAATTCAGATGTAGTCTTGAAATACCATATCCTACTAAAAGAAACTAGGGCTTCTTAAAGAAATGGCTAAATTACAGGTTGGAGGCAGGAAATATATAAGATAAGCCTGAAACACCGCAACCTAATATATAGTAACAAAGAAGCTATCAAAGGTTACTAAAGTCATGTCAAAAGGATTAACATACCAACTTGAAGAGGCTCCCATTGATCAAAGATGGTATAATGTGAGCTTTAATAAGGATAAAAATTATAGATTTCAAATCTATAAAATTAAATTAAATTCATGAATTAATAATATTTTAAAAATACCGGTTACCAACTGAGGATGAGAGAGAACCAATTCATGGTCTTTAAAGCTACATAAATAAAAAGAAGGAATCAAGCATTTTTCCTCTTTTGTCCATTTGAACTATACTCCTGAGTAACCAAACAGTTGAAGGGAGGTGTCATCTTATATAATTATTCCTAATTTTACAATGATAAATAAAAATAATGAAATAATTGGCAAATAATTACATCAAAATTATAATCAAAAAAATAAATGAAAACAAAGTGATAGAATTCATTTTGCAACTCAAACCAAAGAACAGATCTAGGCATTAAGCATCAACAGCTGTAAACAAAAAAAACAAAAAAAAAAAAGGAAAAGGCAGACATGTGTCTCCCCAGTGAAAGGACACAAAACCACCTAAATATAGTCTGGCCAAAGAATCAAATTTGAGACTGATGAGGCCTTTGCATTTATCTGCAAATCTGAAGGAAATAAAATGATCATGAGTATGCAATTAGCAAAATGCAGGTTGAGGGAAACTCTACGGGTCCAACACCCAGGTCTCATAGTTCAGTGCTTCTCAATGTTTTTTTCATCATCATTCCCCAAGGAGCCTCTTTAGACATTTTTTCCTAATCCTCCCGTCCCCCATGAAATTTTAACACCACAGATATACTATCTGTTTGTGTACTGTGGGCCTTTGGAGGATTATTAAACACTGTAATATCTAAGACCTTTTTTGCCCCCTACGAACCAATTTTGGCCCCCATGAAAATGCATGCCATAAATAAAATGTAAAGAAAAGAAAGAAATGGGGGGAACCTATAAATTAAGAGACTTAGAAGAAAAATCAGGTTTTAAATATGGGAAAGTCTAAACTCTAAAGTCAAGAGATGAACACTGGATGATAGAGACATAAAGAAACGCAAGAAAAAAAAAAAACTCAAAGAAGTGATCACTATAAAGGTCAGGATAAAGGTTACCTGTGGAGAAGAGAGGGACAGTGATTAAGATGGGACACATGGAAGAGCCGCTAGTTCTATTTCTTGACCTAGGGGGTAGTTACAAAGCTATCATCTACAAAGCTACGAAATCACTAAGCTACACAATTACTTGTGTGGTTTTCTATAACTATATTATTTCACAACAAAAAGGTTAAAATTTAGTATATCAAATTATACCTGTTTATTTTTTTTAAAGGTTTTATTTATTTATTTGTCAGAGAGAGAGAGCACAAGCAGGGGGAGGAGCAGCAGGCAGAGGGAGAAGCAGGCTCCCTGCTGAGCAAGGAGCCCAATGAGGGACCCTATCCCAGAACCCTGGGATCATGACCTGAGCTGAAGGCAGACACTTAACTGACTGAGCCACCCAGGCATCCCAATTATACCTGTTTAGATGTCATGAAAAAAATGAAATGATTATGATCAATGGTATCACAAGATGGCCTGTGAATATATTTTATCTTTTCATCCTTCCAAATTACAAAAATTTATTTATTTTTAAGATTTTATTCATTTATTTGTCAGAGAGAGAGCGTAAGCAGGGGAAGTGGCAGGCAGAGGGAGAAGCAGGCTCCCCAGTGAGCAAGGAGCCCGATGTGGGACTCGATCCCAGGACCCTGGGATCATGACCCTGGGATCAGACGCTTAACCGACTGGGACACCCAGGCGTCCCAACAAATTTAGACTTCATCACCAAATTTTTTTTAAAAATTCTTGTCTTGGATACACTTAAAGAGGACTGTATCTTCCATTTGTATGTGTACATTGGAAATTAATCAGTTTTCCATCTAAAATCTTTATCTATTTGCTCCTTATGAAGTTATCATTTATTTCCTCAGTATAAAAAACAAAATTAAAAATTCTAGTCCTTTATACTTATTTTAGACATCCTTTTCAGGCCCACTTTGTTAGTTTAGCCGGATACCATATTTATAAAATGGAGTATAAAACTAAACATGGGAAAAGAAAAGCACTAGACATGAGTTTTGGAAATGAAGATAAAACTAAGTTAGCTTTTTTATGTATTATCTCATTCTAAATGTATTACAAGTATTGAGTCTATATACAAAAATTTAGGAGTAAAAAGAATTAACCGGTCTTTCTAAAGCTTGTCTTTTTGAAAATGAAATCTATCCTTTCTTACCTTCTTTTTAAAGTGTCTTTATATTAAGTTGCCTCTACTTGGGAATTCTGGGAGTTAATGAATTATTTATCCAAGGCAGTATTTTAAAAATTAACATGGAGTAATTTCTCCATGTTTTACACATTTGAGTCATAACAAAACAATATTAAGTCACATACATACAGGGGAAAATCTCAGCACAAATTCAAATGTTTTACTTAAGGGAAGAAACTTACCCAACTTAATATCTCCATCTAAGGTAAAAAGAATGTTGCCAGCCTTTAGATCTCTGTGGATTATTTTATTATCATGCAAGTAGTTCAAGGCCTCTAGAGTCTGTTTACAAACTACTTGTATTTGGGACTCAGTTAATGGTCTCTCGAGTTCTATAAGGAAAAGAGTAAACAAATATGCATTGTTATACTGTGAAAACACATCAGCAAGATGTATACCTTTATCATCAATGTCAAAGATCACATTTAGTGAATTATTTTAGAAGAACTAAATATCGACAAAGATTACTTTCTTCACATATTATTTTTTTTTTAAGATTTTTATTTATTTATTTGAGAGAGAGAATGAGATAGAGAGCATGAGAGGGGGGAGGGTCAGAGGGAGAAGCAGACTCCCTGCTGAGCAGGGATCCCGTCGATCCCAGGACTCCAGGATCATGACCTGAGCCGAAGGCAGTCGCTTAACCAACTGAGCCACCCAGGCGCCCTCTTCACATATTATATTCAACATTTCATTTTAGAATTCTGTTACAATTATCTAAGAATATAAAATGTAATTAGGCTGATTTCTTAATTTATTGAGCTTCACCCAAGATACCTATTCAAGATATATATATAAGGTTAAATGTTTGAAATCCTTTGATTAAGTATAATTTAAGATACAAACATAAAGAACAAAAACATGTTTACCAAGCATCACAGCATCCACTGCTCCACCTGCACAAAATTCAATGAGGATCTGCAAGCAAACAAAAAAAGCATGTGTCTAACATGACACTGAGTTTGAGTATTTTTTCTTCAATTTAGCAAAAAAGCTAAAGGAATCACTAGGCTATGGAAACTATATTATGCTGATATCCTTACGCCATAAAGATTTTCTGTCAAAAGAGTTAAAGAGTCTTAATGATACACATTTTGAGAAAGCACAAAGAGAACACATTGTAGACATATGTGCATTTTTTAATCACCATTTTTAGTGTCCCTGCTTCTCTAAAATTACTAGGTACACAATTTTTATTGAGGACAGTATCATATATCCATTTCATCACCACCTAAAGATTTTATTGCACTCATTTTTAATGTAACTACTATGATTTAAGTGACCAAATCTGTTTTTTAACTTTACTAATAGGAATAAATCCTCAAAACACTTAGACTTCTTTTAGTTAAAATACACACACCCCACACACAAAAGCTTCAGATCCTAGCTCAATTATCACATTCTGATGGATGCCCTCCCGGATCTCCCTGGGGCAAACCACCATGTACTTTTCCATCTTACCCCATCACAGCTGTAATTTTATATATATAATTCCTTGAAGTATTAATTATAGATAATTAATTCTACATCTCTCACTAGCCTGTCCCTCACAGATGTCCAACCTTTTATTTTGCAACAATTTCAAGTAAAGATCTTACCTGTTTACTGTCCAGGAGTTCACTTTCATTATAATCTCTGAGAACACTCTACTAGACCCCTGAACAACTATATTAGAGGACACCACACAAAAATAATTATTAAAAATTACTTGTCAAATTATATAGCTTGCTGCTTTTTTCCCCTTTGTATATACTCTATTTTTTATAGGTGCTTGTCAATTACAAATTATTTTCAAATTCGTTATATCATTTGGAAAATAATTTGGAAGGTAGATCACTCATCTTATAGATGAGTAAACAGACTCAGAGGTTAACTGACTTATTCAAGCTCCTACCTAGTAGCACCAGGATCAAAAAATATAGGGCTTTCAATTTCCAAAGTATTACTTGCACTACACTACCTACTCTTCTCTCCTAACACTTCCATCATAACACTTTTCTTCAAGGAGAAAAACAAAAACTCCCATTTCAGGAAGGCGTCTTGGTTAAATTAGTGTCAGCAGAGAGCAAGTGACTGACCAGTTATAATAAATATGATTTTATCTCTATATGTATTTGTGCCTAATATTTTCTACAAATGAACAAAATTTATACATGCAGACTTAGCCACTCTATCATGCACCAAAGGTGAGTCTGATAATATAGAAGATAAATATTTAACATTTCTAGTAAGTATTCTATACTTTATTACATGATTTACAAAGAGTTTAGGGTAAGAAATTATAAACAATTTCTAAGAAAACAAAAGAAATTTCCAAAAAATTTTTAAGTAAATGCCTAAATTTAAATTACAAACAAGACCATTTAATTTCATAATTTAGGAAATTTAATATTCTTAACCAAGTTCTTCCATTTGGGTCCAATGTCAATCATGAAATACTGTAAAACTGGAAATACACATCGGAACATCTGTTGAAGCTAAGGATAATTATGTTGTTAATGACCCTCTCATCAGATAAATTCAAGTAACATAAGTAATTAAACAGAAGAAGTAACAGGTTTTCACAACTTAATAAACCTCTTTCAGACAATTAACTCATTTTGGCTCTTACAGATCAACAGAAAATAGTTACCCAAAGATTGTTCTCGTAATAGAAGGCATCCAGAAGTTTGACTATATTTGGGTGATCACAAGATGCTAATATATCAATCTCAACCATGTAATCTTCAAGTTCTTCTTCAGATTTTGTGTCAATCACCTTTGCAGCAGCTAAAACATTGGTCTCTTTATTCTGGGCCTAAAAATGAAAGCATCACAAGTGTCACACAATGCATACTTGATTTTTAAAATTTTATTTTCCATTTTTTTAAATAAACTTTATTTTTTTAGAGTAGTTTCAGGTTCACAACAAAGCTGAGCAGAAAGTACAGTGTTCTCGTATGGTCCCAGCCCCTGCACATGCACAGTCTCTCCCACTATCAACCTTCTGTACTTAGTAGTATGCCTGCTACAACTGATGAATCTATAATGACACATCATCCCCAAAGACCATGGTTTTCATTAGGATTTACTCTTGGAGCTTACTCTATGGGTTTTGACAAATGTATGACATGTATCTACCGTTATATCATACAGAATAGTTTCACTGCCCTAAATATTCTCTATGCTCAGCCTATTCATCCCTCCCTTTTTCCTAAACCCTAGCAACCACTGATCTTGTTACTGCATCCATAGTTTAGCTTTTCCAGAACTCATATAACTGGAATCATACAGTATATAGCCTTTCCAGATTGGCTTCTTTCACTTAGTAACATGCATTTAAGCTTCCTCCATGTTTTATCATGGTTTGATAGTTCATTTCTTTTTGGGACTGAAGTGTCCATCACATATAGATGTGCCACAGTTTATCCATTCATCTACTGAAGGCATCTTGGTTATTTCCAAGTTTTAGAAATTCTGAATAAAGCTGCTATAAACATCCATGTGTGGGTTTTTGTATAGATTTAAGTTTTCAACTTCTCTGGGTAAATACCAAGGAACACAATTACTAGATCATATGGTAAAAGTATGTTTAGTTTTGTAAGAAACTGCCAAACTGTCTTCCAAACTGCTATGCCATTTTGTATTCCCACCAGCAATGAATGAGAGTTCCTGTTGTTCCACATCCTCACATGCATTTCGTATTGTCAGTATGAATTTTTTTGTCATTCTAATAGGTGTATAGTGGTATCTCCTCTTTTAATTTGCCATTTTCTAATAACATATGATGTCAAGCATCTTTTCTTGTGCTTACTGGACACCTATATATCTTCTTTGGTATCTGTCCAGATATTTGGCTCATTTTTTAAATGAAATTGTTGATTTTCTAACTGCTGTGTTTTAAGAATTCTTCATATATTTTGAGTGACTGTCCTTTATCAGATATGTTTTGGCAAATATTTTCTCCCAATCAGTGGCTTCTCTTCTCATTCTCTTGACGTACTTATTCTTAAAAGATAGCCTAAACATATATATATTAACTAATAAATGCTATGCACTGTGGTAAGTGCTTTATATGCACATAGAATAGTGTTTCAAATTGCAGGCTCTACCGGGTCAGACTGTTAAGATTCAAACTGTAGTTCTACCACTTAATAACTGTGTTGCCTGGGGCAACTTACAAAATCTTTTAGTTTCCTCATAATAAGACATATTAGCATCTCACAAGTTTGTGAGAATTAAGATATTATTAGCTGAGTGAAAAAAATACATATAAATATTTAATAAAATGCTTGCCATAGACAGTAAAGATTCAGTAATATTAGATATAATTATTACTATTACTTAATCCTCACAACAACTACATGATATATTATTATCCTTAAAAGAGGATATACAAACTTGGAGAGGTTAAAAAGCTTCCCCAAGGTCATGTAGTAAGAGACAGAATCAGGATTCAAATCCAGGTTTGTTTCCAAACCCCTTTCTTTATCTGAATCATTACCCTTTCCAGCTTTCCTACACTTCCATCAGTTATTTTTCTTTGCACTTAGTACTTTAACTTTTCCATTTTCTTTCTTTGGTAAATAACTTCTCATTTCCATTTATTATAAATGAAAGGCTTCCAAATACATTGTAGGAGCCAAGACCATTTGTTAAAAAGTTAAGAATCAGATCTTAAAAATACTAATTAGGTTTTTAAAAGACATTTCAATATTTTATGTTATCATCGTTTCAGCAAAACTGCATCTAATACCTTAAAAAAAGAAAAAATACCAAACTCTTAAAACCTAGTAAAAGTTTCAATAAATAAATTAATGTCCAAATTCCACTTTTAAGAATTTATCATAAGAAGAGGCACCTAGGTGGTGCAGTCAGTTAAGTCTCTGATTCTTGGTTTCAGCTCAGGTCATGATCTCAGGGTTGTGAGATTTAAGCCCTGCATCAGCTCCGAGCACAGTGTGGAGTCTACTTGAGATTCTCCCTCTCCCTTTGCCCCTCCCCCTGCTTGTGCTCTCTCTCTCTCTGAAATAAATAAAAAATCTTTAAAAAAAAAAAAACAATTTATCATGAGATAATTATACAAAATTAAAAATATGCATACACAAAATTATTCATCAAAGCATTATTTATAATAAGGAAAACTGAATGAACCTAAATATCCATTAGCAGGAACCTGCTTAAATAATCAGCACATTTCTACAATGGAAAATGATACAGCCATTAAAATCAATAACTAATCAATTAATATTTAAGATGGAACAGTAGCTGTAACACAATACTGAATGGAATAAAAGGCAACTTACTAAACACAAGAAGTATGTAATTTTACAAAAACCACACATCTACTTTCACACATGAAAAGCTGCATGAGAAGTATCTGGAAAGACATCATCACCCCTGAGAATAGTGGAATTTCAGGTACTTTTGACTTTTTCTGTATTTTTTGTATTGTTTGAATTTTTTAAATGAACTTATTTTTATAGAAGCAGTAAAGTACTAAAAAATATCAGCGTATGGGAGATTTCTTAGGGACCTATTATCTAACCTTGGAAGTGATGAAAAGAATAAACAAAGCAGGTATCAGCCTGTATACAGAATTTTCCTAAGTAGACTGTTATGTTTTACTTCCTTAAGAAAAAACAAAAGGGCGCCTGGGTGGCTCAGTCGGTTAAGCAACTGCCTTCGGCTCAGGTCATGATCCCGGAGTCCTGGGATCGAGTCCCGCGTCGGGCTCCCGGCTCAGCGGGGAGCCTGCTTCTCCCTCTGACCCTATCCCCTCTCATGCTGCTTCTCTCTCTCTCAAATAAATAAATAAATAAAATCTTAAAAAAAAAAAAAGAAAAAACAAAAGTAAAAAGTAATACTAATTACTAATTAAGTAATTAAGTAACTCTCATGTTTAGGGTTCAGAAAATATGTTTTGGATAAAAAGATAACTTTATACTGTTCATTGCTACCACTCCAGAAGAATATTCTGATCTACCACATTTTGTCAACTCTAGGATGCACTACTATTGGGGCACCTGGGTGACTCAGTTGGTTAAAAGTCTGCCTCTGGCTTCGGTCATGATCCCAGGGTCCTGGGATGGAGACCCACGGCAGGTATCTGCTCAGCAGGGAGCCTGTTTCTCCCTCTCCCTCTACCTGCCGCTCCCCCTGCTAGTGCTCTCTCTCTCTCTCTGTCAAATAAATAAAATTTTTTTTAAAAATGCATCATTTTATGTTCCACTCAGGAAGAAAAAATGCCAATTAAACTACAAGGTTTTATCATTTTGAATTCTTATGTTATATCTTATTTATTTTTTTAAAGATTTTATTTATTTGAAATAGAGAGAGAATGAGCGAGAGCACAAGCTGGGGGGGAGGGGAAGAAGGAGAGGGAGAAGCAGACTCCGCACTGAGCAGGGAGCCTGATGCACGGCTCCATCCCAGGACACCAGGATCATGACCTGGGCCAAAGGCAGACACTTAACAGACCGAGCCACTCAGCCCCATGTTATACCTTTTTAAAGAGCTCATTTGGACACATTTAGACACATTTAGACAAGGATTGTTTAGACAACTATTACTGGACACATTTAGACAAGGATTGTTATTGTATATCTATTCTCCTTGTGCACAAATAAGAGGTTAAATACTTAAAAATTTGACTCTTCTGAATCACTTTTTCACTCAGAGTTACCTAATGTCTGTGTTTTTCCACAGGATATCATTCTCTGGCCATTAAAAGCTTTGGTAAAAGACTGCTTCTCTACGACCGTCACCAAGAGTTTCTTTGAAACGTATTTTCTTGATCTTAACCAAGGTGCTAAAAGATTTTTAGGTAACAACCAGGTCTCACATTCTTTCTTCAAAAGGTACTTAAATAGTTTATTGATTGAAACATCAAGGGGCTGAAACTATATGACACTAAGGATACACCTAAGTTCACAATGCACAGGCAATGACAGATATATCACAACTGCCCCCTCGGCCAACAATACTAAAACATCTATGGATAAAAGACATATCCCAATTTCAGAGATGTTAAAATGTAAAAACTGTCATAACTAGTGAAACATGGTATCAAGTCTGTCTCTCAAAGAAAGAGACTACAGTTGAGCCAACAATAATTAGAACCCACCCTCTCCTGAGTCAGAGGAAATAAGCCAGTGAAAGATAAAGCTATTCTCTCACCATTTTAATGTAACACTTTGGGAGGAAAAAGACCAGAGGAACTGTCCTTGAAGAGGAACACTATAAAATATGAGCCTTGGTAAGAGACCAAGTGGGGTTAAAAGTCATCCTGCTTCTGCATGCTTCTACTGATGTCCTTGGAGATTTTTAAGATATGTCATGTAAATGGATGACATAAAGGGGAAAAAATAATTAACACTAGATAATCTCTAAAGTACTTTACAGTGACAAACTCCATTATTCTAGTCCTCTGGATATAATGATTAAACCAACAACGGTACCATTTGGTTACTCTAAGTAATAAATAAAAGTTACATTAGAAAATATAATGCCGGGGCGCCTGGCTCAGTCATTAAGCGTCTGCCTTCAGCTCAGGTCATAATCCAAGGGTCCTGGGATTGAGCCCCACATGGGGCTCTCTGCTCAGCGGGAAGCCTGCTTCTCCCTCTCCCCCTCCCCCTGCTTGTGTTCCCTCTCTCCCTGTGTGTCTCTCTGTGTCGAATAAATAAATAAAATCTTAAAAAAAAAAAAAAAATATATATATATATAGTGCCTTTTATATAATTGCTTGAAAATGACTTGATTACTCTTCAGGATCTGGTTCTAGAGAACTCTGAAAATCAAAACTGAAATAAATATTGGCAACTGTGTGAAAATATCCTTTGAACAAATATAAAATGTTAAAAAAGAAATAGCTTCATCTATCTACTACCTAAAAGCACGAAAATTCTTCACATAAAGATTTAATGAAATAACTAAACAAATGGAATAGTGAATATTGATTTAAAGAAGATATAACTTCTATTGATAAAGTTTTCAAAGATCAATCATGATCACCTAAAAATCAATGTTTTTTCTTTTTCTTTTTTCTTTTCTTAACGATTTCATTTATTTATTTGACACAGAGAGAGAGAGAGCACAAGCAGGGGGAGTGGCAGAGGGAAAGGGAGAAGCAGGCTCCCTGCCAAGCAGAGAGCCCGATGTGGGGCTGGATCCCAGGACCCTGGGATCACGACCAGAGCCAAAGGCAGACACTTAACCGACGAGCCACCCAGGCACCCTTCAATGTTTTTATTCTCATGAATCATGAATAGAGTGTGGCCACATTACTACAGGGAAACATAACTTATCTGAGTTTCCTGAACTGGTTTCATGTTCTAAAAGAAAAACTATATCCTCTTATATTACTCTTGTTTTAACAGTTTATTTCCTGGGTGGTGAGAATATGAGTAATTTTTAAATCTTTATTTTCTTCCTACATTTCTATATTTTCTAAGACTATTTAGTATTTCCATAATGAGAAATATATTTTAATAAAATTGTGAGCTGGAAATTGAAACACCAGCACAGAAAATATAGATGACTTCTTTAGTACCGGAGAGATGTTAGTTAATCAAAATGGGAAGGCCAAAGGAAAAAAAAAAGATAAATACAGAAAGAATCTAAAAGACAAAGAATAAAAAGAGAAAGAGAAGAATTCAACCACTTTGATAATCACTGAGATTGATTCTACTGATTTGGATGATTTGAACGAAAAGGTTGAGAACTCAAAGGTATTCCTCCTACCACCAAGACAAGAGATAAGACCCTAACTGTCCAGTGCATAAGGACATGCAACCATAACAAAATATAAAAACTAAACAATCCAAATCACAGTTAATGTTAATCAACTACCTACAGACATTGGTCAGAGCTGTAGAAACACAAACACAGCACTCCACAAAAATCTGTACATGCAGTATACAAATCTACTAAAGTGTGTTCAAGAGTTGATCTGCTAAAATTAATTCATTCTTTCAATACTTATTGAGTGCCTTTTATGTCAGACACTGTTCCAGATGCTGACAATGTAAAGAATATACAAAATCTCTCTGCCCTCATGGCACTTAAATTGTGGGGAGAGGACAGTCAATAGGCAAATAAAGAGTATATTAGTAATTAGTACTATGGAAAAAATAAGGTAATAAGATGAGGAGATAGTCGAGCGGGCACAGGAAAGAGGTTACAATTTAAATAGGGTAGTTAAGTTAGACCTCACTAAGAAGGTGATATTTGAGCATATCGATATTAATGTGATTATGTTTTTTGAGCTATGTAAACTGGAAATTTTAGTATTTTGCAAAGGCTATAAAAATCCCAAGTTCTTTCAAGTATGCTAGTCTATATAATAATATCCACTAAGCTATTAGATGTTTTTAATTGAGCAATTACCTTGCACCAAACACTGTTCTCTGCACTCTCCATTTATTATTTAATCTTTGTACCAGAAAAGGCCCAGCTACAGAAAGAAATCAATGTATTTTAACAGAACTCAATATCATTATTAACTATGTTGGTATGTAGGTAACTAAAAAGATAAAGAACATGAGAGACAAGGGAGGTAACAAGTGCAGGGAGAAGCTACCACCCATAGGACCAGAGGAGCCAAGGTAAAAGACTGGAATTATTAAAACCTCAAGGCTTGCAGGGAAGGTTCTACACCACTGAAACTCAGATCCCTAAGGAAAGAGTGCTGCTTGGCTGGTGCCAACATCTCTGATTTTGGAAGAGGGGGTCCTGTTGAACTTGGGTGTCTTTAAAGGAGGAGCGGACTGGCCAAATACAGCCGGTGTTATGAAAGGCACTGATGAGGCCAGCTCTTGAGTACTAGAAAACTACAAACTGGATTCAACTGCTGCCTCAGAGAGAAACCACTGTTGCTGGGGTGAAGAACTCCCCTAGGATGGTGGTCACACTAACACAAAAGCAGAGAGACAAGGAGCCCACAGGAGACAAAGAGAAAGTCTGTGCAAGCCCCTTCTTCCTCCTCCTCCCTGCAGCCTCCCTCTAGCGCCCTGTATATGTGAAACCTAAAAGTGAGCAGCTGACAAGGCAGAAATGTGGTTTGCAAAATCTTAGAACAGCATTATAAAGCAAAGCAGAGAAGGTGTGTTTGGAGCTGAAAGACAGTAACTTAATAGTTGTTGGCATAATCCTTCTAAAACTGACGAGGATAACAGATGAGAGAAGGAACGAACAGAGTAGTATGAAGTATTTGGGTAAAAAATACCCAGAGTTCCAAAGAGCTGTCAAGTGACAAGAAAGGGAACAGCACTGAAGGAAGCATATACTTTTAGACTATTGACACTGCTGTTACCTGTTTCCGTGATCTCTTCAGAGTCCTAATAAGATTTTGGCAGGAACAAGTGTCAGAATTAGAGTAAAATTACTAAACATGACTTAGTAAAGATATGCAGTTGATTTTCATTATTTGTGGTAGTTATGTTCTATAAAGTCACTGCAAACACTGAATTAGCAAATACTGACCCACTGCCCCTAGAGAAACATGTACACAAACATATATATCTCATATAGATTATAATCCTGTATCCTAAACACAACTCATTCTGGTAGATTCTATCCTTTTTATTGTACAAAAGAGAAAATGAGGTTCAAACGTATTACGTGCCTTACTTGAGGCTGCCCCAAAGTAGGTACCAGAGTTTGGGATTCAAATCCTATCCAACTGGTACCAAAGCCAGACTTTTACACTACACTGCACTGCCCTCTACTGTCTCCCATCTTCCAGTCAAGTCCGTGTGAGGGCTGAAAGAAGACAGAGCGTCAGTTTGTTCCATCTCAGCTGGGAACGTGCAGGTCTAGGGACTCAATTTCCCCAACTCTGCACATATATGCAAATGAATGAAAGCACGGAGTACAGACTTTAGAGCCACAAATAAATTTTAACAAGTAGACAAATTCACAAATACAGAATCTGCAAATAATGAGGACTGTACACGCTCTTTCTAAAGTTTCTACAAAATATTACAGAAATCCTTTCTTAAAAAATCATTTTCATATTTTCTCAATTCCGCAGAAGTAAAAGGAATATACTTTATATTCTCTTTATATTCCAAAACACTATTTTATTTATAGTGTTCTGGTTACTTATTCAAAACTTAGTCATTGATCAGTCAAGATAACCACCAACAAAATTATGTCAATAATGAGTTAACATTGGCTAAATCTGCACTTTCCAAAATGTTTTACCAATTATCAGATCACACAGTCCTCCCACTTACTTCAAGGACTTGCTGACTCTGAGGAGCACGAATAAACTGAAACATAATTGACAACTGTGTGATAGATAAGCTGATGGAATTTGCACAGATCCCACAGTTGAAAAGATGGAAAACTAGAACACAAAAAGACAATTACAAAAAAAATATTTAAAAGACAAAGATGTACTACTTCTGAAGAGTCATTCAAGAAAAATAAAGGTGTTTAGATGGTAAAGAAGATCATTTCCACACAAATATTCTCAACACTAAAATTATAAAGGACCAAAATGCACAACTGTTAAGAAACTCACCATGAATTTTACAAGGAAAGAAAAAAAAAAGCCAGCATGTTAAAGTTATTTTTATAGTTCAAAGTTTCAGCTACCTCTTTAAAACATAAAGGTATATGTGCTAGGAATTTGGACTTCATGTGGTATCGAATACAAAGCATAATATTTAATAAATGCCAAATAACTTTAACAGTATAATACAGAAATAGTCACCTGCCTGAAAGGAGACTCTCTCCTTTCATAGAATAAGAGAGGAAAAAAATGAATGAGTATATGGAGAGAAAAAAAATGTGAAAAGGAGAATTGTTAAGTGAAATAACAGTGCAGAGTATTTAAAAATATGACCCAGAATATGGGGTCATACTTTTTGTGACATTTGTGACAACATAGATGGACCCTGAAGGCATTATGCTAAGTGAAATAAGTCAGACAGATAAAGACAAATACCGTATGATCTCACTTACATGCAGAATCTAAAAACAAAAACAAAAAACCAAGCTCACAGATACAGACAATAGACTCTGGTGATTGCCAGAGGCAGGGGGTAAGGGGTGGGAAAAATGGGTGAAGGAGGTCAAAAGTACCAAACTACCAGTGATGGAATATACTGCATGGTGACTATAGTTAACAATGCTGTACTGCATATTTATTTATTTATTTTAAAGATTTTATTTACTTACTTGACAAAGAGAGAGAGCACAAGCATGGGGAACAGCAGACGGAGAGGAAAAAGCAGGCTCCCTGCCGAGTAGGGAGCCCGACTCAGGGCCTGATCCCAGGAGAACCAGAACCGAAGGCAGACGCTTAACTAACTGAGCCAACCAGGTGCCCCTGTACTGCGTATTTAAAAGTTGCTAAGAGACTAGATCTTAAAAGTTCTCATCACAAGAAAAAAAAATTTTTTTGTAACTATGTAAGGTAACAAATGTTAACTAGACTTACTGTGATCACTTTACAATATATACACATATGGAATAATTGTGTTGTACACCTGAAACTAATATAATGTTATATGTCAATTATATCTCAATTTAAAATTGTTAATACAAGTATGACCCCTTACTTTATTTTGAAATATTCAAACCTACAGAGAAAGTGAATGAACTGAACAGTGAACGCTCATATACCTATACCCCTCACCTGTCACCAGTTATTAACATTTTGTCACACCTGATACTCTCGCTCTCATATACACACACAAGCATACATACACGTATATTTTACATATAGATATGTACACACAAACATACACATACAGGCATTTCCTTTTTATTATACCATTTGGAAAGTAAACTGCACTTCAATTCCCAAAACTTCAGCATGTGTCCACCAAGAACAAAGATACTCTCAACAAACCACAATTATCATGCCCAAAGAATTTAACATTGATATATCTAATATGTACTCCATATTCAAATGTCTTCAAATGTCTTTTTTTTTTTTTAAGATTTATTTATATTAAAGAGAGAGAGAAAGAGTGAGAGCACGAATGAGGGGTAGGGCAGAGGGAGAGAATCTTTCAAACAGACTCCCCACTGAGCAGGGAGACCAATAACAGGGGGCTTGACCCCACGACCCATGAGATTATGACCTGAGCCGAAACCAAGAGTCGGATGCTCAACTGACTGAGAAACCCAAGTGTCCCTCTTCAAATGTCTTTTAAAAATCCTTTATTGTTTACATTTTTTAAAAGATTTTATTTATTTGAGAGAGATTGTGATTGAGAGAGAGATTTATTTGAGAGAGATTATTTATGGAGTGAGCAAGAGCGAGAGCACGAATGGGGCAGAGGGAGAAGCAGAATCCCCTGCTGAGCAGGGAGCCCAACAGGGCTAGATCCCAGGACCCTGGGATTGTGACCTGGGCAGAAGCCAAGCACTTAACCAACTGATCCACCCAGGCACCCCTACTGCTTATTTAAAA
Organism: Mirounga leonina; assembly: GCF_011800145.1. NCBI lineage: Eukaryota > Metazoa > Chordata > Mammalia > Carnivora > Phocidae > Mirounga > Mirounga leonina. Next base: position 29,316,563 of record NW_023270265.1, on the reverse strand, counting down.
GCCCAAAACATTTATCTATAGAATGTCCCATTATCTGGATTTATCTTTATATTAGATTCAAGTTAACTATTTTTGACAAGAATACTACATTAGGTGATTATATATTTCCCATCGAATTACATCAGAAAACACATAATGACAGTTCATCCTATTACTGGTGATTAACCTTATTTGATCACTTAAGACAGTACCCACCAGACCTCTCTACTGTAAAAAGTACCCTTATAGGGTGATACTTTCAAACCATGTAAATAAATCCTGTTCCTCCGAAACTTTTCACACAATGATCTTAGCATCTATCAATAATCTTTGCCTGAATTATTATCGTATGGTTGCAAAATAGTGGTTTTTCTAATTTTATCAATCTATATGTATTAACTACCATTCTTCTATTAAGTTACTATTTTGTCACTGATACTTTTGTTCAAACTATCCTTAATCTTTGGCCTGTCCCCATTAGTTTTTGAGCATGTCCTTGCTTTCTGGCATATTCCAGACTCTTTTGGGAAAAAAAGGACTATTGAAAGGCTTTCACTTTTCAATTTTATCATTTCTGTACTTTCCTACCCTAGACCTGGATGAGCCATTTCAATGAGCTCTGGTTCTTTTTAGTGGGGAATGGGATTTAGAAGCCAAGAACTGGGAATACTAGTGATAGTATAATTATTTGTAGGCCATTTCAGAGAGAATGGAAATGTGTGTGTGTGTGTATTTACTATCTGAATAACTGAAACTGCTAATTCAAAAATCAACATCACAGAGTTCTTTCTCATCTTTTCCCTATTCCAACTTTCTAACTCCTTTCTCCCAGAACTTCAACCCTAGTTTCTAAAACATCAATATATCATCTCATTTGCTCCATCCTATACTATATATACAAAGGTAGTTTCAGAATTATATTAATATAACTACTAGTAACAAACCTATTTAAACAAGAATTCTTTCCCATTTGGGAAAAAGAACTGGTGGGGAAGACTTTCATTTTTTAATCTTATCATTTTTGTACTGCTCAAATACCTAACCATATTAATATCCCCTTGAGTTTTTTTAAAAACTGCTAACAAGGGCACCCAGGTGGCTCAGTCGGTTAAGTGGCTGCCTTTGGCTCAGGTCATGATCCCAGAGTCCCGGGATCGAGCCCCACGCTGGGCTCTCTGCTCAGCAGGGAGCTGCTTCTCCCCCTCCCTCTGCCTCTGCCTGCAGCTCCCCCTGCTTGTGCTCTCTCTCTCTGTCAAATCAATAAATAAAATCTTTTAAAAAATAAAATAAAATAAAAAATAAAAAACTGCTAACAAAGTTATCTACATGGTAAAATTATTTTTATATATTCTTTATACTTTGCTCTATTTTCAAAACAATAGCATTTAAATTTCTGGAAATGATAAACTATACATTTTGGTTTTTTGGGTAGAAATAAAGCCTCATATCAATCCAAACAGAAAATTAAATTCCAGATGAATTAGAATTCCTTATAACTGAACTATTAAAAAGTCAAAAAGAATGTATAAATATTTAACTAATTTCTGGGTAGGGAAGGTTTATCTAAGCATGAAAGCAAAGAAAAAACAACAACAAAGTAACTCATTGACAGATTTTGCAGAATAAAGAATACTGTATGTCTTTTTATCAGAAAAACAACATAAACTAATAAGGTAACTATAAACTAACTGCAGCATCTATGATAAAGTGTTCATTTCCACAGTACATAAAAAGTACTTTCAGGGGTGCCTGGGTGGCTCAGTCGGTTAAGTGTCTGCTTTCAGCTCAAGTCATGATCCCGGGGTCCTGGAATCAAGCCCCCAAGTCAGGCTCCCTGCTCAGTGGGAAGTCTGCTTGTCCCTCTCCCTCTGCCTCTCCCCCCACAAGTGCTCCTCCCTCTCTCAAATAAATAAACCTTTAAAAACATAATAATAAAGTATGCTCAAATCAACAAGAAAACACTCTATTAGAATATGGATAATTAGATTATTTTTTAAAATGTGTAATCTCTCTAGAAATCAAAGAAATGTAAAATGAAATAAACTGGGTGCCTAGGTGGCTCAGTTGGTTAAGCAACTGCCTTCGGCTCAGGTCATGATCCTGGAGTCCTGGGATCGAGTCCCGCATCGGGCTCCCTGCTCGGCAGGGAGCCTGCTTCTCCCTCTGACCCTCCCCCCTCTCGTGTGCTCTCTGTCTCTCTCATTCTCTCTGTCTCAGACAAATAAATAAAATCTTTAAAAAAATAAAATAAAATAAAATAAAATGAAATAAACTGATACTTTTGCCCATTGAAAAAGCAAATACCTTTTTTTAAAGGATAAGAACTAACACTGAGGGGCGCCTGAGTGGCTCAGTTGGTTAAGCGACTGCCTTCGGCTCAGGTCATGATCCTGGAGTCCCGGGATCGAGTCCCGCATCGGGCTCCCTGCTCAGCGGGGAGTCTGCTTCTCCCTCTGACCCTCCTCCCTCTCATGCTCTCTGTCTTTCATTCTCTCTCTCTCAAATAAATAATAAAATTTTAAAAATCTTAAAAAAAAGAAAAAAACTAACACTGAATTCAGGTTAAGGAACAAAGGCACAGATATAGACCACTGTTGGGTTGTCTTAACAGGTAGAACTCATGTACAGATATAAAAGTATATATAAAAATAATCTGGAAACATATACATAAAACTGATAATAATAGGTACAACTACGGATATAAAAGAAGGAAAAGTAATTGGAGTAATGGTCAAGAAGACTAACTTTATTTCTAGTAAGTTAATTTTTACAATAAATATTCTTTAATTATTTGTATAATTAAAAATTGAAAAATAAATTTGCACAACCTTTCCAGGGTAATTTCACAGTACGCATTAATAAATGATCTTTATTTTGTCCTAACAATTCTACTTTTAGGAATCTGTCCTATAGAAATAATATATACCATGTATATGAACATTTGATATATGATGGAGGCACTGCAAAAGCAGTAAGGAAAGGATGGTCTTTTCAGTAAATGGTGCCAGGATAACTGGGTATCTATACAGAAGAAATGAAACTGTTGAGCAAAAGAAGGTAGACACAAAAGAACACATATATGATTACATTTATATGAAGCTCAAAACGCACCAATAACTTGTAGTAGTCTAGGTAAGAGGTAATGGCAATTTTGACTAGTATTGCGACAGTGAAGAAATATTTAATAGGTAGAATTAACAGGCCTTGGTAATTACACTGGGTTTTGTGGGTAAGGAAGCAGAAGGTGTTAAGAATGACCTCCAGGTCTCTGGCCTATGTAACTGGTAGACAGAGATGTCAATTACTGAATGAAGAACGTAAGAGAAGCAAATATGAGGCTGACATCAAGAGATCAATTAGTTCGTGTTTTGGACTTGTTGTTTAAGAAAACTGTGAGATATCCAAGTGGAAATCTCTAATAGATATTTAGATGCATGCGTCTGGAATTCAAAAGGGAGGTCTTGGAGTAGAGACATAAATTGCATTTAGACTGTAATTGAAGCCATGGGAGAAGATGGACTCTTATTGGAAAAGAAAAAGAAAACAGGGCCTACACCCAAGTCCTGTGGAATCCAACACTTAAAAGTCAAAAAAGGAAGAAAAGCCAGCAAAAGTGTGAGGAGTGGACACAGAAATGGGAAAAATATCAAGAGTGTGGTGATCTAAAAACTAAAAGATGAGCTTTTTAAAGAAAAGGATTGGTCAAATGTATCAAATGCTCCTGAGAATATAAGTATGGTGTAAGTATCCACTGAATTTAGAAACATGGGAAATCCTGAGGCCACAGCAAGAACAACTGCCTAGGGGGTTGGTCCAAATAAATAATACATAAAAATGTCACAGAACCAAAGGATACCGGTTTGGGGATTGAAAGGACTAACCAAGAGGCCAGCAAAATGAAAAGCACAGGGAAAACTTGTATCAAAGTTCATCACCATGAAAAGGGAGGGGATTAAAAGAAATCTTAAAAGCTATGAAAAGAAAAAGATCACAAAGAATCACAAAACAAAATGGCATGGGGCTTTTTTTTACTTACCATTTTATTTATTTCTTTGTCAGAAAGAGAGAGAGAGAGAGAGAGAGCACAAGCAGGGGGAGGGGCAGAGGACGAGGGAGAAGCAGGCTCCCCACTGAGCAGGGAGCCCGATGCCGGACTCAATCCCAGGACCCCAGGATCATGACCTGAGCTGAAGGCAGACGCTTAACTGACTGAGCCACCCAGGCTCCCGGCATGGGACTCTTAATAGCAACACTTGAAGATAAAAGGCAATGAATGGGAAAAGTCTATAAAATTCACAAAAAAACTTATTTTTTAAATATTTTATTTATTTGAGACAGAGAGAGAGCACGAATGTACAAGCAGGGAGGAGGGTCAGAGGGAGAGGGAGAAGCAGACTCTCCACTGAGCAGGAAGCCCGATGTGGGGTTCGACTCCAGGACCCTGAGATCATGACCTGAGCCAAAGGCAGACGCTTAACCGACTGAGCCACCCAGGCGCCCCAGAAAAACTTATCTTTGAACTAGAATTCTATAACCAAACTATACATCAAATATGACATTATAATAAAGATATATTCAGACAGGCAATGTACCTTCCATGGATCCTTTCTCAGAAGACTTACTGAAAACTGTATACAACCAAAACAAGTTGGAAACTCCAACAGGAAACACAAAGCATTTAAGACACTCTTGAAGTGCCTGGGTGGCTCGGTAGGTTGTGTCTGACTCTTGATTTCAGCTCAGGTCGTATCTCAGTGCTGTGAGTTGGGGCTATGTCAGGCTCTGTGCTCAGTGGGGAGTCTACTTGAGATTCTCTCCCTCTCCCTCTGCCCCTCCCCGTACTCATGCTCTGTCTCTTGTCCTCTTTCTCTCTCTCCGCCCCCCCCCAAATAAATAAATCTTAAAAAAAAGGGGGGGGGCTCCTGGGTGGCTCAGTCGTTAAGCGTCTGCCTTCAGCTCAGGTCATGATCCCAGCATCCTGGGATCGAGCCCAGCATCAGGTTCCCTGCTCCGCGGGAAGCCTGCTTCTCCCTCTCCCACTCCCCCTGCTTGTGTTCCCTCTCTCACTGTGTCTCTCTCTGTCAAATAAATAAATAAAATCTTCAAAAAAAATTAAAAAAAAAAAAAGACACTCTAGAAGCAGTTTGAACTCCCAAGACTTCTAGGGAGAAAAATTATAATCCATTATTGAGAAATACTAAAAAAGGCCTAGAGGTAAAACATATGCATAAATAGGAAGACTCAGTATCAGAGGTGTTAATTTTTTCAAAACGGATTTATAAATTTAATAAAATCCCTCCAAAAAAACACAGCAGGGTTTTGTGGAACTTAAGCCAATTCTACAATGTACACGCAAGCACAATGAGCCAAGGATATACTAGATACTGTTAATGAAGAACATGGGGAAGCTGTACTCTAGCAGAGATTTATTTTAAGGCTTTCCTAATTAAGACAGTTAAAAAAATGGTACAGGAACAGAAACACATCAATGGAAAAAAGAAATCAAGATCACAAAAACAGGTATGTTATATAATAGACAGGGCCCTGTAACGCAGTGAGAAAAAAGTTTACCCCCGATGATGGGTTCTGGGATAATCAGGCATTCGGATGAGGAAAAAAATGAAATTAGACCCTTACCTCAAACCATTTACAAAAACCTATTCTAGGTGGATTAGAAACCTAACTTAAAGGCAAAATCATAAAGACTTTAGAAGATAATACCAGGCATTATCTTCATCTCAGGTTAGGAAATAATTTCTTAAAACACAATACAAAAAGTATTAACTGAAAGGAAGAAACTGACAAATTGCACCACATTAAAATCAAGAACTTCCTGTTCATAGAGAGACACCATAAAGAAAATAAAAAGACAAGTCACAGAATGAGAATATATTTAGTAAATGGTTAAAATCCAGAATACACTACAAATAAACAAGAAAAGGACATCCAATAGGAACATGAATAAAAAACTTGAACACAAAAGAGGAAATCCATTACCAAAAAAACTGATAAAAAGAATTACTTAGCAGTCAGAGAAAGATGAATTAAAACCATAATGAAAGGGTGCCTGGGTGGCTCAGTTGGTTAAGCAACTGCCTTCGGCTCAGGTCATGATCCTGGAGTCCCGGGATCGAGTCCCGCATCGGGCTCCCTGCTCAGCAGGGGGTCTGCTTCTCCCTCTGCCCTCTTCCTTCTCGTGCTCTCTGTCTCTCATTCTCTCTCTCTCAAATAAATAAATAAAATCTTAAAAAAAAAAAAACCATAATGAAAAACGTAACATAAGATTGTCAAAAATTAAAAATTCTGACAATACCAAATGTTTGTTGAAAAAAAGATGCAGAGCAAGGAAATTCTCATACACCTCTTGTAGGAACGTTGATAGTTTGGTATCACTAGTGAAATTAAAGTTACACTACTCTATAACCCAGCAATTCTACTCCTGAGTTAAGTCTCAGCAAAACTTATGCATAAATACACCAGAACTGGGTATAACAGCCCAAAACTGGAAATGAATGATATATCCATTAATAGTACAATGGTAAATAATGGTGATATAATCATAAAATGGAATTCCATGCAACAATGGAAATAAACTACAGCTCTAGGTGATAAACATGAACCTCACATACATATTTCACTATTTTTTTTAAAAAGGCACATGCCCATCAGGGCCATAGGAAGAATCACTTTCATCCAGCACACAGTCAGGAATTCACTTTTTATTCAATACATGATTATATGTCATTCTTTTTTTGTTAAAAGCAACAAAAACCCAAACATAAAAAACCGTGAGAGATATTACATATCTTTGTTCATAAGTCAAATAATACTACATTTAAAAGAGAAAATAAAACAGTGAAGATTTTTCAGGCAAGAAAGTAACTGTTACAGAGGTGTATAGTGCTGAACCAAGTGGAAGGAATGTAACTGTATGATAGAAAAATGTTTCAAATAAACTAAATATATACATGAGATGGTTGCCTATTTACCATTTAATCTTTGTAACAATTACTAATTTTTACAAACAAATTAGAGTCAATTTTAGAAACAGTTTTCTACTGCATACTACTACATACAATATTAAGATTTGCTAGCTTGTTCCTCCACGAAGAGGAAGTCTATATATTTAAAATTTCTAGAGATCTTGGAAAACAAAAAAACTTTTAGGAAAAAGGCAAAACAGGCCAGGTAAGCTTAAATTTTAAGTTTTCTTTTTTTTTTTTTAAAGATTTTATTTATTTATTTGACAGAGAGAGAGCACAAGCAGGGGCAGCGGCAGGGAGAGGGAGAAGCAGGCTCCCCACCGAGCAGGGAGCCCGACGCGGGCAGAGGCTCCGTCCCAGGACCCTGGGATCATGACCTGAGCCGAAGACAGATGCTTAACGACTGAGCCACCCAGGCGCCCCTTAAATTTTCTTTAAAAAAAAAAAATCTCAGAGCCCATTCCTTGGAAGCACAGAATAGTGAAATGAAAAAGTAAAATGCAAAGAACTCATGCTTTTCAAATATCACCCTAAAATAATTATCAAGCTCACAAATATTACCTTCGACACAATTTTATAGTGTTCAACTACATGGAGTAAGTCTCTTATTTTTCAGAAAAATTTCAATTTATGTTTCACTATAGGAAGTATATGTTACATTTTGTAGAAAGTGTCATTAAAAAATGAAATCCCCACAACCTGCCTGTGCCATGGGAAAACAAGAAAATGGTTTACTATCTTCGTAGGCCCCTTTTCCTGTCCCATCCCATATTTTGCTTCTGAGCTCTAAATGGAGTAACAGTAATCTCTACCACTCGCTGAGCCCTTTCCACATGCCTTACATTTATTCCTTCAATTCCCACACACTGAGGACCAAGTCTTACTGATGAGAAAAGTGAGACATGAACAGTTAATTAACTTGCCCAAGGTCACAGGCTGCTATTGAGAGAGCCCAGATATAGTCCAACTCCAGAGCCAGGGTCTTAATACTACACTGTTTCTATTTGATAAAACATGTATACCATGAAAAGTGCCCATAATCACCTACTGCCTTCTAACTACCGGATTCCAGATGCCCTGAGGATTTATTTTTGCCCTTCTTAAATAACTGCATACTCACAGTACAATAATGAGTGAAGGAATCTAAACAAATGTTCAGGGAAATGCAGAATTTTTCAGCTAAGAAAACGAAGATCCAGAGAAGTGAAGTGTTCTGTTCAAGACCACAAAGCTGGTTTGTGACAGCCAGCAGTAAGACAATTCTTGACTCCCAAAAGTGATCTTCCCACAGCACTAAAAGCTCTTCCCACCTTACACTGTACTGTAAGTTCTTGCTGCAACCCATACTCTACCCTCCACACAAACAATGAAGTTTATTTTGCCAACTTTGACAGCATACGATAGCTTCAATAGCATTCACCTGCAGGTAACAAACGTTCTTTCAATTCAACAGAGAGAGAGATGTACTATGTGCTCAGGCAATAGATGAACCCAAACATATAGCACAATCCAGGGTCCTAGTTTTATAATTAACTACAATATGTAACAAGTGCTATGGTGGCCATGTGACAATGTGTTTTGAAAGAACACAGAGAGGAGTGGCTATTCCATCCGGAGTGAAAAAACGAGGGCTGGGAGCTGTGACATGCATCTGAGGCAGGGCAAAGGCAAAAGTGTGATGATACTTAGGAGAAAAATGCTGTCATTTCCACCAAAAGACATTAAGTGAAAAACGATAGCAAATACAGGGTCGGAAGACTAGAGTTCAAATCTGTGACTTAAGTGACTTTGAAAATTTTCTGAGTCTCAGTGTCCTCATCTGTGAAATGCAGATATTACTGACCTGCCTACCTCACAGGCTTTTTTTTTGGGGGGGGGGGGATTACGTGAAAGTGACTTAAAAACTGCAAAATCCTGGATAAACATAAGTTATTTATGTTTTCACTTCTAGGCAACCTTCTGGGTCCTTCCCCCGAACTGTGTCTCATAAAAACCTCACCCTTCAGGATGAAAACATCCCAATGACATCATTCATATACTGCTTAAGAAATATAAACAGTTAACATTAATCCTTCGTGTTGAGACATCAAAACTCTACTGAAATATATATAAAAATATGTCTGCATATATGGGGGTTTTTTTTTTAATTTCTTAAGCACTAGTAGCGACTTCTAGTCAGCGCTTGCTGTAATTATATTTAGAAACTAGTACCAGATGCAGGTTTTCTTCTGGAAAATTTCTATCAGAAATTCCATTCCGTTTTATAGTATGTTGTCAAGCAACCAACTGAAGAATAGCCTGCAAGTAGCAATCACTTTGCTCTCATCCCAGAAGACTGGTTATATAGTAGCCATAAATAAAACCAAATACATGCCCTGGACCCTAAAAAGGGAACCGCTTTAGTACAAGCACGCATAAATGAATGCACACAGCTAGCAGACGAATATAAATCCACTGAAAAGCACACTGAGTTTCTGATTTTAAAACCAGACCCCTCCTTTAAATTAACGAGCACCCTCATTTCCTTTAAAGTTTGACAGAGGAGACTCTATAACCCTGCTTCCCTTTAGCTATCAGTCTAAACTACACGCAGGCCCCATTTTGTTCAACCTTACACTCATGGTCTTAGCTACTCCTTGGAGGATAACCTAAATAAAGTTCTGATGTACCTTTACGAAGTCAGAAGAAGGGGCAAGAGACGGGAAGGCGACAAGGGGAGCAAGAAATCCTCGTGCCACCCAGACCAGTGGCTGTTTTACCTTACAAGTGCAACTTCCCGTTTTCTCCTTCTTACCTTGTACACTTTCCCAAAGGCTCCGTCCCCCAATTCTCCTATAATTTCCCAAAACTCCTCGGGGTTCAGATCCCTCTTCACATGTTCGTATTGCTTCTTCTTCTTGTCACTCCCCAACTTGAAGATCTTACGGAAATTGAAGAAGGACATTTTTCCTCCCGGCAGAGTTCCTGCACTTAAGGACTAAAAGCAACAATGAAAGGCAAAGTTTCTCCTCCCTCTTCTCCGCGCGAGCCCGGCGGGCGGGCGGGCGGGCGGGCGGGCGGGCGGCGACGGCGGGCGCGGGCTTTCCCGGCTCCCGCCGCTCCAGCCGGGCCGTGCCCGGGGAGGGCGGGGCGCGACTCGGGCTCCGGCCCTCGGGACGAGGGGGGGTGCGGTGGCGGGCTGCACGGGCTGCCCCTCGGCTGAGCCCGGGTCGCGGGCCGCGCCAGTGGGCGCTGGGCGCCCGGCCGGCCCTCAGGGGGCGGCACCTGCCCGGACGCTAGTCCCCACCCGGCCCGGCCCGACGGGTCCGAGAGGTCCGGACGTCCGCAGCGCCGCGGCTTAGGCCCGTGTCACGGCGAATCTCCTGGGGCGGCGGCCACTTCGGGCGAGGGACGCGGCGGCGGCCCCTGAACCGGGCAGTCGACAGGCCGAGCTCTCTCGCCTCGGGCCGCGAGCCCAGGGTGTCCCCGCAGCCGTCTGCTCCCGAGGCTCCAGGCCCGCGCGTCCCTTCAGCTCTGAGGCGCCACTGCCGCCTCGCTCGCTCCCCAGCCCACACAGCCTCGTCCTGGAGCGCGCGCAGACGCCGACGCCGCAACGCGCCCGCGCTCCCTCGGCCGCGCGCCCCGCTCACCGCGCGCTCGCGCGGGGGCGGCCCCTCTAGCCCTGCGCACGCGCGTTGAGCTCTGCTTGCTGGCGGCCGGGAGGGGCTTGTAGGCAGCCCGGAGGGGCGTGCGATACGCGCGCCAGAGCTCTTTGCTCCTGACGGTCGCTCCCGGCTTGCCCTCCAAGCCCCAAATCCTTGGCCCACCGCTCTGGTGGCGTTGCCGGGTGGGCACGACCCTGTTGGTAGTGCTAGCTGATGTTGCCTCCGTTCTGGATCTGGAAAATTTGTAGAGAGTGAAAGCTGAGCTGACGTTTGGAGCCCGAAAGTGGAACTTTTCTCTCTAAGCGATCCCAGAGTATTGTGAGAAGGGAGTATGTTTTGTGGCTGGGAACTTTGGAGCCAGAGCTTGACAGCTTTGTGACCTCGGGCGGGTAACCTCTCCGAGCTTTAGTTTCTTCATGGTGAAATGCAGACCTGGGGGAGTTGTGGCGAAGAATGAATGAGGCAATAGATGTTGGCCCTTAACAGGCTGCCTGCGCAAGTAAACGCTCAATTTTAGTTCTTGCTGTTGGTACAAGTGTGCAGGTAAGAGAGGCAGAAATATATAAATACTGCTTAAGCCCACTTCTCAAGTGATGACAGCGACACTCTCTTGAGGGTCCTCTACCTTCTCCTATCCACTTCCACAGTCATAACCCTGGTGCCACCCTTCGTGACTCCATCTGAACCATTTACTAAGAACTTCACTTCTTGACCTGGCTTTGGCCCCCTTGGGCAGCAGTAGTGGAAGACTGCCTAGTGTGGCGATGTGGGCGTTGGCTGGAATCTGCCGCTGGTGACCTGCCTTCCCCTTCTCCAGCAGAAGACAGCTCTTTCAGGACCGTGATTTGTTGCTCATCTTGGCATCCAAGAACCTGGCAACATTCCTGACATATAATGGGAAGGCAGATCCCAGGAAAGAAGGAAGGAAGGAAGGAAGGAAGGAAGGAAGGAAGGAAGGGAGGAAGAGCAAAGGAAAGGAAAGGAAAAAGGAAGTTATCTGGAGCAAAGGTTGTGTTGCTATCTATATAGCACCCACAAAACCCTCCCTAACCAATTTGCCTTCCAGCCCCAAAATGGCATAACAAACCCCTCTTCCAGTAAGTTTAGCTGATTTTGTTTCTCAAGATCCCCTTGTCTTTTAAATAGTTTTATTGAGGTATAACTGGCATGCAATAAGTTGCACATATTTTAAATAAACATTTAATGTTTTGAAAAATATATACACCTGTGAAAACAATACCATAACCCATTCTAATTACTGTCATTTATGTAGGTGGCACTAGATATTAAGGTAACATACTCATTATGGAAAATTAAGAAATGCACAAGGAATAAAAAGTACTATAAGTCTACCATCCAGAGATAACCATGGGTAAGATTTTATTATACACACAGTATTTCCACATAGAATTTTTGGGCTGTGCATTAACTTTTTTTTTTACAGGGATAAAATTGTACTGCATATAAAGGTTTACATCCTGTACTTTTCATATTCCAGTATTATTAGTAATTATTTTCTTCCATCTTGAGATATTTAGATTACTTAGAACTTTTCTCTGTTTTAGATAAAACACTGAAAATACTTTTGTTCACAAATGCTTTTCCACATATTTGATTATTTCCTTGGAATAAATTATCAGAAGTAGATTGGGGTAAAAGGGTTTAAATCTGTTTCCTTTTTTTTTTTTTTTGTTCTTTTCAAAATAGAAAAACCTTTACTGTTTTCTCAAATTAAAAGAGAGCAAGCATATCCTTGTTGTAAATTAATTCAAATAATACAGAAATGATAAAGTACAAAGCTGGCTCTCATTCTCTCCTCCCGCTTTCCCCTCCCCAACTTCACCCCCATCCTAGACACGGTGAAAAGTTAAGCCTATGAGCATGAAGGAACTTTGGGGGTGGGTGTGTAACCAGAAAGTTCTAAAACTGGATGGTGGTGATTTCTTTTAAAGATTTATTTATTTGAGAGAAGCATGTGCACATGCACATGAGCGTGGAGAGGGGCAGAAGGAGAGGGAGAGAATCCCAAGCAGAGTCCTCACTGAGGGCAGAGTGTGGAGATGGGAGCCCATAGGCCACCAGATCCCACGACAATGAGATCATGACCTGAGCTGAAACCAAGAGTTGGATGCTTAACAACCGACTGCGCCATCCAGGTGCCCCTGGATTGTGGTGATTATTGCACAACTGTATACATTTACTAAAAATCATTGGATTGTACACTTACAATGGGGAATTTTATGGTACATAAATTAAAACATAATAAAGCTGCTTTTAAAAAGTTAGACTTATACAGATATATATAACCATATTTTTTCTATGCATACACTTTTTAAATATAAAAATGGTATCCAGTATGGATCATGGACATCTTTCCATGACAAATAGATCTATCTAATCTTTTTTTTTTTAATTTAATTTATTTATTTTGACAGAGAGAGAGGGTCACAAGTAGGCAGACAGGCAGGCAGAGGGAGAGGGAGAAGAAGACTCCCTGCTGAGCAAGGGGCCTGATGTGGGACCTGATCCCAGAACGCTGGGATCATGACCTGAGCCGAAGGCAGACGCTTAGCTGACTGAGCCACCCAGCACCCCTATCTAATCCTTTTTAATGGGTGCGTAGAATCCCAGTGTACAGCTCTACCATAATTTTTTTAAGAATTTCTTTACTGTTAGGCATATAGGTCATTTCCAATTTTTTGTCATCATAACATGCAGTGAGCATGCAAATGCAAACATCTTTGTATTTTTCGGATTACATTTCCTTACAACAAAATTCAAGTGAAATTGCTGGGTTAAAGACTGTATTAATGTTAGAACTTTTTTTCCCCAAATTGGCCTCTAAAAGGTTGTGCTAATGTATACTCCTACCAACCATGTATGAGAGTACCAATTTCACCAGACCCTCAATAGCACCAAGGTATTATCCTATATTCTTAATCTTTGCCAAGCTGATAACCCAAAATAACCTCTAATATGCAATTATCTGAGTATTAGTGGTGTAACACCTTTCCATATGTCCATTGGCCACTTTTATTTCTTACTCATCATATCAATCAATAATATCAAATGATGTTAGTATTGTATCAATGAGGTGCTGAAGCCTAAAATATTTTGGTGAGATGATCATGGAGTTAATAATAGCTTATACATTTTTTCCATGAAGTTATAGCCACAGAAATTATTTAATAATACCAGAGGAGATGTCATTTAGACAGATTCAGATTTTCCCAGTAATGACCATGATATTGAGATGTTTGTATTATTTGTAAATTGTAATTTGGCTTCCTTGAATTTTTCAACCATTAAAAATGAAGTTTAACCAGTGGCCATGTATTCATACAGTACACAATTTTTTGGCTCAACCCACCTTAAAAATAGTTTAAAACATTCTCACTAACACCTTGGTGAAGGAAGACCTGTCTTCACAATTTACACGATAAACTTCACAGATAACAGTAAGGATATCATCAGGGGCACTTGGGTGGCTCAGTCAGTTAAGCGGCTGACTTCGGCTCAGGTCATGATCCTGGGGTCCTGGGATTGATCCCCACGTCCGGCTCCCTGCTCAGCGGAGAGCCTGCTTCTCCCTCTCCCTCTGCCTGCCACTCTGCCTACTTGTGCTCCCTCTCCCTCTATCTGTCAAATAAATAAATAAAATCTTAAAAAAAAAAAAAACAATAAGGATATCATCAAAAATTGAATATGTATCGAGTGGTTACTACAGGCCAGGCTAAGGGCTAAATGGTTTTGACCCATCATCTCCTATCAACCCAATGAGGCAGGTGTTATTGTAGCCCTGATGTAAAAGCAAGGAAAATTGAGACAGAGTTAAATAACATGGTCATTGCTTCAAAGATAATAATGGCAGATTGGAACTTAAATCTGGGTCTTGGTAAACCATACTCCCTAGCATTTAGCAACTCCTCTAAGACTCTTTCCTTAGCCTTACTGAGTCTCTGTAATAGCTATCTCACAGGACTGTTAACACTGAGATTTTTTTCTCACTGCCTCCACATTTTTAGCTCCCAAACACATGTGGATGGGAGTGTGTATTTGTGGGTGTATATGTGTTTATATGTGAATATGTATGTGAGTATGCATGTATGTATATTTGTGTATGAGCATGCATGCATATATTGTGTGAATGTGTGTATACATATGTGAATATATGTGTATGTGGTTATGTGTGGGGACTTTTGTGTGTGAAATGTATATAGGTGAGATGTCTGTGAGGATGTATGTTTCTCTCTCTAGGCTAGGGCACTTTGAGGGCAGGGACTGGTTCTTGCTCATCCTTATATCCCCTGCATAAAACTCTATGTCTTCCAATCCCATAAATTTTTGTTGAATAATGAATGAGACTGAAAGAACTTTATACCTACTGAAAGTAAATTACACCTCAATTTCTTTCCCCTTCCTTATTTCTGATTTAGGCAGTAAATTTACTAGTACATTCTTTAAATGCTGCTGCGTAGATTACATGGAAGTAACAAATTCCTTTGGTGTACGAGTGCTCTGTGGTGTAAATACATTTTTCCATCCTTGTGGAGTTATATTTTTAGGAAGCATTTTTTTCAGGTATTTTAAAGAAAGTAACCTGCAATTATAGCAATTATTCTCCTAAAATAGGATTGTGTGTCATTCAGAAATTCCAAATCTGATTCTTGGTTATTTTTTTCCTATTTTAAAGTAAACAAATCATGCGGCGCCTAGGTGGCTCAGTCGTTTAGGTGGTGCCGTCGTTAAGTGTCTGCCTTCGGCTCAGGTCATGATCCCAGGGTCCTGGGACCAGGTCCCACATCGGGCTCCCTGCTCAGCCCGAAGCCTGCTTCTACCTCTCCCACTCCCCCTGCTTGTGTTCTCTCTCTCACTGTGTCTCTCTCTGTCAAATAAAAATTAAAAAAAAATCTTTAAAGTAAACAAATCACCTGATTTAAGCTGTTTTTGTTTCAAAAGGGGAATCTAAAAATATCCTCCTTTCTACTTCATCTCCCTTTTTGCGTCATACAGAATTGGTACACTCACACTCCCACCCTCTCCTCATTCCTCGCTACTTCTGCTGAAATGAATCATAAGCATTTGGCAGTGTAATGACAAGTCTTAACATGTTCAAATCTTGAGAACTTAAAAAATGAAAACTGTATAGACATACTTCTTTTCCAAGTGGTATTCAAATGCCAGTTTAAAAAATCCAGACACTTACATCTTTTGAACTGTAAGGACTTCAGTGGTCAATATTGAATTTATTTCATTGAGACATTAACTCGCTGCAGCATTCAAGCAGCCAGTTCTCTGGGGTTGATAAAAGCCTTTGTGCTATTCTATCGCTCTATACTCTTATGTATTATATTTCTTCTGTCTTTGTTGCATAAGATATGTTGGATGTGATACGTTAGGGAACTGGCTCAAAATTGTCCTGTCGTTAACCGGCTCTATGGGCAAGTCACTACTCAACACTGAGTCTCTCACATGAGCTTCGGTTTTTAACAGAGGTGGTTTCAGGGAAACGAAACCATTCAGAATCACTCAGAAAATAGGAAAACTGCCCAGGTAAGATTTTTGTAGTAGTTTGCCTCTTCAAAATGATCATATGATCTCTAAGAGCCCTTGCAACTATAAAATTCTGTTTTCGTTGTGCCCCTAACTTTAGTCGCCTTATGTATGTGTACTTGTGTCCATTTTTCTGATATAATTGTGACTGAAGAGTAAATAAATGCAGCTGGAATTTAAAAAAGCAGGGCATGTCTGTCAAAAATCTTTGAGAATCCTATTTGCCCTGAAAAAAAAATTTTTTTTTGAGAGAGAGAGAGAGAGAGAGAGGCAGAGGGAGGAGCAGAGGGAGAGAATCTTAAGCAGGCTCCACACCCAGTGCAGAGCCCAATCTCACTACCCAGAGGTCATGACCTAAGATGAAATCAAGAGTCAGATGCTTAACCAACTGAGCCACCTAGGCGTCTCTGAAAATTTTTTGTGAGAAGACCCTCAATAAATTTACCAAGTGAGGGACGCCTGGGTGGCTCAGTCAGTTCAGCATCTGCCTTCGGCTCAGGTCACAATCTCAGGGTCCTGGGATCGAGCCCTGACTCAGGCTCTCTGCTCAGTGGGGAGCCTGCTTCTCCCTCTTCACCGCCCCCCCCCCCCACTCATGGGCACGCACTCTCTCTCGCTCTCTCTCTCAAATAAGTAAATAAAATCTTTAAAGAAAAAAGAAGAAATTTACCAAGTGAGATGGGAAAGCCCACTACACACATCGTCCAGGGAAGGAGGGATGTTTTCAGAGTAAAGTCAATGCCTGTCTTCCAGAAAAAATGTTCAGGTTTTTGCTCTAAAGAAATAACTTCCCAAGTCCTTACTACCATCCTGTACTCTTCCTCATTTCCTCTTCTAATCTTTCAGAATCTGGCACCTCACCCAGGTTTTTAATGAAAACTTTATTACTGCAAGTTCCTGTTTCACAAATCTATCACAGCAATTATAAAGCACCGTTTGTAGCTTATTAGAGTAAATTATTAACACAAGCTTGAGACACTGTCCATTTGTCTGGAAAATCACAATCCACTCTATTTCCGTGGCTCGTTTTTCATATTGCTGCAGGAAGAAATTAACCAATATAGATTCCTATTAGAAGTATATTTATTCTCGGGCACCTGGGTGGCTCAGATGGTTAAGCGTCTGCCTTCAGCTCAGGTCATGATCCCAGGGTCCTGGGATCGAGTCCCACATCGGGCTCTCTGCTCCTTGGGAGCCTGCTTCTCCCTCTGCCTCTCTCTCTCTCTCTGTCTCTCATGAATAAATAAATAAATAAATAATTTTAAAAAAGAAGTATATTTATTCCCAATATATATCCATGTGAACTTCATTTCTAACAAAAATGGACAGATTATTTGTGATTGAGTGTTCAGCTGAATACAAAATATGTATTCCAAAGTTGACTCTTCTAATAACTATTTAGAATTAGGGACACTCAGGTGGCTCAGTCAGTTGAGTGTCTGACTCTAGATTTCAGCTTAGGTCTTTATTTATTTATTTTAAGATTTTATTTATTTGAGAGAGAGAGACTGCGTGCATGATTGGGGGGGGAGTAGAGGGAGGGAGAGAGAAGCAGACTCCCTGCTGAGCAGGGAGCCTGATATGGGGCTCGATTCCAGGACCCTGGGATCATTACCTGAGCTGAAGGCAGATGCTTAACTCACTGAGCCACCCAGGTGCCCCTCAGCTTAGCTCTTGATCTCAGAGTCATGAGTTCAAGCCCTACGTTGGGCTCCAGGCTGGACATGGGGCCTATATTAAAAAAAAAAAAAAAAGAATTGCTACCTTTTATTCACTCCCTCACTCAACAGAGTGTTGATTTTCTGCTATATGCCAGGCAGTCTCCTAGGGACTGGGGAATCGAATCAAAACAGACCAAATAAAACAAAAACAAACAAAAATCTGTATTCCTTGGAATTTATATGCTAGATGGGTAAGTGGGATTTAGACAAATAATAAAAGAGAGATATTATCTTCTAGCCCAGTGATTCTCAATTAGGGGTGATTTTGCCTGTCCCGCAGGCCCCCAGGACATTTAGCAATTTCTGCAGACAGTTTTGGTTGTCACAACTGGCGAGTTGGATGCTATTGGCATCTGATGGGTAGAGGCCAGGGATACTGCTAAACATCCTTCACAGTCTGCAAAGAACAGCCCCCACCCCACCCCCAACAAAAAGCTATCCAGCTGAGATTGAGAACCCCTGTACTAATCTTTAGTGTTAGAAGTCAGAATGTTGGTTACCCTCGAGGGCGTGGTAACTGGAAGAGGGCATAAGGTGGGGGAGGCTTCTGGATGCTGATTACGTGAGTGAATTTATCATGCAAAAATCCACTAAACTCTGCTCTTATGATTTGGGTTTTTCTGTAGGTATAATTTAACATATATAGCCACTACATACTTTGAGACTCCTTCCATCAAGACATGAAGTGTCTATGTCCCCTGCCCTTGAATCTTGGATCTGTGACTGCTTGACCAACATAATATAGCTGAAGTAAGACTGTGCCCGCTTCCAGACCCAGACGTTAAGAAATCAGCAGCTTCCACTTGCTGTCACATGGGACACCTACTCTTGGAACCCAACCACCATGCTCCTAAGAAGGCTGAACAACTGGTGGAGAGGCCTGTGTGGAGATACCTGTGTGGAAAGGAACAGAGGCCCCAGGCCCTCAGAACTGAATGGACTTCCCCTGACAGCCAGCATCAACCTGCCAGCAATGTGAGTAAACCATCCTGACATTGGTCTTCCAACCTCTAATCAAACTACCCCAGCTGAAATCAAGTGAAGAAAAGCCAAGCCTTAACCACTGAGCTCTGCCCAGATTGCAGATTCATGAACTAAATAAGTGACTGTTGTTAATTTAAGCCCCTAAGTTTTAGGGAAGTTTGTCAAGCAACAGTCTGTAATGGAAGAGTTGTAAGTAAATCAAAATTTTACTTTAAAAAGTAGGACTATAGCCACATAATTTTGGGAACTTCTTGGTTAAATAAAGTTTTAAAGGTTTTCTTACTATGAAACTTTTAATGGGCTAATGTGCTTTGTGTTTTTTCCACAAGAGTAGCCAGTGTTTCTCAAACATTTTAAACCCCAGAATCTGTATTTTAAGGCATCATCTTGCAGGATTGGGGCTCCATGGCCCAGACTTTAAGAAAACCACACTACCCTTTCAGTAATTCAGAGTTAATATCAGCATAGTTTTAACTGAATTCATATGTAATACAGTTAATTCTGATAAGGTGAAATACCTTAAATTTGCCTAATGAAATATTTTTTAATTATTTGAAAAGTTTTAATGGTAGTTAAAAAGGTTAGATGACATACCAGTAGTTATTTCAAAGTCCCTGAGGTCATAATCAATGGCTACATAAATTTAAAAAAACACACACTAAATTCTGTTTTACTTGGAAAACAATTGTAGCAATGTATACTCTGATTGAGATGTTGAATGTTATAAAGTGCTTTCCATGTTTCCTTAAATTCTCACTTGATATTAGGTTGAACTATACAACCTGATACAAAGTTGGCTGTTTATTTGTCTAGGCCTTAAAAGCAACATTGGACTGAAGTGGATAAATTGAGAAAGTATATCCTGTCTCATGTCTAGTGGAACTCAAGTTTATTCTTCATGGTCATCATCCAAAATCAAATGGAGGTTTTGTTTTGGTTTACTTATCGAAGACCAACAATCCCCAGTTCTCCCATGTCTCAGCTCAGACATTTCCTTTCAGCATGAGGGAACTTTGGAATAAAAACACAGTGTTAAAAGTATAGCATTATGAAGGCTAGGATACTGACCAGTTTCTCGGGAGCTCCTTTCCATCATTCCCCTTCAGCCTCTCAGACCCTTTGCTGGAAGCTGACCTCTGGAGGTAGAGTTCTCCAATCAGTCTTCTTTAGTCCATGCTCACCCTGAATCTACAGTGCTTTGCTCTCCATCCCAGAGCCTTACTACCAAGTCTTAGCCACCCTCCTCTACGCCTGATTGCTGGAAAAGTTATTGTCTGGATGAACCTTCATCTTCAAACTGTGCTGACCATAATCACCACACTCCCAAACCAACTGAGTTAGGAATTCTTGTTTCTAGATTTCTCTCTGGCTTGTGGAAAGACCGTTTGTTTGGTTTTTGTGTACCACACAGAACCACACCACCAAAAGGGCAGGAGAAGGCGGAAATCCAGGCGACGTTTCATTAACGAGGCTGAGTGCCTGGGAGTCTGTTAGCCCAAAGGGACATCTTTTTCTGGATTTAACAAAGGTGATTTATAAAGTAGTGTTTGCACTGGCTTCTACTATAGGCCTCTGGGATGTCATTTGAACATCCAGGATATTCTCTTCCCTATCTTTTCTGTGACCTTAGGTTCTGTCCCATTCTATAGTATTTCAGACATGTCCTTTAAATATGAGAATTTGACTGAGTGACTTCTAAAACAGTCTGTTCTCTCAAGTTCTATGATTCTATATTCTGTTCTTGCTATCTCTCCTCTTCTTATGGACTTGGTGCCCTATCTCTCTACCTAAGAGGCTGTCACCTACCCCTGCTACAACTGAACAGACTCTTTAGTTCTTTCTGATCCTCCTGGACATCATCTCCTTTCACAACATTCTTACTTAGAGAGATGCCCAAACACCCAATTAAAATTTAAAGGTAAGTCCTATTGACCTCTATTACTACTTTTAAAATAGTTGAAAACCATGATCACTTTTTTTTTTTAAGATTTTATTATTTCTTTATTTGACAGAGAGAGACACAGCAAGGGAGGGAACACAAGCAGGGGGGGTGGGAGAGGGAGAAGCAGGCTTCCCGCTGAGCAGGGAGCCCAATGCAGGGGCTCGATCCCAGGACCTGGGATCATGACCTGAGCCAAAGGCAGACACTTAACAACTGAGCCACCCAGGCACCCCCTATGATCACTTTTTAATGAGGTCATTTTTTTTTTTCTCAGAGAAAATCTAAAATAATTGTAACATGTTGTGCATACCTCACCAAGGACAGGGGAAGATGGATGTCCCAGCTCAGAGAGCTAAAGTGCTCTTCCTCTGCCTTTTGGTTCTATATAGGCACTCAGCACGTAGATGATGTCCACCTGCCTTGCTGACAGTGGGTCTCCTTTACTCACTCTACCAATTCAAATGCTGATCTTTTCCACAACACCCAGAAATAAGGCTTTACCAGCTATCTGAGCATCACTTAGCCCAGTCAACTTGATACATAAAGTTAAGCATCACACCATACCACATAACACTACTTGGCAATGAAAGGAACGTACCATTAGATGCATACATTGATCAAGAATTATACTGAGTGAAAGAAGGCGGACAAAAAAGAGTACATTCCATCTATATTGTAAATGGAAACTAAAATGCAAACTCAACTATAGTGACAGAAAACACATCAATGGTTGTCTGAGGGTGGGGGAGGGAGCAGTTACACAGAGGCACATGAGAACTTGAGGGGGACAGTAAATATGTACCTTAGTTTGATTATGGTGATGGATTCACAGGTGAATATATATGTCAAAACCTACCAAATTGTACATTTTAAATGTGCAATTTATTATACCAGTTATACCTTGATGAAACTAAAAACCTGGGCACCTGGGTGGCTCAGTCAACTGTTAAGCGTCCACCTTTGGCTCAGGTCATGATCCTGGGGTCTTGGGATTGAGTCCCGCGTTGGGCTCCCTGCTCCGCAGGGAGTCTGCTTCTCCCTCTGCCCCTCCTCCCACACATTCTCTCAATTTCTCTCTCTCTCTCAAATAAATAAATAAAATCTTAAAAAGAAAAACTGAAAACCACATTTTAATCATGTTATCTAATCAAATAATAATCATCTAATCAAGGCATAATTATTATAATCAATTCATAATTATTGGGACCTTGTATCTTATTCAAAATCAACTCCTAGGTTTGCCTTAATAATAATAATACACCCAAGTTTACATTATAGATGTGCACCTAACTAACATTTACACTCAGGGCCCCTAAGCAAAACATTAAGAAGTGATCTTTCACTGGTAATTGAAAATTGAAAATCCATTTTCACAGAAAAGACAAATGGTAGCATGGAGGGGTGACCTGAGTGGGCTTTGGTAGCCCCATTATCCCTACTGGCAACCATGCCCTCCATTCTTTGAAATGGACAAATATTATAGACGTAGTTTTTCTCAACATTACACAAAATGCTATGTAAATAAAGCTTGGAGGTAAGTCCTCCGACCTCCAGTTCCAAATCAATAAGCTATCCATAAGCTTCCTGTCCCCACATACAATTCTGGGTCACCAATTGGAGAGACTTCCCCTTTTTGTGACCCTTCCTATAATACGGAAGCCACTTGGGTGGTTTTTATACCTGTGATTAGCACCAATAATCATGCTAAGATTCGTAGAACATTTTGCTTCTAAGCAGTATTCACTCCGTTTCTCAAAACATAGGCTTCAAGTGGAACCCTGCAAGCTCTTTGCTCCCATTGAAACTTCCTGCCTCACTCAGGAGACCATCCTAATTCCATTGTACACTTTGCCTTTCAAATGTTTGCTGGCTCACATGACAACGAGGATTAGGAAATTATTAAAGGATAAAGACTGCTTTGAAGCCAAGTATTACTGCTGTCCAACCCCAGACCAACTGATCTTGCTAAACCCATAAAATCAGAAGCACTAGCTCTCTTTCAGAGAGCTTTCCTTGTCTTCCTCTCAAGTCCCATGATTTACTTTCCCAAAGGGAGGTTATGTTCCATTATGTTTTGATAGCATCCAGATTCTTCAGATAAACTCATTTACAATGTGGTACCCTCCTGTAAACAAGGCCAACTGAATTATTTTCAAATTACCCTTTTATTGAACTGGCAAAACAAGCTAGCTGGATTATTAATATAAAAGCGCTATAAGGTGATGTGCTTCTTTGGCTTCAATAAAACATCATTTTTATTAAAGAACAAGAGTTTCTGTGTAGTCAGAGTATTACTTTTTGCGTGTTCTGCAGAAGCAAAAATCAGTCTTCTCTTAACGAAGAGCAGGTAGCAAATTAACCCGAGGATTTAAAACTGTTTCAGTAGTAGTCTCAAACAATGAGTGGGTAGAGGTAGGGTTTGGAAGGAAGGAAGAAAGGAAGGAAGGAAGGAAGGAAGGAAGGAAGGAAGGAAGGAAGGAAG
>NW_023270265.1:28949833-29293265 GCF_011800145.1 Mirounga leonina | reverse complement strand
GGAAGGAAGGAAGGAAGGAAGGAAGGAAGGAAGGAAGGAAAGGAGGGAGGAAAGTGATGTTTCTGATATAGAAGACATTTCATCATTTACAATTTAACATGAGAGTTAAGAGCCAAGAAGACTGACAATTAAATGATGTTAGCTGAGGGGCGCCTAGGTGGCTCAGTGGGTTAAGTGTCCGACTCATGATTTTGGCTCAGGTCATGATCTATGGGTCTTGAGATCAAGCCCCGTGTCAGTCTCCGTGCTCATTGGGGAATCTGCTTGAGATTCTCTCTCTCCCTCTTCCTCTGCCCCTCCCCCGATCTCTCTCTCTTGCAAAATAAATATAACTCTTTTAAAAAAATGATGTTGGCTGATATTTTAATATGAGAAGCCAGAGTTGAGGACCAAGAGCCCAAAGCCAGTGCTGTCCTTAGCTGCATCAGCTGTCTTTGAAAGAGCTAACTGTGTGGGGTTTTACTGACAAATCTGAAGTGTCATCAGACCCGCAGAATATAGGCTTTGCTACAGAAATGGTGCTGAACATGTCACCCATTTCCCTTTCCAGGACTGAAGGGCTTATTTCCTCAGGTGATGGGAGTCCGTTCTCTCCAGAAATGGCTCCGCTCAAAAGCTTCCTCTCCCCAGGTCATGTGGTCTTCTTGAGATGGCCTCAGCCATTGCCTGGTTCCTGCCAGCATCCGTCAGGCCTGGCCCTTCCCCCTGGAGGTAGGACAGCTCTGAAGGGCTATCCCAGCCCCAGAGATCACAATGGATTTAGCTGAGGCTTTCGTTGAGATTGTTTCACGGTGTACCTTCTTCCCAGCTGATCCTGCTTCCTTCCCTTTCCTTCTCTTCCACGGATGTTGAACCCAAGAGGGCTTGCCAAGTAATAAACATTCAGCACACCTATCTATTTGAGCTGGCTTCCTCAGAACCTCCATTTTTTCCACACCTTTGTTGAGACATAATTGACATGTAATATTGTGTAACTTTGAGGTGTACAATGTGTTGACTTGATACACTTATATATTGCAAAATGACTGCCATCATAGCCTTTAGCTAACACCTCCATCACTTCACATAATTACCATCTCTTTTTTTGTGGTGAGAACATTTAAGATCTACCCTCTTAGCAACTCTCAAGTACATAATGCAGTATTATTAACTATAATCATAATTCTGTACATTAGATCCCCAGAACATATTCATCTGGAAGCTTGTATTCTTTGACCAACATCTCCCTTTTTTTCCCACACTGCAGCCCCTGGTAGCCATCCTTCTAGTCTCTGTTCCTATGGGTTCAGCTCTTTTAGATTCCACATATAAGTGATATCCTACAGTATTTGTCTTTCTCTGTCTGACTCATTTCACTTAGTCCTTAAGTTCCATCCATGTTGTTCCAAATGCGAATGTTTTTCTTTCTCACAGCTGAATAATATTCCATCATCAATATTGCAATATTCCAATATGCCATATCTTCTTTATCCATTTATTCACTGACAGACACTTAGGTTGTTTCCATATCTTGGCTATTGTGAATAATGCTGCAATGAACAGGGGAGCCAAAAACTCTTTTATTTATTTTCATCTTATTTTCAAAATATAGTTAAACAACATAATGGGATATAGTTAAACAACAAAATGGCGACTAAAATCCCACACCCCCACTCCCCTAGTTTCCCAGAAGGAACCATTTTTAACTATTGCTTATATATCCTTCCAGAAATGCCCTTTAAGTCTACAACCACATACACATATATATCACTTTCCTTTTTTTACAAATGAGAGTATACTATGTAAGCATTGTGCAACCCGACTGACTTCATTTAAATATATTCTGTGTATCTTTTCATATCATTACAGGTTTCTTCAGAGTGGTTCCATATTATCATTATATAGATAGACCATAATTTTTTTCACCAGACTTTTCTGCATGAATAGGTAGGTAGTTTTTCGTTTCCTCTTTCACAAATAATATTGCGAGAAACATCCTTGAATGTTATGCATGAATAGGTAGGTAGTTTTTGGTTTCCTCTTTCGCAAATAATATTGCAAGAAACATCCTTGAATGTTATCTTTCCCCATTTCTGTGGTATATCTATAGCGTAAATGTTAGAAATAGAATTCCTAGATCCAATGCTGTGAGAATTAAAAAAAAAATTTTAAGACATTGCCACACTGCTTCCCTAAAAAGCAGCCCCAACTTAAATTCTGAAAATTCCCCAAATCAATGCAAGAGAATGCCTCTTTCCTCACACCCTCATCAGCTATGGGCATAACAAAACGTTTTAATTTTTGCCGATAACAAGAGGTGGGAAATATTACTTCACAAGTCCCCTACAAACCCATGGAGTGCCTCTGTGTGAATTTTAAAAAGGTGTCCCTTTGGGTGAATGAATTTTAAAAATTCCTTGCCCCCGGTCCTGCAACCTTTCAGGTAGACAGAAGCCAGGCCAGAACATGGAATTTGGCATTGAGAGCTTCATTTTCACCCCACTCCCCTCCTTGACCAGTCACCTTTGCACAGTGCTCAAACTAAACAACTATGCATGCAGTGCTGGAAACATAATGTTTGAAATTGCATTTCTTTAACTGTGAGTCTGATCCATACAACCCTCAGTATTTTTATTGGCCATTTGTTTTTCATTTTATCTTTATGGAGAGTTATTCTGAGTAGCTAAAAACCCATCAAGGCGATATTTTCATGAATCTGGGTAATACCACAATGGCACAGATGAATAGTAAATGATAATATCATTTGGTATTTGACGTACTGTATGAAAACAAGTCATGTTTACCTTTCGTCATTCCAGGCCATTAGCTCATCCACCTCAACTAAAATTGTATATCCAAATGTATGAAGTAATTCCTAGTTACTTGCTCTCTTTTAAGAGCACTAGAAATAATGATCAAAATAATAGATATCATTAATCCAGTGGCTAGTATATGGTGAGCAGATGAGGAGACAGTAGGGCTTAGAAGCTGCACACCCTCACTAGCTGGGTCTAACCTAAGGCACACATTTTGAAGTCTCATTGACTCTAGTCTGGCCTCTGCTCTCTGCCTCTTACAACCTGGGCAGCTTGGATAATTTACTTCACCTCTCAGAAACTTAGTCTCCTTGCCTCTAAAATGGGACTAACAATAGTACTACCTCCCTGATGAGGTTGTGGTAAAGATTAAATGTTACAGCATATGAAAAACGCTTAATACGGCACCTGCTATCTAGTACGTGCTCGATGATTGTGAGTTATGTTGTCTGTGTGTTGTACATACATTATGTGACTCTCCTGATTTAACTAAAAAACTGCAGTGATTCCCTCTTGCCAGCACAATAATGTTATTTTTGAAACTGTTCCTTGGAAATGTAGAGGTGCCCGGGGGCTGCCACAGGGAAAAGGACTATGAGAGAGATAGGCCAGTAAGGCTTCTAGACTCTTCTCTTCAATCAGAATAGTTCCACTTTTATCAGTCTTTTATACTGTGGTTCCAAATAAAACTTAATATGAAAAAGAGTTTCCTTTTTTTTTCTTCTTTTTTTTTTTTTAGTGAAACTTACTCTGAGCCATGGGGCTGGAGAGAAATCCTGGTTTTCAAGGTCTTCCATAGTTTGGTCTTAATATGCTTTTCCAGACTTATCTTCCTTGAGAGCTACAAACTTATCCTATTCACTATGATGGTTTGTTTGCTGCCTGCACATTAGATTACTAATTGCTTAGAGACAGTCCCTCTGTCATTTATCTCAGTATTTTCAGAGACTAGCAGAGGGTCTGACACCTAACAGACATTTAGTTAATATTCGTTAGATCAATAAACAAATCAGTAAATGAACCCTCCTTTTCAGTTAAATGTGTCTCCTGGACCCTCTCAAATGTGTCTTGTGTCTCTTTCCTGCCCTTTGCCCATGAAGATTCCCTTGTCCAGATGGCTTCTCACCATCTCACCTCCACCAAATTCTTAATTCAATCTTTAGGACTAAAATAAAATGGCATGTTTCCTACAAATCCAATCCTGGCCCTCCTAGTTGGAAAACCTCCTTCCTCTCAACTCAACTGGTTTATGAGTTGCCTGTAAATTCACTTAGTACTTTAAACTGGATTACTTTCTATCCACATTATCTGTATATCTTATCTTCCCATTGTAAAGAGCAGTGACTAGGTCTTAAAGTCTTTATTTTTTTCCTTCATTGCTTAGCCCGGTCTCATACATAGTATGTGCTCGATAAACATGTAAGGAATGGATTAACAAATAAATGTTTGATCCCTGGATATCCTAGCCAACATACCCCCAGAATTTGGGGATCATACAACAAGAAGTGAGAGTGAGACGTTTCTCAAAAGTTTCAAACACCAGACTCCTAGAAATGAATATTCATGCTTCCGGGGCAGGCAGATGAGGAAATCCTCAATTCCATACCTACCAAGTGACAGGTTTATATATAGCGTATATAGATTTATTGTAGCGTGAGGTTAAGTTTAGGTCACAAAGCAAAAATAAAAGGAAGTACTTTTTACTCTCTACTAACCACATGGTAAATTAGTATGTTTGGAGAGAAATCCCTTCTTTCTGCATCCCCTATGAAATATAAGTTGTATGCATGGCGTCAGCATCATGGAGAACAGTGTTTCAGACATCTATTCCTTCATCACAAACCATCCCAAGACACAGTAACTTAAAATATTGATATTATGTTATGTCTCACAATCCTATGTGTTGAGAATCTGGGCTCCTGTATTTCAGGCTCAGCTGGGGTCACTTATGTGGCAGTAGTCATCTGACCACCTGCCTGGAGCTGGAGGGTCCAAGATGGTCTCACTTAACGTGTCTGGCGGTTAGTATGGGCTAGCTGTTGGGATCCAATGGCTCTCTTTCATTGACGTTAAACCAGGCTTCTGCACAGCACAGAGTGTCTCAGGATTTCAAGACAGTAAAGGCAGAAGCTGCAAGGTCTCAGTTCTGAAATTCACACAGCATCGCTTCTGTCACATTCTGTTAGTCAAAGCAAGTCACAAAGCCAGACCAGTTTCAAGTGGTGGAAAATTAGACTCCATTTATTGATGGTAAGAACAGCTAAGTCACATGGCAACGGGGCATGGACATTAGGAGGTGAGATTCCTCCAGGGGCCGTGATAATGACCTCCCTCAGGCAGCTCTATACACTTCATTAATGTTGCTCATCCCATTTATAGCCCCAATTATTCTAGGAAGTGAGAACCCCCTGAGTATTTTTAGTCAAGGAGGACTAACTTCTGTGTTTTTCTTATTAAAGAAAAAAGTAATACAGGCTCATGGAAGAACATTTAGAAATCTTATCAAAGCAAAGGAAAAAAAATAGCAATCACCCATAATCTCACCACCCCCAAAATAAGCATTGTTAGGATTTAGGTATATATCCATCCAGACTTTGTTCCAAAATATTGATAATAATATATAGTCTACATAAACTGTATATAATTGTACACTTTCTTACCAGGCACTCTGCTATGTACTTTGCATAGATTACCTCATTTCACATTCACCACAATTGTATGAGATAGATACTACCATTATTTCCATTTTACAGAAGAGGAAATTGAGGTTTAGAGGTGTTTGCTAACTTGCCTAATGTCATACATATACATACATGAATATATACATATATCATAGTGTTGTGAACTCCCTTTTTTGATATAATTTTATATCATGCAAATACCCTTACTCGATAGCTTTTGAATGGGCTAAATCAAAATTGAAAAGCAACAATGACTTTACAATATTTGAGATTTGGGTTCCTGGCCATGATTTCTTCTTGAGTCTGTCAGGTGGTTGCAGATTAGAGCAAAATAATGATGTATGCCTTTCACTGCAAAGCACTAGCTGTGAAATTTTAATCTTTTATAAGAGCCTCAAGGCTCGATTTTAGCAAAGTTGGTTGGTGGAGAAAATAGCATCTGACTTTTTCGAATGTTATGACACATTTCCTAAAAGCCCAGCAGTGGGAGTACAAAGTTGGAGAATGTCCATTCCTCTGAAGAGTCAAAGAGTAGGAAGTGACAGCCATCATCAGGACCACAGTGAAACCCAAAATCTTTCCAGGGTGTAGGATGTTTGTTTTTTGATACAAGGTATTAAGTTTTGTTGATCATCTAGTTCTCAGTAAATGAACATGTCCAATGACATGTGCTTTACATTTCCATCTTTAATGTCTAAAGTTTGTATATTCTAGGGCAAAAATTGGCAGGGATTTGTGGTAAGTGGGAGGAAGTGGCAGGTGGAAATGTTTGGGAAGAAAAACTGAGCAAGGTCCCTTCTTACATGAAATCGTAGATTAATAACAGGAGAAGATGTGAACATAGGAAATGTAATATGAGAAGCAATATAAGTCTACAAAATAAAATTAAGTACTTTACAGGGGCACCTGGGTGGCTCAGTCATTAAGTGTCTGCCTTCATCTCAGGTCATGATCTCAGGGTCCTGGGATCGAGCCCCACATTGGGCTCCCTGCTCCACGGAAGCGTGCTTCTCCCTCTCCCACTCCCCCTGCTTGTGTTCCCTCTCTCGGTGTCTCTTTCTATCAAATAAATAAATAAAATCTTTAAAAAAAATTACTTTACAATTATTTTGTAAGTTTGGCGCTCATCTGCTCTTGTTTGTGAGAGGATGACTGATTATGACTCATCTCAATTTCTATCCATCAGAAATAAAAGATTCAGCATGCTTTGCTGGAAGGATTTTTTAAGATTAAATCCTTTAATCCAATTATGAAAATTGTGCTCACGGTTCTCATTCCAGCTAGCACTATAATAATAAAGATAAATTTATAAACAAAGCATTTACTAATAAAGAAGAAAAATTTGTATAAATCTGATGTAGCTTTTTACGTAGCAGATATGATTGTGTTTTCACCTTTTGTGGAAATGCACAAAAAGATAAACCAATTAGAATGATCTTTCCATGTGCTGTTGGTTATGCAGCCCTCCTGTGGTTATTTATCTTTGGAAATGAGAAACCTTCGATTCCTGAATTTCTCTTTCATAATACTGTCATATGCCTAGGGTGCCTGGGTGGCTCAGTTGGTTAAGCATCTGCCTTCGGCTCAGGTTGTGATCCCAGGGTCCTGGAATCGAGCCCCACATCGGGCTCCCTGCTCGGTGGGGAGCCTGCTTCTCCCTCTGCCTGCTGCTCCCCCTGCTTGTGCTCTCTCTCTCTCTCTGACAAATAAATAAATAATCTTAAAAAAAAAAGGGGGGGGGGGTGCCTGGGTGGCTCAGTTGGTTAAGCAACTGCCTTCGGCTCAGGTCATGATCCTGGAGTCCCGGGATCGAGTCCCACATCGGGCTCCCTGCTCAGCGAGGAGCCTGCTTCTCCCTCTGACCCTCCCCACTCTCATGTACTCTCTCTCATTCTCACTCTCTCAAATAAATAAATAAATCTTTAAAAAAAAAAAAGGAAAATCAATACTATTTCTCTGCATCATTGATACTAACCAGAAAATGTAATAATAAAAAAACTCATTGTCAACCACAATAACAAAAGTATGCAAATGCAATTTCAACCAGAATCCCAGTTTTGTTATTTGTGGAATTTGACAAGATCAACCTAAAGTTCATATTGAAATACAAAGGGACAACAACAGATAAGATGATAATGAAGATCAACATGGAGGGATACTCACACTATCAGATATCAAGACTTATAACATTATAGTAATTAACACAGCATGGCCAGAGACAGAAAATAAACCAAGGAAATAAACTAAAGAGCCTATTAAACAGATCCTTGCATAAACAGATACTTGATACATGGCAAAGTTGGAACAGAAAAGATGAACCACTCAATAAATGGTGTTGGGGAATCAGCTATTTTTATGGAAAAAAAATAATGTTCTTACATTACATCACACACACACATTATTACAGGTGGAGTAAACACTTAAAAAAAATAAAAAACAAGTCTTTGAAACTTTCAAAATGAAATATAGAAAAAATGTCATTATGACCTTGAGGTAGGAAAGAATTCTTCCATAAAGCAGAACAAAACTCATCCATTTAAACTTCCATTATAACAAAGATAATTTAAACAAAGAAAAATGATAAGCTACAGGTCTGGGAAAAGTATTGCAGGGAGTGTAACTGATGAGTTTCCAAAATGTATAAAGTATTCCTATGAAACACTAGGATAACGAGTCCCACTACCACCATGGGCAAAAGATAAGAACTGGGACTCACAAAAGAAGAAACCAATGACAAATAAGCATTTGAAAAGATAAAAAAGATGCTCAATATCACTCATCAGCAGCAAAATACAAATTAAAACAGTGATTCCACACCATCAAACTAGCAGAAAAGCCTTAAAAGCAGACAAAACTCAGTGTTAACTAGGATGTAGAGCAAGGAGATTCTCAAACACAGATCCATAGCATAACTGGGGGTGGGGGTGGGGGTTAGTTGATGGAAACTCCAGTCTTCTGATACTGCCATTTTAAAACATGGCTTCCATGGCCCCTGCAGCTGGGGAAGACAGCACAAAAAATTGTCATTCTTCTTCTATGCTTACTTTGGGAGTAAAACACACCATATCTGCTTATAGCCCATTGGTAGATCTAGTCTCACGGTACCCATCTGACTGCAAAGGAGGCTGGGAGGTGCAGTCCTTTGTGTGCCTGAGAAGAGGAAAATGCAATAGGATTTGATAAACACATGGCATTCTCTCTGTCACATTTCACAAAATATTAAAATTTCATGAAACTTGGTGGTAGATAGATGTTAATTGTATTATTCTTCATATTCTTCATGTTTACATTTTTCGAATTTTTTCAAAGGAGGAAAATGAAGAAAGATGGAACCATCTGTCCAGGGTTGCAGAGCTAATACGTTATGAATTGGCCAGAACTGGCTCTAAGAACCTCTTCTTTCAAGAGTCAATTCCAGATACTGCATTGAGATTCATTTAAGAAATATTTATTGAACTCCTATTTTATTCTTGCCTTTGAGGAGAGCAGGATCCAAAGTTAGAAGAGACAGATAATAAACAAATTATTGCAATACATTACAATTATTACAATGGGACGTGAAGAAAAATATGGACAAAGTGCTCCTGACCATTATAACCCAGTAACATAATCACTGGAAACTTCTTCATGATGGTTTTGATTCCCAGTAAGTTTTAAAATGTGTGCTCGCAGTGCCTGAGGTCAATGTAATCTTCAATTACGAGAGCTGAACTTTTCTGGAGAGTTATTTCAGGAAATTCCTGAAGTAAAACTTTACCACAGACTCCACCCGATTCATACTCAGCCTGCAGAGACTTGTTAGGGAAAAGCTCCTAGAACAATATATACAGTCTTCTTTGACCTTGTGTCTTCAAATAAGTTCTTCAATCTCCCACACAAAAGCAGAATAGAAGCAATTCCCAACGGAAAGGAGGATTGTTCAATTTATTAATATTGAAGTCCTGTGCCTCCTTGGAGCATCTGGACTGACAGCTCTCAATGCCTAGCTCACTTGTGGTAGTCAGAGTATGGGGCGCTAGGCTGGCTCAGTTGGAGGAGCATGTCACTCAATCTCGGAGTTGTGAGTTCAAGCCCCACATTGGGGGTAGAGATTACTTAAATAAATAAAAACTTAAAAAAAAAAAAAAAAGACCTAGCATGTTTTCTAGACCACCTTCCATGACCAAGTATGCACTTGCTTCTGGTAAATTATCTACTCATGTTCTCCTCAGTGTAGTTTAAGAATATTCCCATTAAATATACAGCTATGTCGGGCGCCTAGGTGGCTCAGTTGGTTAAGCGACTGCCTTCGGCTCAGGTCATGATCCTGGAGTCCCAGGATCGAGTCCCGCATCGGGCTCCCTGCCGAGCAGGGAGCCTGCTTCTCCCTCTGACCCTCCCCCCTCTCATGTGCTCTCTCTCTCTCATTCTCTCTGTCTTAAATAAATAAATAAAATCTTTAAAAATATATATATATACAGCTATGTCTTTCCAATGAGTTCCATAATCTAGTTCATTCACTCATTCAACACAAATGTTTGAGCTGGGGATATGGTGATTGGCAAAACAGTCATGGTCTTTGACCCCATGGAGCTTATAGTCCAGCTGGGGAAGTAGACATTAATCGAACGTGCACACCAGTACAGTATAGGAAATATAATCAATAGTATTGTAATAATGAAATGATGATGGTGACAGATGGTAAGTATACTTGTCCACGGTGAGCTTAGGGTGATGTACAGAATTGTAGAATCACTATGTCATACACGTGAAGCTAACACAACACTGTATGTCAGTTATACGACAATTAAAAAAAAAAACAAGCACCCCAAAACTATTCTCATATATGGGTGAGAGTTATGAAGAAGACTAAGGAGTGCTGTGAAGGGGAATAGAGACCACTAGGGATTCTAATTTAGACTGGAAGGATTAGGGAATACCAGTCTGAGTGGTGAAGACTTGGGTGAGGACCATGGGAGAGGGAAGTCTAGATATTCGTGACATCTTCTGGTGGCTAAATTGATAGGATTTGGTGATTCACAGATCTGTAAATGGAAGGAGTCAGAAGTCCAAGATGACTCCCAGGCCCAATCCTTAATATAAATATTTCCCTCAAACTGTTAGAATGCTTTCTCATCTAGTTTTACAAAAAAGCCCATATTTATCATGCACTGCATTTCTCACATAGGTGTCTGATCTTTGGACACAGATTATTTCCCTACCCGGCAGGGAAGTCATCAGGATATGGGCCACCTTTCATATTGCTATGCTCAGTGTCACTTGTCCTTTTTTTCTCCTGTAGCTAGGATGATGCCAAATCCAGAGAAAAACATGGAGTTCACCCCCTCCATTAGTCTCTGCAGTTATTTTATACTCTTTAAGGCTTTTAAACTTATATTTAATTACTAATCTAATGTTAATAGATTACTAATCTATTTGTATTTAATTACTAATCTACGATGTTAATAATAGAGGAAACTGGGTGCAGTGCATGTGGGAACACTATGTACTATCTTTGCAACTTTTCTGTAAATCTAACACTATTTTCAAATTAAGAGTTTATTTAAATATAAAAAATAAGATTGGTTGATGGACAGAGGAATGGATAGATCAGTAATTGTGTGACAAGGCAAATATAGTAAAATATTATTGATAAGATTTAGGTGCTGCACATATAAATATTCACTAACTTTGCTGTATGTTTGAAAAAATTCATTACAAAATATTGGGGAAAATAGGCTTATGTAATTAAAAGCAATATTATTAATTGTTTTTCTTTTTGTACTGTAATCTGTCCTTTTCCCCTTTCTTATTTATTGCATGATTATAAAAGTTCAAAAGAAAAATCTCAAAAAAATTTTGAAAAAAAGAAAATTTTCACTTCTGGCCATTGTCACTTTTCATTTTGTTTCATGATTATTATTGAAAATAATTTTGTCATACAGAAGGATATTTAGAAATTATCCCCTCTGGGTTCATACCCACTAGAAATCACTAGATATGCTACTGCTGAGATCAAGTGAGTGTGAGTCCCCAGGTTGTCCCCCAGCCCAGCTCCTGTCCTGGGGAAAGTCTGTGGAGGAGGGAGGTCAAGTCCATGAAGACGGTTTGGCTGGGGTGCTAAGAGCCCACGGGGCAGCAGCTGCAAGGGTGGCCTCCGGAGTGGCTTCCTCCCTGCTCTTGGGGCAGCAAGGGCACCTGCAGGATAAATTGGGCACTTTTGGCCCAGGCATTGGCTGCCTGAGACACAGACGGGAATCCCAGGGAGCTGGACCTGAGCCAGAGGAGGGAAATGGTGGCACCACCTGGTATCTGGGGGAAGAGCCAGAGAAACGGGATTTCATTGGGGGATCCCAACTTTACCTCTTCCTGGGCGAGCCAGGAAACGCGGGTTAAAGCTTCAGCAGCACCTTTATATTTTCTAGGCAAATTGTTCGAGGACAACAGTGAAAAGCATTAATATTTTGGTGCCTTTTATAACTCATTCGGCTCATTTTCAACAACCCCTTTCCACCTTCTCAACTTGTATAGTGATGAATTAGATGTGCAGCCCAGGCGTCAGCTGGGGACTCCCTGCTCATTTCATCTTTGGCTCCATTTCCCTGGTTTTCTGAAAGTTTTCAGGGTATTTAGGTTCTCCATGGCCTGGAGCTTTACACTTCCATAATTAGAACTCTATTTTGTTGCTCAGGAACCTGAACATGAAACCCTGCCACGTCTTCACTTAAGGCTTCAGAGAAGTGATGGGGAGGGCGGGGCGGGGGGGGATTCCATGGTAACGCAAACAACTTCAGATGCATAGATCTGCTGGTTAAAAGGCCCAAGTGGCAGGGCTGCCGTCACCACATCCTGGACTTGCTTCTGAGCTAGAAATCTCAGTCAGCAGCAAAGGGGCTGAAGCAGTGTTTGTGAGTGTGGAAAATGCTGCCCGCAGAACCCTAACTGCTTACCAGGCTCTGTGCTTCTTTCTCAGTAATGGAAGGGAAGAAATGCAACAATTTGTCCTGTGCTCTGGGGGAACGTCTCAGTACAGGCCAGCCTCTAGACCCCTAAACATTTCACGGATGTAGCAGAGCCCTGGATCTCCACCCTCTGAAGCTCAAGTATCTTACCGAGGCCTTCAACTTATGGACTCTTCTGGCTCACCTAGTGGGATGAACATGGTATCATTGGTAGAGCAGACCAATTTGAAGGGATGTTTTCTTCAAGCTTCTAAGAGTCATGCCAGCAGCGTGGTGACACCATCTCCTGGGGTCATTGCCAGGGTGAACTCCTGTATCATAGGAGAATGCTCTTCCCGATGAAATCTTCCTTTTTCGGGGCGCCTGGGTGGCTCAGATGGTTAAGCGTCTGTCTTCAGCTCAGGTCGTGGATCTCAGGGTCCTGAGATCGAGCTCCGTGTCGGGCTCCCTGCTCAGCAAAGAGTCTGCTTCTCCTTCTCCCTCTGCTTGTGCTCTCTCTGTCTCTCTCTCTCTCAAAATGAATAAATAAAATCTAAAAAAAAAAAAAAAGAACTCTTCCTTATTCAACTTCACCTTCTCCGTCCCCTCCTTAACTGTGCACACTTAAGATCTACACACACTCTTCCACTTTTGCTCGTTTGAGGCATCGTCTCGTTTCTCCTTTAGCAGGCCCATTGTTAATGTTGTGATTGAACCCTTGTTATCGGTTTGGGGGTGTGGGACAGGGGTTGTGCAGCAGGTTAAGATCCTCTGAGGGAAAATGATGTTTTCCCATAAGGCAAAAATCTCTGTACCAACTTCAAAAGTGAGGAGTGCTAACTTTTAACCTGGAGAGTGGGTCCCTTCTGTAGCCCAGAGGATTTGGAGGAAATATGGGGGGTCAAGATTGGCAAAAACAGCAACCCATATGTCCTTATCCCGTATCTCAGGATCTCATTCCTTCTTAATTAAGGCCATGACTTTGGCATAGCTGACTTGCTAGGATTGAGAATTCTGTCTTCACTGCAGCTCAGCTACTTTATACATGAAGTTCTGGGCCTCAGCCTCACAAGGTCTGGCCTCTTCAGTTGGTGATTAATCCCTCCCAGCCTTTCTTGTCTTCCTTCGATGTATTGATAGTGGCCAGTAACAGCCATGCCATCCCATCCCACTGTCCTTCAGTCATTACCTTCCCTGAACCTCCAGATGACTCAGATGCAGCACCCTCCAGGGCATTGCCTTCTGCTGGCATTCCAGCTCAGCTCACCACCGCTAAAAGTTTTACAGTGGTACCTCTACCTTATCAGGGACCCCGCCTGTCACCAGTGAGGGCCTCTTATTACCCTCCAGTCTATAGGTGACCCAACTCCAAAATCTTATTTTTTTTTTTAAAGACTTTATTTATGTGATAGAGAGAGACACAGTGAGAGAAGGAACACAAGCAGGGGGAGTGAGAGAGGGAGAAGCAGGCTTCCCGCCGAGCAGGAAGCCCGATGCGGGGCTCGATCCCAGGACTCCGGGATCATGACCTGAGCCGAAGGCAGACACTTAACGACTGAGCCACCCAGGCGCCCCCCCAAAATCTTATTTTAGAATCTGCTTCCAATGGAAAAAAAGACAGTCTCTTCAACAAATGGTATTAGGAAAATTGGACAGCCACATGCAGAAGAATGAAACTGGACCATTTCCTCACACCACACCCAAAAATAGTCTCAAAATGGATGAAAGACCTAAATGTGAGACAGGAATCCATCAAAATCCTAGAGGAGAACACAAGGAGCAACTTCTTCCACCTCAGCCGCCGCAACTTCTTCCTAGAAACATCGCCAAAGGCAAGGGAAGCAAGGGCAAAAAAGAACTATTGGGACTTCATCAAGATAAAAAGCTTTTGCACAGCAAAAGAAACAGTCAACAAAACCAAAAGACAACTGACAGAATGGGAGAAGATATTTGCAAATGACATATCAGACAAAGGGCTAGTATCCAAAATCTATAAAGAACTTATCAAACTCAACACCCAAAGAACAAATAATCCAATCAAGAAATGGGCAGAAGACATGAACAGACATTTTTCCAAAGAAGACATCCAAATGGCCAACAGACACATGAAAAAGTGCTCCACATCGCTCCGCAACAGGGAAATCCAAATCAAAACCTCAATGAGATACCACCTCACACCAGTCAGAATGGCTAAAATTAACAAGTCAGGAAAAGACAGATGTTGGCGAGGATGCGGAGAAAGGGGAACCCTCCTACACTGTTGGTGGGGATGCAAGCTGGTGCAGCCACTCTGAAAAACAGTTTGGAGGTTGCTCAAAAAGTTGAAAATAGAGCTACCATATGATCCAGCAATTGCACTACTGGGTATTTACCCCAAAGATACAAATGTAGGGATCCAAAGGGGTGTGTGTACCCCAATGTTTATAGCAGCAATGTCCACAATAGCCAAACTATGGAAAGGGCCAAGATGTCCATCGACAGATGAATGGATAAAGAAGAAGTGGTATATATACACAATGGAATACTATGCAGCCATCAAAAGGAATGAAATCTTGCCATTTGCAATGACCTGGATGGAACTGGAGGGTATTATGCTGAGCAAAATAAGTCAATCAGAGAAGGACATGATCATATGACCTCACTGATATGAGGAATTCTTAATCTCAGGAAACAAACTGAGGGTTTCTGGAGTGGTGGGGGGTGGGAGGGATGGAGTGGCTGGGTGATAGACATTGGGGAGGGTATGTGTTATGGTGAGCGCTGTGAGTTGTGCAAGACTGTTGAATCACAGACCTGTACCTCTGAAACAAATAATCCATTATACGTTAAAAAAAGAAGAAGAAGAAGATAGCAGGAAGGAAAAAATGAAGGGGGGGAGTCGGAGGGGGAGATGAACCATGAGAGACTATGGACTCTGAGAAACAAACTGAGTGTTCTAGAGGGGAGAGGGTGGGGGGATGGTTTATCTTGGTGATGGGTATTAAAGAGGGCACATATTGAATGGAGCACTGGGTGTTATACGCAAACAATGAATCATGGAACACTACATCAAAAAGTAATGATGTATGGTGATTAACATAACATAATAAAATTAAAATACAAAAAAGAATCTGCTTCCTAGGACCACCCCACTTCCATACCAACTATTGGAAGGCAGGTTCTTCTCCACTCTCAGACTCTGAGATTTGCTTGTAAGGGTGTATTACGGAGTGCTTTCAGGACCTGCTTCTCTGAGGGAGTGAGGGAAGCAGGACTGGGTAGAGGGAGAAGTTGAGTTGCAGAGCAGCTGGAGCAGAGGCCTCTGGGCCTCTGGGCCACAGGGAGCTCTGGAACTGGGATGGCCAATCGGAGATGGTCCTAAACTGAGGATTGAGGCTGTGTCAGTGAGTTATTGCTCTTGAGGACAGGGCATATTTTGAGTGAGGCAGCTTCCTGAGTAGGATCTCAAGGGGGAGCCGATGCTACCAACAGCTGGTGAAATGAGTGTCTTGGTTCTGAAATAGAGATCTGGGGGTACGCCATGACATCTACTACAGATAAGATGACCAGGGTCAACCAGGAGTAAGAGATAGCCCAGAATATGGGAATATCAGTGCTAAAACTGGACCAGTCCCAAACAAGCTAGGACATTTGGTTGCCCTACAAGCCCTGGCCTTGAAATACTAATAGGAGCTGCAAATTTACCCACTACAATTTTCTCTATAACAATAAATGTGTATCTGTAGAAAAGAAATCGGTAGTTAAGATGCTGGACCATTGGATGAATATTCAAAGGGTAGCTTAACTATGAAAGTGTGCTAGAGTATTTGTGATGGTATTTGACTTATAATCTTCAGGAGGCAAGTCATGGAGCAGGAATATTAACCTCTCTTATGTTAGGTCCCTGATAGAAAAACAGAATAGAAGTTGCTCAAATAAGGCCACTCTGAGGAAATAAAAGATCGTATCAGAAAAACTACAAACATCCTAGACATCTTGACATCATGTCAGCTAGCTATTAATAGTACCAGAATCACCTGGGGTTCTTCTCATTGTAAATGCAGAATCCTACCAGCAGAAATGCTGATTTGGCATCTCTAGGGTGAGGGTAGGGGACCGTGGGGAGCTGCCTTTTTAGTGGACTTCATTGGGATTCCAGTGCAAGTGACACTAGATCACACTTTAAGAGACACTGTACTGTTTCTACCATCCACTCCCTTTCAGCCCATTGATTAATCACCGATTACATTTTTAAGTTTCTAGTAAGTCAGGTTGCCAGGTACAATACAGGACACCTGGTTAAATTTGCATTTCAGATAAGCAATAACTTCTTAATGTAAATATGTGTCATGATAACATATAAAATAATATAAAAATGTAATATCAATATGTTATAATAAATAGTATATATGAATAATATTATAAGTTATATGATTAAATTAAATGGTGTGGAATAATATAGGATATTATGATAAAATATAAATTATGAATAATAAGAAATTATTCAATGTTCATCTGAAATGCAAATTTAACTGGGCATCCTGCATTTTTATTTGCTAAATCTGCCAACATGGCTATCAAGGGAATTCTCAAACACACAGAAGTAAAATGAATAGTAGAACAAACCCACATATAACCATCACGCTGCTTGGACAATTATCAACATGTTGCTCCAATTGTTTTTCATTTAATTTTTGTGCCTTTCATTATGTTCCATGCTGTGGGGGATACGGGAAAAGGTATTTTATCTTAAGTAGCTTATCTTCAAGTGCGGGGAGCACAATGAACATTCCCAAAATAACTAGTAAAGAAATAAGTGTTAAAGTGTATAATGCTGACTGTAAGGAACACAGGAGCCCAGAGAAGGGAGTGTCAATGTTGACTGGAGTCTTCTTGGATGAAGCAAGCCCAGAGCTGAGCTTGTTTTAGGCCCAGTAAAATCTGTATAAAGATGAGATGAGCAGGCTTTCCAGGTAAGGTAACGAGCATGACCAGATTGTATTCACTTGGCTCCATAAAAGTCTCTCTCCATTTGAAAGTACTCACTGCTGCCCTTCCCCCCCCCCCCCCCCACCCCCAATGCTTCACACTAATCATCAGGGTCCACAGCAGCTGTCACCCATCGGGCTAATATACATCAAGCACTGCTGCAAATTACATCATCAGAACCGATTAGCCCTTGAACATGTCAGCACAATGGCTGTTCAATCTTCTCTGGGTGACTTGTTAATTAACCTCTGCAATATGTTGTCTTTGACATCATTGGGGAGTTCAATTTTTCCTTGATTGAAAGTAACCCTGGGGAGAATTATAAACTGATAAGAGAAACAAAATTCTATTCAGATGGCCAGCTTTACACTAATGCTTATGAAATGTCCTGGCCACTTGAGCCTATAGGTACATGTCCAATAATTAGAAAAAATTCAGGATGATGCTATAGCTCATATCTTGAATTACAGTAACATTTAAAATGGTCTATTTTCTTATGCACATGATAATGGCACAAAATCTGGGGTCATACTTTTAGTAAGTTTTTACTTTTTAATTCCTCTCACCTTCAAATGCCACTAATTCAAGTACTAGGGATGAACACTTGAAAAAATATTTTATTGAAATATAATGTAGATACAGATCAGGAAACATTACATAACCAGTATCCCCAGAAGCCCCCTTCATGCTCCCATCTGGAAAGTGACCACCTCCACCCAAACAGTAGCCACTATCCATACTTCTGATACCACAGAAGGGTTTTGCCTGGTTTTGTACTTTATATAAATGTAATCATACAGTATCTACTCTCTTTTGCATCTGGCTTCTCTCAATCACTCAACACTACATTTGTGAAAATCAAGGGATGCTAATTTTAAAATGACTTTTGTTATGAAATAGATAATACGTATCCCACATTAAGAAATTGGAAAACACACCATTACTTTTCATTCGTTTTAAAATGACATGTGTGCCTGTACACAATTTACTTGATCAAGGTTATAGGCTTTTATAAAGGTCCTGAGTAAAAAGAGAAGTTCTCATCTCTTTTTTGATATTTTTATTAATCCTCTTATCCCAGCCTAGTACTATGATTATGAATCCCATTTCTCCAAAATTTAATCCTTAGTCAGCCCCAAGTGCCTTACCATCTTTGCAGCACCTTTATAATAAGAAGAGAAATACAGGAATAAGACGCAGTTTATTTTCCAGCTGGTGTGCTCGCTGGTAGCTGGTGACCATTAGGGAAGTAGTTATGTTGCCAACTCTGCCCTGTAAGGACATCTGTCATCTGTCAGAGCGATACTCTGGGACTTTCTCAGAAGAGTGGGCATGTGCCCAAGACTTGCAGTGAAGAACCAAGGACTGGTTGTTTGCGCTCACCTTATTATGAGCATGAGTCCGGTTGAAAATAACCCACTTATAAGCCACCCAGTAAGTAAGGGAACCTCCACCCTTATCAAAACGCTTTCTAGATTTGTGGCTTAAATGACCAGGCATAATGTAGTGCACAGTGACTGTCACAGGAGTTTACATATCATTAACCACAAGTCATGCCCAGCATTGCCCTGAGATACATTTTTTTTTCAGTTTTTAAAATTATGGTAGAATACACATAACATAAAATTTAGCATCTTAATCATTTTTAAGTGTATAGTTCAGTGGTATTAAGTACATTCATTCATATT
The DNA here is from genome assembly GCF_011800145.1 of Mirounga leonina. Lineage (NCBI taxonomy): Eukaryota > Metazoa > Chordata > Mammalia > Carnivora > Phocidae > Mirounga > Mirounga leonina. The sequence goes on along the minus strand of NW_023270265.1, from coordinate 29,274,213 downwards.
TTTGTGCAACCATAACCACCATCCATCTCCAGGACTCTTTTCATCATGCAAAACTGAAACTCGGCAGCATTAAATAATAACTCCCCATCCCCCCTCTTTCCCGTCTCTGGCAATCACCATTCTACTTTCTTTGAGATACAGACTTTTAAAATACAAAATACAAAATTCTTTCTTGTGCACCCAATCCTGGCTCTTGAGACCCAAGTTTTCTTTATGAGAAAGTCATTCTCTGCTCTCCAGGAAGAACCCCAGCCCATTATCTTCTCCTCTCTTCATCTTTGTAAAGGTCATCATCCTAATCTCAGGATTCCCTTTGGTGTATCAGACCATTTGGGCAGGAAGGAGGAGTTCTTTGTTCTAAATGTAAGGACCTAGAGGGTGTCCCACCCTCAGCCATCTCTCTGGTTCTCCTCATTCTAGAAAGTGTTCCAGTGAGTTGCCTGCTGGTTCACACCCTGCCTCATGCTGACTTAGGAATCTTCTTCAAAACCCATGAGGCAGGCTGGGCTGTGAGTGACTCTTTTCTCACACTAGATAATTTCTGACCTTGTTCTATGATTCAGTCCCTCATCCCTTATTTCTTGAGCCATCTCACCTTTCCTGACCCAATGGCCCTTCTTAATAGAAGACCTATGGTCAGGGACTTCCAGCCATAGTTAGTTGAGAAGGCCAGCAAATAATCTCTCCAAAATGCAGCCATAAAACTGGACAAAATTGACCAGAACAATTATTTCGGTGTTCTGAAAGTAGATCAAAAGCACACAACAATCTGAAAAGCACTTACATTTGGACTTCAGGTAAGAATGGTAGGAGTCTGTAGCATTCTGGCCTGGGGATGCCCCCATTGCTCTCCCTGTCCCCGGGCCCAGGTTGGTCAATGTCAATGTTCTGTTAGGGCAGAGCAGGCCATGAGTACCAGCGCTAGCTCTGCCATGGTGGAAGGGGCTCATTCAATTTGGACTGCCCTTACTACAGGGAGACATGAAGAGCTCCACAGATGGTAATTATATGGGCTAATATAAAAGACTATAATTATCTTTTTCTCATGTCTTGTCTTAACTTCTTTAAAAGACATACAGTTATATAAAACAATAATTATAACATTGTACTGTTGGACTTTTGGCATATACAAAGGTAATAAAAATGACAATAATAGCACCAAAGGGGAGAGGGAATAGAGGTTTATTAAAGCAAAGTTTTTACATTTTTCTAGAATTAAATTAGTATTAATCTGAACTAGATTGTGATAAATTAAAATATGTATTGTAAACTTTAGATTACAATCCCTAAAAAAGTAACTAAATTTTTTTCAAGATTAACAAAGTAATTTAAACGATATATTGAACTATTTGGCATAAAAGAAGCCAGTCAAGGAGGAGCAGAAGAATGAAAAAGAGAGTTGACATATAGAAAACAAGTAGAGAAAAATGGCATCTGAAAGTCCAACCAAACCAGCAATTGCCTTAAATGTGAAAGGTCTAAACACCCCAGTCAAAATGCAGAGATTGTCAGACTGGATAAAAACACACAGTCCAACCATACGCTGTCTTTAAGAGACCTTAGATTCAAAGACACAAATAGATTGAAAGTGAGAGGAGAAAAGTTACACCACTCAAACAGTAATCATTAGAGAACTAGAGTGGTTTTATTAATAACAAAGTAGATTTAAAGACACATATTACTAGAAACAAACAGGGACGTTTCATAATGATGGAAGAGTCGATACCTGAGAAAAATATAACAATTATAAATAAATATGCCCTTAACAAGTAGGTCTCAAACTACATGAAGTGAAAATGGATGCCTACCTCACAGATAACCCAGGTGAAAGAGGAGGGGACAAGTTTGCTGTCTCCCCATCCTCCCAACTCGTGTCCCCCACCTGTCCCGCCAAGTTGCACAGCATTTATCTCGACATGTTGTAATCACACATTTACTTGTTTGGCTCACTCAGAGCCTCTTTGTGCTTTGTATGCCCCGTATAGAGCAGTCTTTAGCATATGCAGTATATTGTAAAAATTAATCAATAACTGAATGGTATTCCCGGCAGAGGGCGAGAAGCAAAAGAGAACATGGCATATTCCAGGAACTCTAAGTTGTTCCAAATGCCTTCAGTAGCATTTCTGAAACTGAATTCCTTGAGCAGTTAGTAGAGTTTAGTGCTCAAACTTAACCCACTCTGTTCCTTTCTTGGACATTCTCAATGCCCATTACTCTGTTGAATTTTGTTTGTATCCTTTCTCAAACTGGTTTGACCAGACTTTTACTAATATCTTGAGGAAGCGCTCCTCAGAACGGCATTGGGGAGATACTAACCTAGAGAGTAGGATAGCTGTGAGGGGTTGGAGGGAGATGAGCCCGAAGAGGCAGGCAGCACCCAGGCCATGAGGAAGCTGGTAAGAAATGCTAAGAAATTGGAACTTTATTTTGCAGACCACATAAAGTCATTGAATGATTTTACTTAGACAATGGAATATCGCTGTGCAATTTGCATTTCATAAGGATCATCCTGGCAGCAGCAGAGAGGAGGAATTGGAAGGAGGCCAGGCTCAAGGCAGCAGAACTGGTTGGGAGAGTGGCGGCAGTAGTCCATGATGAAAGCCTAGACCAAGACTGTGGCAACAGGAGCAGGGAGGAGGGACTAAACTAAGACAACATATTTAGGAAGCAGAATTGACATGTCTTCGTGATTAATTTCATCTAAGGGTGAGAGAGAGGGAGGTATCCATGAAACCTTCCAGTTTTCTGACTTAGATGATTGGTGAGTGGTGGTGACATTCACTTGACAGAGAAGAGAGGGGCAGAACTGTGGGGGCAGAGGTTTAGTTTGAGGTACTCAGGGGAGTTCAGTTGGAAATTCAGATGTGAAGCTCCAGAGAGAATTCTGGGGCAGATGTGAAGAAGTGAGAGTCATGGGAATATTGGTTCAGTGGAAGCCACAGGTTTGGATGAGGTGATTGAGAGGGAGTACATAGGGTGAGAAGGAAGTGGACAGGTGATTGATCCTTGGAAATCAATATGTGAGAGATTAACACAGGAAGAATTAACAGAGAAGGAAGAAATGGAGCAATAGAAGGGAAGCCAGGGGTGCCTGGGTGGCTCAGTCGGTTAAATGCCTGACTATTGATCTCAGCTCAGGTCTTGATCTCAGGGTCTTGAGTTCAAGTCCTGCATTGGGCTCCACGCTGGGCATGGAGAGAAGAAGAAGATGGAGAAGGAGAAGGAGAAGGAGAAGTAGAAGAAGGAGAAGGAGAAGGAGAAGGGGAGGAGGGGAGGAGGAGGAGAAACCAAAAAAGGATATCAGGAAGCCAATGTGGGATAGGGAAAAAATATGATCAGATCAACCTAGAAGTTCTAGAAAATCAGAAAAAATGAAGAAGGGTAAGTAAAGTAGCCACTGTATTTGAGAATTTGAATGGAATTGCTAACCCCAGGAGAGAAGTTTAGGTAGAGTGATGGACTGGGGCAGTTAGTTGAAAGTTAAGCTGAGCCAGATTGTGGTCAGTCAAATGAGAGACAAGCATGAATAGGGGACACCTATTACTCTTGCAAGAAGTTTAGCTTTGAAGGGAGAGAAAGAGAGCTACAGGGTAGTAGCTTGAGGGACTGGGGTCCTCAGAGAGGCTGTGTCCTTAAAGTTGGATGACACTTAAAGAGTTATGTGCCAGAGAGAAGTCGGGGGGGGGGGGGCTCATCCCAGGGGACTGAGCAAGGCTGCTGAGGAGGCAGGAGGAGAAGTGATACAGGTGAGGCCCATGATAATAGGCTCAGCAATGTTTTACTACTCTAGTAGCTTCACCATCATTTGGTGAATATCCTTAAAACAGAACTTTTAGGGTAGATTCAGTAAATTAGGCAGAGAACTCTTCTTATATATTTTTGTATTCCCTACCATAGTATGTTAGATGGGGCAGGTATGCCTGCGATTTTTTAAATTTATTAAATCATTCCTCTGATCCAGAATCAACAACACTCTATTGCTTACAGGGAATGAAAGTAGAAACCAGTTCAAGCCCTTCGGCATCTAGCTAACATGGAGGTCTGCACCAGTTTCCACTGCGGCTGTCCTCTCTGGTCAGGCCGCTGTGTTGGCTTGCCCACAAATGTGCCTCGTTCATCCCGCTTCCTTCGCCCTGCTCCCACCCTATCACAATATTATCCCCCTCTGTACAATAGGGAGACTGAGAATACAATCCCAACCTATCCTAGCCTACAGGACCCTTAGGAATGTGCCATCTACCTATCTCTCCAATTACATTTGAAATCACTCTCCCCCACGCCTTCTCGCTCCTCCAACACGAGAGTATTTTCCTGCCGCCAGACATTCACCCTGACTCTTCTGCCTGGGATGCTCTTTCTTTAGCATTTTTCGTGGCTGGCTGCTTCTCATCCTTCAGGTCTCAGCCTGAATGTTGTTTCATCTCATGGGATGAAAGTCGATCTATGCAGAGTACATCTCGCACCCCATTATGAGCGATCATAATACATTTTTTATTTCCTTCAAAGCACTGAGAACTCTACTTATATTGTTTATTGTCCTTCCCTCCTTCCCCTAACAGAATGGAAGCTCCATGAGGGCTCTTCCCAGTCTGTCCAGTCTCCTTCTTATCCCCAGTGTCCACTCTAGTGCTTGACAAGTGCTTTATGAGTATGTTTCGCGAGTAAATGAACAGCTCTTCCATAGTCTCAAACCCCAGCTTAAATCCCACCTCCATAGTTAATAATAATAGCTTATATGGATTGAGTGCTTCCTTTGTTACATATGTTAACTTACCTGATGGGCCCCCTCCCCCATTCACCTCCTGTAACTCATACGGTAGTTACGACCTAAGCCACACATTCTGTGTTTACTTGAAATTTAGCCTCCTGCTTTGTTATTTGATATATTACATGCATCACTCTTTTTTGCTCCAATGACATGAAAATTGTTGGTGCTCCCCCATAGCATTCAGAATGTTCAAGGTATGCTGAGTGACTAAAGATATTATACATATAATAAAAATGTTGATAAGGGGGATGCCTGGGTGGCTCAGTTGGTTAAGCATCTGCCTTTGGCTCAGGTCATGATCCCAGGACCCTAGGATGGAGTCCCACATTGGACTCCTTACTCAGCAGGGAGCCTGCTTCTCCCTCTGCCTGCCGCTCCCCCCTGCTGTGCTCTCTCTCTCTGACAAATAAATAAATAAAATCTTTAAAAAAATTTTTTAAACTTTGATAAGTTATGCTTATTATAAACTTCAGACAGAAAAATCAAACCCAATATACAAGTGGACAAACTTCATTCTACCAGTAAAATGTCAAAATGGTTAAGGCAAGATAGTTTGAACTTTGAGGTAGGAGATATGCAGTTCGATCCCCTGCATTTCCAGAACAATTTGCTAAAATCTTAACTTTCTAGAAAAAAAATTGTCTAGCCTGGCAAAAATGCTTGCAAAACCAAGCTTCATTTCACACTTCTCAGTGCTGTGGCAGGTTTCATAAGAAAGGTTCCCAGCATGAAGCATTGACTATTGGGTTTTGAAATATCTGCTTTGCTGTGTTGTGGAGTCCCAAGCTGAAGGGCCCTGCGGTGTTTATGATCTCTAGGCAGTGGATTGGAGAACTTGGAGTCCATCTTGATGAAGATGGCAGGAGGAAGATCCTCCCAAACTCCTCTAGATTCTTCTGCAATCTGGAAATTCAGTCCCACATCTCACCTTGGGTTTCAGTTGCAACCTGCTAGCTCAAGTTTTGAACTCAGATCAGAAGAAACATCCCTGGTCTCCAAAGAATCCACCCTTCATTGTAAAAGATGACTTCAGGGGAAGTCTGCTCTGCTTACCCCACTGGGTATGGCCCTCCCCAAGGCTGTTAGTAAGCTTGGAGTCCCCAAGGGTTCTTATCGCTAGCACTCTACCCTTGAGTGAACCGCAAGAGTCACTCCTGAAGTCTTGGGCTCTGAGTACACACAGTAGTGATTTTCTTCTTGGGTTCCACCCTGGAGCAGATGTGTACAATCAGGAAAATGTCACCCAACCTGTCTCTCCTCATCTGACAGGTCAGCCAAAGCACCCATCCTTCTGGGTGTCCTACTGGATGTGCTTCCTCGAAGAGAGTCTCCCTCCTATTAAAAAAGGTATCTTCTCTTAAATGAATCTTAAGCTCCACAGAAACAACTGTTCATTGCAATAGAATATGGGCAATGCTGTACTTTGCCAAGGATTGTTTTTCCGCTTCTTCAGTGGTCAGGGATGTAATTAAATGCCATCATTCTAATGACACACATTTTCCATTCCAGCTGCTTGAAGTTCCTTCTCTGCTAAATACTTTAGTAATTATCTCTTTGGCCACTACCTGCCTCCCCCAGGGAATGGCCTGCCAGAATGACCTCTACTCCTCCTTCCATTTTAGAGTCCCTATAAACTAGGAAGAACTCTTGCCATCTTGAGTGATGTCATGATGTAGCTTATTTATTTATTTATGGGAGTGGAATGTGGCTCTTTTCTCACTTTGAATTAGGACCACTGGGGACAAGCACCGCCAAGGTAGTCATGATTTACCAGAATGCCAGTTTTCCAAAATTCTTAAGTGTACAACATTCCAGAGTGTAGATGGAATGAGGAAAGAAGACAAAATTTATTGTCATAATCCTGTATGGCTAGCTTTGGGCAAAGCCAAGTCCTCAATATTCACGCAAAGGCTCATATTTAGATACTGATGTTATCTCCAAGTGAGACTGTAGAATCCCAATGTGTGTGTGTGTGTGTGTGTTAGCAGATCACTCACCAAGTGTAAATAAACATTTAAAATATGCCACACAGGGCGCCTGGGTGGCTCAGATGGTTAAGCGTCTGCCTTCGGCTCAGGTCATGATCCCAGGGTCCTGGGATCGAGTCCCGCATCGGGCTTCCCGCTCCTTGGGAGCCTGCTTCTCCCTCTGCCTCTCTCTCTGTCTCTAATGAATAAAGAAATAAAATCTTAAAAAAAAAAAAATGCCACACATACCTGCTCTATGCTTTTTTATTTGTTCATTTAATATATCAGGAACCACCCCCACCCCCCCACCCCCCCACCCCCGGCAAGAACCAGTCCCAATCTCTTGGGGATCCTACCACTAGCGGGGGACAGGGTGAAAAGGAGACTTGGAGGATGGGTTTGGGGGCAGCAGCAATTGCAGAGTCAGACCCCCGGCCTCGGAGGTTTGGGCCCCGTGCTCCAGCGGAAGCCCACGAAGGCCAGACGGATGGAGGGACCAACGCACGGCTTGGGCCACGCCAACGCAAGACGGCCTCGCCGCCACCTGCAGGCGAGCTAGGGGCGGGGCCTCGCTGGGATGGGGCTGCGCGGCGGGCGCGGCGGGCGCGGCGGGGCGGAGCGGTGGCTTCGCGCCGGCCGCGGGGAGGGAAGGCCCGGGCCGGGAGAGGTGGGTCGGTGGCGGGCCGGGAGCGGAGGCCGGCCCCCGCGGCGGCTCCGGAGGCGCCCTGGGCCCCGCGCGCTGGCGCCGGGCGGGGCCGTGGCGCCCGCGGCCTGTGAGCGCCCGGAAGGGCCGAGCCTGCGCGCTCCTGGCGGCCGCGGGCTGGCGGCGGGGGCGCGGCGGGAGGGGCTTCGAGCGGGCCGGCTTTTCGTTTCCGTTTTCCTCCTTTTCTCAGGCTCATCCCCAGACCGGAAGGTGCGGGGCCGAGCGACGCACAGACCCACCCGCTCTGACCCCCTGGTGTTTGGCCGCGAGGGCGCCCCTTCCTCTCCGGACCCCGCCCATCAGAGCGGTTTCAGGGTGCGCCTGTAGGGACGTAGCTCCCCCAGGTGAAAAGTTAGCGTTTAGGCGTTTTGAAGTTGGTAGTTGGGGGGAAGGAGAAACACTCGCGTGGGGCAGAGGAGATTCCAGAGGGAGAGCCGTAAGGAACGCACAGGCCTTCGCCCGAGGAATGCCTTTTTGCTCTAGGCCCGTGGCGTGAGTTGGCCAGGCCCCGGACCCCTGCTTTTACCCCTCCCGGAGTTCCGCATAGCCGCCGGGGAGCAGCTTCGGGGCCAGGCCGATGTGACCCCTTGAAAGCTTGCACCCTGGTTTTTTTTTTCTTTTTTTTTTTTGGTCTCACATCTAGATCCTTGACTCCGTGACGCAGAGCCTTTCAGGGTTGGCTGCAGGCCAAACCCCAGCCTCCCGATGCAGCCTGAATCCAGCCAGTGTGAAGAGGAGACCCCTTCCCTCTTGTGGGGTTTGGATCCTGTGTTTCTAGCCTTTGCAAAACTCTACATCGGGGATATCCTGGACTTGAAGGAGTCCCGCCAGGTACCAGGTATGTCGCTGGTGGGCCTGGAGGATGCCCAGTGCTGCACCTGCCCCTCACCCTTCTTTCCCCAAAGCTGCAGGAAGTTGGGGCTTGGTGGCTTTCAGGAGAGCCTTCCTTGCTGCAGGCTCTGAAAATGACCTAGCGTGGACTCTCGAATGAATATATTTCTGTGCAAGTTCAAAAGTCTAAATCTTATTTTTATTTTTAAAATAAATGCTTGGGGGAAGTAACCTTTGTACCCAGGAATGGGTTTGTTTGTTTGTTTGTTTTTTGGGTTTTTTTGTCTGGCGTTGAGGTCTTTCATATTTTAACATGCTCAGTTATTTTTCTTTGGAACAGCTCTTGGTGGAAAGCTCACTGGACCAGACGTTTCTAGACCTTGTTCGCTTTCCTAACAGTGCCTCTTACCTGGCCTGGGCATGTGACTCACCTGCAAAGCTTAGATGTCATCTTTGTAAAAATGGGGATTAACCAGGCCTGATTTTCTTGTGGGGTTTTGTTTTGTTTTCTGTTAATCAGAACCAAATAATATAAATTCATTGAGAGGAAAGACATATGCCTTACTCATCTACATAATTCCACTGCTTAGAACAGTGACTGGCATGTGGTGGGCCCTCAAAAAAATAGTAATTGGAGCAACAAAGCATTATAAATGTAAAGTTAAAGAAATCACTTTTTTTTTTTGTTTTAAATGGTGGTTACTAAAGATAGGTTCTTCATACCTAAAAACGTAACAAATATAATTTGGGGTAGATTTAAATAATTCACATAGCTGTGTATGGATCTTCACATGCTTGTGCTATGTGAGAAGTTTGGTTAAACTCTTTGCTATTTTGAATGAATAGCAAGCTGTGAGTCAGTCAAGAAGCTCAAGTATGCACAGTTTTAATGAGAGGATGTTCTGTATGTTTCCAGTTCTATGTACAAATATATTTGGATGACCTTATTCTAAAGCCTTTTGTGCAGATTTTTCACCACACCTTGGTTTCTTAATTATTGTTGGAAATGGTCTGTGTTTGGTTTTATGTTTTTTTTCTTGGAAGGCAGCCGTCCTCCCCCACAGTTGTCCATTTTCCAGAACAGGCTGGTATTCTCATAGCTCGTCTCAGGAAGAAAGCAATTCACACCAAATGCCAGCCTTGCATTTGAAATAAAGGTCTTATGGAGGTGCTCAGGGAAATATCAGGGCATGATAGGGGCTTAACTCGTCCTGTGGGTAAAGGACTTTATGATGTATTAACAGCCAACCAAGGAAAACGGATCCTGATGGTCTTTACTCGGTCACTGGTAATACTGTTTCAGATGTGCTTTTGTTGCCCGGTGGACTGGGGAGACTTGTGACCCTGAGGCCTCCATCCAGCCCTTCCCAGGGATGTTGCCAGAGGCTCTTGGTCTCATTGCAAGAAAGAATTCAAGGAGAGACCAGACACAAGGGTTGAGCGGTGCAAATTGGAAAGTTTATTAAAGTGAGAGTACATTCTCGACAGGGAGAAAAACCATAAAAGACTCTTAACTTTAGGAATCAAACTGAGGGTTGCCAGAAGGTAGGCATGGTGGGGGGGATGGGGTAACTGGGTGATGGGCATTAAGGAGGGCATGTGATGTGATGAGCACTGGGTGTTGTATGTAACCAATAAATTGATGAACTCTATCTCTGAATATAAATTGAATTTAAATAAAATTTTAAAAAATAAAGTGAGAGCACACTCTCAAGATGTGAGAGCAGGAGAGCCCAAGGGAGAGCTGCACCCCAAGTTTTGGGTTCCTGCCTTTTACTGACAGTTGTTAATTAGGGGGTAGAATATTTATTACTTGGGGAGGGATTTTTTTTTGGAGGAGTGGGGTTTTGTGCCTTTTCTCCCTTACTTGGCCCAGGTTTTTGGCCTTCTTTGTCTTGAGCCTGTCTGGTTTGATCCAGCTTCTTATGGCTTTGTTTTTGAAGTGCTGCCAGGAGAGGTCTCTGACCTTCCCCCGTAGCTAGCCATGACTCCCCCTTTGCTGGCCTCCAGGCATCCTGTTAAAAACCTAACTAACTGCTGACTCCTAACAGTTTTTAAAATGAAACATTATGCTTGAAGCAGACAGCAACCATAAATTCACAAGAGTGATCCTCTTGAGATTATACTGTAGGGCTCTAGGGGTGGGAAATTCCCCTAGTCTGGGTTTTTATTTCTGTGTTGTTTTCATGGTTGTTTTTGGTTTGGTTTGGGGATAGGGGATGTCCATGCCTGAAAGAACACCGAGTGATTAGAGGACTGGCATTTCCAGCCAGGTGACATCAGACCAACACCTTGGGAAAGGAGAGGGCTAGAGATTGAGTTGTCATTTGGCCAATGATTCAGTCATGCCTGGGTAATGAAACCCGAATAAAAACTCTGGACACCAAGGCCCAGGTGAATTTTCCTGGTTGGTAATCATACATTGATTTGTCAGGAGGGTGATGAGTTCTGTGACTGTGGAAGCTTTGTGCTTGGATTCCTCCAGACCTTGTCCAGTGCATCTCTTTAGTTAGTGAGTCCTGATTTGTACCCTTCATTTTGAAACTATAGTCATAAGTCTAGTACCTTCCTGGGTTGTGTCCCATTCTAACAAATCGCCAAAGCTGAGAGAGTTGTAGGACCCCCCGAAGTTGTAGCCAGTTGGTCAGAAGGGTGGGTGGCCTGAGAATGCCCAAATTCAGGGCTGGTGAGTGAAGAAAGCAATTTTGTGGGAGACTGTGCCCTTAACTTGAAATTTGACCTTACTCTGTGTATTTGCCATGCGTCAGAATTGCCTTGCAAAATGGTTGCAAAATGTCAACTCCTCTAAATTAATCTGCAGTTTTAGTGTTAAACAAATAAAAAATATTATGAAAAAATCTTATGAAGTTTGTGGTGGTGGTGGTTTTGGGGTCTTTTTTTTTTTTTTTTTTAATTTATTTTTGAGAGAGAGAGTGTGTGAGTATTGGGGGAGGGGCAGAGGGAGAGAATCTTCAAGTAGACTCCCCGCTGAGCATGGAGCCTGCCTATCTCACCACCCACGAGATCATGACCTGAGCCGAAATCAGGAGTTGGCTGCTTAACCAACTGAGCCACCCAGGTGCCCCAGTTTTGGGGTCGCTTTTGTTTTATCTTTTTGTTTATAGCATACAGAAATAATCTTTATTATTCTAAATATCTGTGTCAGACTTTAATAATGGGATAAATAGTGAATCTGTTGCTTAAATGAAAATACAATACTTATTTAATTCTAGAGGGTCCGATGAAGTGGAAATTCATAAGAATTATATGAAAAATAGTATCTTAGGCATTTGAGTACTATCGGACATCAATTAAATAATGACAGACTAAAAAGAGATAAATCAAAAGTACTTTTAAAAGAGAGGAACCAGGCAAATGTCTTACCGTGGTGGTGGCTGCCCGGGGATGGGCTGATGTGAGAGCCGAATCAAACCTGCGTGTGTGACCCTGGGTCCCTGAACCCTTGCCACCTGACCCTCCTCCTTCCTGGGGACCTCATGGTCTGGGGGATCCCCGGGTATGTTTTGGCGTCGGGGGGCTGTGTGTGGAACAAAGGCAGCAGGACCTGAAGAACCATGTGGGGAAGGCTGTAGCTGGAACTCCCAATCAGCCAGAATCTGTTGTTTGGGTTGTTTTCTTTTCTTCTAAAGATTTTATTTATTTACTTGACAGAGAGACACAGCGAGAGAGGGAACATAAGCAGGGGGAGTGGGAGAGGGAGAAGCAGGCTTCCCGCGGAGCAGGGAGCCCGATGTGGGGCTCGATCCCAGGACCCTGAGATCATGACCTGAGCCGAAGGCAGATGCTTAACGACTGAGCCACCCAGGCACCCCGTTTGGGTTGTTTTCTGTTCTTTGCTTCCTGAGCTTGCTTTCAGTCAACAAAGCCGCCATCCAACTTTTTTTTTTTTAGCTCTTTTGTCATAGAAGAGAATCTTGTGTTGATAGGAGGAAGTGGTCCTCTCCAATTCTTGTCCATGCCTCCGGCCGCCATCTGCTCAGTTGCGCTCCTGATACATGTGGTTCATGTTTCTCTACACGTGGACACGTGTCTTCTCTATTCCCAGGCAGTGTGTTTTCTCCTCAGTTGATTTTCTCTGAATGTTTTTTTTTTAAAGATTTATTTATTTATGTGAGAGAGAGAGCATGAGAGTGGGGAGGGTCAGAGGGAGAAGCAGACTCCCCGCTGAGCAGGGAGCCCGATGCGGGGCTCGATCCCGGGACTCCAGGATCATGACGTGAGCCGAAGGCAGATGTTCAACCAACTGAACCACTCAGGCGTCCTCTCTGAATGTTTGTTTGTTTGTTTGTTTTTTTAAAGATTTTGTTTTTATTTATTTGACAGCGAGAGACACAGCGAGAGAGGGAACACAAGCAGGGGGGAGTGGGAGAGGGAGAAGCAGGCTTCCCGCCGAGCAGGGAGCCCGATGCGGGGCTCGATCCCAGGGTCCTGGGATCATGACCTAAGCTGAAGGCAGACACTTAACGACTGAGCCACCCAGGCGCCCCTCCTCTCTGAATGTTTTGATTCAACTCATGTGTTATTTTCTTCTGAATTTGTTCTCCATTGTTCAGAGACGCTTTGGAGATGTTTTCTGCATCAATTCCTTGAGATTGGAAGGATTTTTTGCATCTTTGAGTGACTCTGTCTGCCCTTGAAGGCCGGCCATTGTCAGTCTAGAAGATAAAAGTTTAGGGGGCTCTGTTTTCTGTGCTTTTTTTTTAGGAAGTCTCTTGTGTCCTCAAGTGAAGACCTGTTCAGATTTTTGTCGAGTGGCCCGGCATAGTTTGTAACGTTGGAGGATTGGCCTCCATCGCAGGTGACTTGAGGATCTCACTGGCTTGTGTCATTAGTCCTGTCTTATCACCTTTTTCGTATGCTGCAACCCAGGCAGAACACCTTTTGACTAGCTCTGTTTCCTTTCTCAAAGTGTGTCGGCTCTATACTATAAAAACTACCATAGCAGCACATACCAGGGTGTCCCAGGGAAACCCAAAGAGTCCTGGGACTGTCTTGAGTTTCCAGACGTCACCAGCAGAGCACCCTGTAGTGGCTCCAGGACCTGCTGGGAGACATTTCGGGATAGGCAGTGGGCTTTCCAGTGGGTCCAGGGACCTCCATCGTTCCGCTTCCTACTACTAATGTCCTGGGGGCCACAACTGACATATGGAACTCTGGAGTGTTCTCTCTCTAATACCAAGAAATGCCTGGCAACCAGGACAGACCATCCATTGAGATGGGGTAGGGGAGGCCACTCAGGTTCTAGAAAACGGTTCTCTCTAACTTTGCTCTGCCCAGTGCACAAATAGAAAGTGTTATTACCTGTCAGTGCATTTGGGGAAGCAGAAAGGGCTGGCTGCAGCCAGAGAACAGCCTGGAGCTCAGGCCTCTCCAAGCCCCCCCAGCCCTATAGCAGACCCGAACAGTGCCATGCCATGGTTCTTCTCTGCACATGAGCATTGGTCAGGGCACGGTGCTGGGGTACACTTCAGTAGAGGACTCCGTGCCCACATCCCTAGGGGGAGGCTCATTCTCCCGATTTAGACTTCTTCCTGTGGTCGGGATGTCTTGAGCTTGCCTACAGCAGTCCTGCAGGGCTCTCCCTCTGAAGTCACCCTTTTTCCTTTGTGTTTGGTCAGGCAGACAGGTGGTGGCAAAGGCCCCAAGGGCCTTACCAAAGGTAGTAACTAAGGGACCTGGATATCAATCCTAAGAACTCAGGAGAAGTCGATTGGAACTCTCCTGCTCTTAAAATTGCATGGATTTTCTGTGGAGCCAGTTTGAACCCACTCACCCTGTGTTCCTGGAAGGGGGTGACCCTCCTTTGGGGATGACTCAGTGACTCCGGCTCCTTCCCTTGTGTGGTCCTGCCATTTCAGCTCACAGCCCCCACGGTTGCCCCGTGCTCGTGGTCTCTAATCCAGCAAGTCATCGGTAGAAGGATGCCCTGCCAGGGAGAGGGCCCTTCTTTAAGCTAACTTTGCCACCATTGTTTTCCTTCCAACCACATCTCACTCTCCTAGAATCTTCACCTGGCTGAGGCTCAGAGCCTCCTTATACATCCTCTGGGACTCACCTTGAGTGACTCGTCCCCAGCCCCTTTATCCACATGGGGTACAAGAGAGCCGTCAGCGGAGGCCAGGCTGGGGATTTTGAAGGGCATCAGGGTTCAGGCCACAGGTCTGTCCCACCCCCACCTCCCCAGGCTTGGTGGGGAGGGAGGAGGTGGCCAAATGTCTGTGCTGAGGAATGTTTGTTTATAGGTCAGATCTTTATTTAAAAAGGAAATTGCTTAACTTAAACGGTTACAGCCTCTTTCTGCAAGGAAAGAATTCAGCCATCATGGGAGGAAAAACAGGCTGGAGAAGATTTTAGTGTGGACTCATGAGCTGCAGGAGACAGGTGCACATGCAAGTAGCTTACGCCAAAAGGGTCAGGGTGCTGGGGGGCCGCAGATGGGAAGCTCTGCAAGGGCAGGACAGCACTGGGACCTGGGGGTGGAATCAGGGACTCCCTGCAGCCCGAGTCCCTCTGTCTGTTTTCCTTCCCAGGTCCAAAACAGGCCTCTGGGTATTAATGTAAGGTTTATCCTCTCAGGTTTCTCCCCTGGCAGGAACCTGCCTGCTGGCATCTGTCCTCTGGGTTTTGAAAATAGTTTTAAAATAGTTTTAAAAACGAGAAGTTGGCGGGGGGGCACCTGGGTAGCTCCGTGGGTTTAGCGTCCAACTTGACTTTTGGTTTTGGCTCAAGTCGTGATCTCATGGGTTGTGGGGTCAAGCCCGGCATCAGGCTCCACACTCAGCGGGAAGTTTGCTTGAAGATTCTCTCCCTCTGCCCCTCCCCCCCATTCACTTGCACACACGTGCTCGCTCTTCCTCTCTCTCAAATAATTTTTTTTTTAAAGAGAGAAGTTTTTGATTTGTAATCTGCTGGCTCCAAAAAGCAGCATTTTGTAACCTAATTATCTTCTCTTTAAAAAAAAAACAACAAAATCACTGCTAATTCATAGAAATGATGACTGGCTTCCTAGAAAAGTGCTAGTAAAGAAGTCAAAGAAGCCTTTCTTGTGATTTCCTCTCTTTTGCAGTCCCTCAAAATAGATAGTCTCATAATCTAATGACTGTTTTCAGGCCCGTTGTGAGAGGTCCACAAGGAGGCACATTTCATTTTCACAAGTGGAAAGAAGATTAACCAGATCTAGTTGGGCAACATTGGTTTTCTCTTTTCTGCATTAGGACAAGCTTCATTAAAGCCAAACTTTCTACTTTGGACCCTTAAGGAAAAGACGTCTGAATTTCTTGGGGCCTGCCATTTCTCAAGGACTGATTTTTTTTTTTTAATTTCAGGTGTATTTTTTTACAATGGGCACCCAATAAAGCAGGTAGAGATCCTGGGAACTGTAATTGGAAGGAAAGAAAAAGATGCTTTCTACAGTTACGGAGGTAAGAAAAATTGTGCCTGACATTGAGTTTTTGTGGAAGGACCTCACTTAGCTGAACATTTGCATTTGAAGCAACTGACGCCTTTCAGAGCAGCTGGGGACCCACAGAGCCCATGCACTTGTCCTTTATTAGGAGCCCCTTCGAGCCACCGACATGGACTAAGTGTAAAATGAGGCAAAAGGTAGGAATGATGCTGATGAATACTGTCAAATGACAGCTGATGGGGAGTTAGAAAAATTAAAATACGACCATGTAGGATCTCTGGTTGGTAAGGGACAGACACCTGATACCCGAGGGTGTAGCTATAAATAGCAATGGATGGTAGCAGATGTTTATATTGATACCTTTAACAATAAAAAGGCCAGATTAATGTTAAGGAAGACTCTTCAAGAAGACAGGGAGGAATGAAAAATAATTGATAAGATTTATATTCAGAACAGTATTTTTAAAAAGCCTTATGGTACTCAGGGGTGAATATCCATTATCAGAAAATTTCCCTTCCCTCGTGATGATACAAACTAAATAAAGGATTTCTATAGTTTGGACACGAGCCATTAGTGTCGTCTTGAGTTTTGTCATTGAGTTTAATGTGTAAGCATTTTCATCTGTTGCCTTGTGCAGCCCTTAGAGTCTCTGGAGTTAAGAGGCCAAGCTAGATATTTTGTGGGAAGCCTAACTTTGGATCCTAAACCTTTGCTGTAATTGACAGTGTTGCTCTCTGTTGTGCTGCCTTGGGTTTGTGTCCTTGCTCTACTTGTGGAAAGAGAGAAGGCAGTTGAACTAGGGGACGAAGAACATTTCACTGGCGGTCTGTGCGTGATAGATAATGTATAGTATAGATGCAATGTCATTGCATGTCTTCAACACGTATTCATTTTCCTGAAGATGATTGTCTCGTGCTTATGAAAGCATATGTGAGGGGTGAGGTTTCTCATGCCTTCTTCTTTTCCCCAGCATATATTTTTTTAAACTCTGAAAGGGATCATCTTGTCAGGCATCCCCATGCTGGATTTCTTCTCAGTTTTATTTTACCAAAGGTATTGGTTCTGTTTTTCTCCAGACAATTCAGTAAGTATTCACCAGTTTCCTAAAGCATACTCAGCTGTGGGCAAGTACATTTTCTGTAGTGTAACAAAGTACTTCCTCTCCAAATACCAGTGATGAAGTAATAATTTCAGGTTACAAAGCACTTTCACATGTGAAATTTAGTGTTATTCTCCCCCTAATGTTTTGAAATAGAAAGGACAGATGTTCTTTCCATTTTGTAGATGAGGAAAATAAGGCTCAGTCACTTGCTCAGGGTTCCACTGATGGAGGTTTATAGGCCCAATCTATTTACTGATTCCATTTGTGGTGTATAGTCTCCACATAACTCAATTTGATTTTTCTCTCTCCCATCACCTCACCACCCACCCCTGCACCAGAAATCAACTTTGTCTTTTTTTGCCATTTTATTGATGGTACATGACAAAGTAGGGCTCCCCAAATGCTCCCCTTCTCATGGGGTTCTGGGATGGAAACTCTGTAGAGGTCAGGAGATTATAAGTGTGTTGGGGGATGAATTAGGGCAAGGACTCCCCAGCAGCTGAGGTCTCTCTCTTCCTCTTGCTCTCACTGGGATTGCTGGTCCAAGGGGGCTCTTACTCCTTGGAGGCCATGTGGACCATAAGGCTCACCACCCAGTTGCTGTAGCCAAATTGATTGTTGTACCAGGAAATGAGCTTGACGAAGTGGTCATTGAGGGCAGCGCCAGCCCCATCATTGAAGGTGGGAGAGTGGGAGTCATTGTTGAAGTCGCAGGAGACAACTTGGTCCTCAGTGTACCCCAGGATGCCCTTGAGGGGACCCTCTGATGCCCGCTTCAAAACCTTCTTGATGTCATATTTGGCAGCTTTCTCCAGGTGGCAGGTCAGATCCACGACTGGCACATTGGGGGTGGGGACATGGAAGGCCATGCCACTGAGCTTCCTGTTCAGCTCAGAGATGACCTTGCCTACAGCCTAGGCAGCACCAGTAGCAGGACGGATGGTGTCCTGGGCAGCCCTTCAGCCATCACACCACAGCTTCCCAGAGGGACTGTCTGTGGTCTTCTGGGTGGCAGTGATGGCATGGACCGTGGTCATGAGTCCTTCCATGATGGCAGAGTTGTCATGGATGACCTTGGCCAGAGGGACCAAGCAGTGGGTGGTGCAGGAGGCACCGCTGACAATCTTGAGGGAGTTGTCCTACTTCCCATGGTTCATGCCCATCACAAACATGGGGGCATCAGCAGAAGCAGAGATGATGACCCTCTTGACCCCACGCTCCAGCTGAGCCCCAGCCTTTTCCATGGTGGTGAAGACCCCAGTGGACTCCACTACAGACTCAGTACCACATCACCCTGTTTGATGTTGGCAAGATCTCACTCCTGGAAGATGGAGATGGGCTTTCCGTTGATGACAAGTTTCCAGTTCTCAGCCATGACTGTGCCATGGAATCTGCCATGGTGGAATCATACTAGAGTGTGTAGACCATGTTGTTGAGGTCAGCGATGGGTCATTGATGGCGACAGCACCTACTTTGCCAGAGTTAAAAGTGGCCCTGGTGACCAGGCACCCAATAGGGCCAAATCCGTTTACTCTGACCTTCCCCATCGTGTCTCAGGATTGCTGGGGCCCTGCGCCGGAAGATGCGGCTGTCTGTCAGATGCGGAGGAGCAGAGAGCCCATCTGGTCTTCGATTTTCTATTTTTTAGGTCACATGAAAGAGGCTGTTTGAGGATGTTCGTCCTGGCCCTGAAACCAGGCCAATTATTGTAAGTGAAGCCCTTTCACCTGTGACGTGAAGGGGCTTCACTTAACCCCTTTCCCATTCTAAAAAGATTAAGGAGATAGGTGTGACTATTCCCCAATAAATGTTCTCTTTAGGATGGATGTTAGAAGAACAGGACACATCTGTGGGCAGTGGGAAACCGAAAAGCATCTGAAGGTTGGAGTAATTGAGAGTAGAAAGAACTTGAGTTCTTGTGAGGCCTGTTCAGGGGAGAGCTGCACCCTCCCTGCTATCCTCAGGGCCAGCTTGGCTCTTGAGCCACCGGCCAGGCGGCCACTCCTTGCTGTCCTGGGTCCTGCTCCACCTGACTCACCATCGTCCTGGCCAGGGGGCTGTTTCCTGTTCCCACTGACTCATTCCATTGCTGAAACAAAAGGCCAGCGGCCCAGGCAGTGCTGCCCAACTGGGGCGGATGTTGTGCGGCTCTGCAAGGATGCTCCCCTTCCGGGGCATTCCAGCCCCCAGACCTCAGGCTGCCAGGGCACAGCACCTGCCAGGAGGCCTTACAGACCAGAAAGTCTGAGGGTCTGGTGGCCGTGCCCAGAGCACTCAGCACGTGACAGCAGCTCAGGCTCAGACCTAGAATCCTGGGAGGCTACCATCAGTGTCTTCACATTTTCTAGAACAAATGTTCATGTGCTCATATTTTTTTACTTTACATGATAAACCAGGATTTTACACTGGCAGAGAAGTGGTGTGCCTAGAGGTGTCATACAGTTTGTTTGTTTTTTTAACTCAGAATGTCCTTATTTTATTTTAAAATGATACTCATTATAAAATAAAATTTAAAACTGGAGAAAATTTTACTGAAGTACATAAAAATTATATGAAACCCTATAAATAAGATAAAAACAATGTCAGTGTTTGGGTGAACATCCCTCCTGATGTTTTTCACTTGTTTCTATTTGGAGAAATATAGATATGTCTTATTTCCTTGTACTATTATGCATATTTCTTTCTCTTAATATTTCCGAAATGAGGCTTACAGTCAGCATGTACATTCAGTGTGGAGTTCCTTTCCAACACTCCAAAAAAAACTGCTATTACCATTTCAGTGTCTTAAAATCATTTCTGTCAAAATACGCTATTTAATGTTTTACACAAATTAGATATAAGATTTCTTTTTTAAAATGAGGCATGAATATCTTTTAACAGCAATGAACATAAATCTTCACTATAACTTTTTATTCTCATATGGTATGCCATTGTAATTTATTTAACCAGTTCCATATTTATAAGCATTTAGATTATCTCCAACTAACAGCATTATAAACAATGTTGCAGCAAACAGCCTTATACAAGATGTATAAATCTGTGTGTGTATTCTGTTTTTCTCTTTAGGATAAATTCCTAGAAGTAATCACTAAGTC
The DNA here is from genome assembly GCF_011800145.1 of Mirounga leonina. Taxonomy (NCBI): domain Eukaryota; kingdom Metazoa; phylum Chordata; class Mammalia; order Carnivora; family Phocidae; genus Mirounga; species Mirounga leonina. The sequence continues at coordinate 29,254,321 of NW_023270265.1, read as the reverse complement.
AAAGGGCATACACATTTAAAAATTCAACACGTTTCCAAACTTGCTCTTTAGAAATTTGATAGAAATTTACACTCCCACTAACAGCATATGAGGGTATCAATATTTTTAATGTTTGTCATTCTAATAGTTGAGAAATTATTTAAGTTCTTTTTCCGGTAACTAATGAGTTTAGTGTACTCACACATGTTTATTTGGCCATTTTTATATCTTCCGTAAATTATGTGTTCTTTTTCCTTGACATTTTTTCTCTGGTGGTCTTGGACTTTTCTTTATTCATTTGTATGAGCTATTTATTTATTTATTTATTTATTTATTTGAAGGGGGAGGGGCAGAGGGAGAGAGAGAATCTCAAGCAGACTCAGTGCTGAGTGCAGACACGGGGCTCGATCTCACAACCCTGAGATCATGACCTGAGCCAAAATCAGGAGTCAGACGCTTAACTGACTTATCCATCCAGGTGCCCCTGTTGTGAGCTCATTATACATTAAGACACTAGCCCTATCATTTAGAAAATTGCTATACGGTATTAATTTTTAATTGATCATCTATATCAGACTTTTAAAAATGAGTTCTGATTTTCAGGTCTCTTTAAAGAAGTCTCTTCCCACCAACTATAAGCCCAAGGTTCAAAAGTATTTACCCATATTTTCTTCTTATTTTTTTAAGTTTACCTGTTTTACATTTAATAAAATCTATTTAGAATTTATTTTAGTATAAGAAATATTTTTCTTGGCTTCTGCTTTCAACTCAGGTTTAAACCAGCAATAAAAAATTTGCCTTACATTCTGTATTACATGTGCATTTACAACAGTCTCACTGATGATTTTTTAAAAAATCATTAAGCCCACTGATCTCTTTTTTTGAGTTTTCCGAAATTAGACAAAGAGAAAACACCTCTCATAGCAAACATCTCCAGTTCCTCTGCAGTTATAAATCCAAGTGCAATAGAAATTCTGTGTGTGTGTGTTGCACTAGGGATAAAATAAGCCAAAATTATTTATGTGATCAAAATATAATTATTTTCCATTATGAAAACAAAACTCTGCTCTTCTGCAATATAGTTGGCTTTCCTTACGTCCCCTTCAGTGGTAAGGACTGGGCAGAAGCTCATTCACAAAGAGACGTGCGGGTCAGGAAATTTGGGATGCTTTGTCTTGGGAAGTCATCAAGCTAGTGAAAGAGCAGACGGTGAGAGAAGGTTGCGTCCCGCGTCCTCTCAGCCACGGGCTGTGTCAGCACGCTCTTGCTTCACGGTGGGAGAGCAAGGCCGATTTTGTATGTGAGCATTCATTGAGATTTTTGTACTTAACTTCCCGAGGACACCGTTTTTTAGGAGCGGCAGGGTAAGTGAAATGTTGACTACCTTCCGCTAGGCTCTCCTATGCCAGCGACCCATGCAGACAAGCAGTTCCCAGACCGGGCTGTTGAAAAATGTCACTTTGGGGTATGGCCGAATGCAGTGACGACCTGCGAATTCACTGGCAGTGCCCAAATCTCTCTTTTGCCCTTTTCTGCTTCTCTTGCAGTAGATGACAGCACTGGAGTTATAAATTGCATCTGCTGGAAAAAGTCGAACAATACCGAGTCTTCATCAGGTACTTTTATTTGACAGTCCTTTACTTTTTTTACTCAGGGTGGCTCATCAGAACAGCTGTAGGGCTGAATGTTCGTATTTGTCCACGGGTGAAATCTGTGGATCAACTGCAGATCTGGCTCCTCTGCAGACTGACGTCATAGAAGAGCTAGTTGTGTTTCTTTCTCCCGTCTTCTCTGGTGCTCACTTCCTAATGAGCCTGCAGGAGCGTGACTAGGTTGCTGGGAATTTGAGCATTTCCTTTTTACCATGGTAGTTATTACGGAAGTCAAGATATTTTAGCCTAATTGCCAGTGAGGTCAGAATCCCCATGCTCCAGGCGTATCCCTTGACCAAAGAAAGTTTTGGAGATTTTTGCTTTTACGTGATTGCCCACTAACTTCTGTGCTGCCACAATCCAGATTTTCTGAAATCTCAAAGATGTCAGAAAATCTAAAATTGATGAGAAGGTAAAATAGGATTCCTTCGAAATTAACCATTGAATAATATAAACTGAAAGGAAACTTTTTTTCTTAAAGTTTTTATTTATTTGAGAGAGAGGGTGTGTGTGAGCGAGTGAGTGAGAGCGTGAGTGGGGGGGAGAGGCAGAAGGAGAGGGAGAAGCAGACCCCCCTGCTGAGCAGGGAGCCTGATGCGGGACTTGTTCCCAGGACCCTCAGATCATGAACTGAAGGCAGATGCTTAACCCGACTGAGCCACCCAGGCGCCCCAAAAAGAAACTTTAAAATTGTATGTTGAACACATTGACTATAACTGAAACAGCATTTGGAATTCCTTGAGTACATTTTAATAGGCCTTAGGTAGTTTTTTTAAGTTAAGTTCATAATAAAAAAAATACTGGGCAATACTGGTGATCATTTTTGGTTCTAGAGAAGCTACGGCAATTGGGACCTTGTCTTTCTGTTTGGCAGCGTACACAGTGCGGTGCATATGAAATACACAGTGGCACATGAAATACTGTCTGCTATTCTATCTAACATCTGGTGTCTGGCTCCTTGGGTGATACACGGTGTCTTTCCTCTCTGCCATTACCTGCCAGAATCTCAGCTTCCTACTTTGACCATCCTGACCAGTGGAATGCTCCTTGGCTTAATTTTCTGACGTATTTACGTTTAGAACTTGGCCATCAGTTTCCTATAACTTCAGTGTTCCATTTCCTAATTTGGGAACATCTTAATCATTGGCACTGCTTTGTTTAGGATATTTTGTAGATAAAAATTGAGAATGACAGCAGATTTTTTTTTAAGATTTTATTTATTTATTTGACAGAGAGAGACACAGCAAGAGCAGGAACACAAGCAGGGGGAGTGGGAGAGGGAGAAGCAGGCTTCCCGCTGAGCAGGGAGCCCGATGGGGGGCTCGATCCCAGGACCCTGGGATCATGACCTGAGCCAAAGGCAGACGCTTAACGACTGAGCCACCCAGGCGCCCCTGACAGCAGATTTTTATGCAGCTGTTTCAGAGGCAAGAAATAAATCTATAGGACAATCAGATAATTGAATTTTCATATATGTCTAGGGTATTAAAATCATTTGCAGATTTATGGTTTTTGTGTCATCAAACCCTCAATCAGAGGGTGTCGTTTGAATATATGGACTTGTTTCAGGCTATGGAGCAGCAGACTTTTTCTGTACAGGGTCAAATAGTAAATGTTTTCTGCTTTGTGGGCGCTCTGGTCTGCACCTCAACTGCTCAGCTCTGCCATAGTAACACAGAAGCGGCCACACACAGTAGGTACAGTAAAGTAAAACTTTATTTACAAAAACAGGTTGTGGATGGATTTGGCCTATGGGCTGTAGCTTGCAGACTCCTGTTTTAGACATTGTTTTAATTTTCAAAATCAACTTTTTCTTTTTAAAGAACGACATTAGGAATATTGTATAACTCTTATATTTAGTAAGTTTTTGGATAAAATGTCTACTAATACTGAGACTAAGATTTTTAAAATATTTGTAAGTAGTTGAATAGGTGAACAGTCACAGTGGGTAGCCTTAATTGGAAATTGCTTTGAGAATAAAAAGAGAGGGTAAGAATACAAGGAAAAAACCCGAAAATGATTCTCGTCATGTTATATATGAAGTGAGATTTCTAAATTATTCCCGACTAGCCTATTCTCTCCTTTTCATTTAATTGCCCTCAATTTAAAAGCTTTCCCCTGGAACGTGGCCAATGGAGACTAATTTGTTTAAACAAAATTCAGCCTGAGTCAAAATCATGTTGCAGTCCATTAAGGTAATTGAGAATAAGCTATTAACTCCTATAAATGTCCTGTTGAGTGTACCATTTAGACTAGCTTATGAGAAAAGTTAAGAAAGCCTGGCCCTTGATACTGTAACTTTAGAGGGGGTTTATCTTTCCAGCGTGGAATAGGCTACTTAAAATGAAATTCCGTCAGGCTCCAGCCCTCTCATTAGATTCACCAAATTACAGAGCTTGAGCCGTTCTTTCGGCAGTTTGGCTCACCCTTTAAATGAAAGCTGGGCCTCATTCTCAGACTGGCCGCCAGTCTGATCATTTCAGCAGTGCTGTAGGAAACATTTATTATGATGTGTTTTAAATTCAGCCTAAATACAAGACGGCTTGAGGGGACAGGAACACAGATGGAATAAACCTTTTAAAAAGTAACACCTGGGTATTTTCTGAAGAAAGCTGGTCAGCTGAGTACCATTAATGCCGATGGTGTTCTAGATTCCTAAGTGTTGGTGCTCCGTGCTCCCTAGGTTGCTGTTTCCCCTGATAGAGTAGATGCGGTAAAAGAAAAGTAATGCTGTGGCTCTTTACAAAGCCACAGTCATCTAAGTTGTATAAGATTAAAAAGACAATGGGATCAATAGGCTAATAGGGAGATTTGTTCATTCATTATAGGAACACTAAGTATATGACAAGCCAGAAATAAAACAAGAGCAGGAAATACATCAGCATTTAACAAATGTTGGCTCAGGTAGATAAAAATATTTTTAAAAGAGGTGACTCTGATCCGTATCTTCTAGCTTACATGACAACGTAAAGAAGATGGAGTTGTGTGTTTATCGCAGCAAATATGGGGTTTACGTGTTAAACTCTGATAAGTCCCTAGCTGTTAAAGCCCCGAAAACTACCATCAGTGGCAGTGGGATAGACTAAACATCTTTTCAAACTTTTATGTAGTAAAATGAAATCCAAAAAGCACAGAAAAGCAGTGGAATGGGGGGAGTGGATGTAATTAGCAGAGCTGATAAAGCTTCCCTAAAAAAAGACATGAAGGATACATAGAATGCACAAGATGATTTCTCACACGTAAAGAAATGCAGAGAGCAGATCATCTTATATAAAAACACAGAGCCTGTCTGGCAGTTTAAAAGCAAAAATAAAACGTCATGGAATCATTACGTATTTTTTAAGGTACTAAACATCCATGTGACGGAAGCCGGTGTAGGAGCTGCAAGCATGCGCCTTGACACCTTGTCAAAACAGAACGGTTTGATTGTTTTTCTGGCAAACATTCTGACAATATGTAATGAACTGTAAACCTGTTTTTACTTTTCTGTCCAGTAATTCCCAACAAAAGACCCCAAGGAAAACACAATAATTTTGTCTAGAGGGCTTCATTATTCATTTTTACAAATAGCTGACATTTATAGACCATTTCCTGTGGATCTGACATCATGCCAAGCTCATGATGTAAGGGTTAACTTACAGCATGTGCAACAACTCTGTGTGTGAGGTGGGCTCTCCTGTTACCCCCAATTCACAGTTGAGGAAACCCTGGCGCCGTGAGGTTAACAGCCTGCCCACGGTCGCAGAGCTGGTAGGAAGTAAGTGGAGATCTCAGCCCGGTCTGTCTGACTCCATTACCCAAGCACTGACCTCTAAGCTGCATCCAGTGCAGGTGATTAAAGCCAAAATAAAAAATTACAAAAAGGGGGGAGAAGGGGATATTTAATGAGACTAGCTCATCAAACTGTGGTATATTAACATGCCAATGCTCCATGATTTTTTAAAATGCTCGAGTTGTATAGATTCTGTGGATACATGTGTGTATCTGAGCTTGAGCCAGGCAGAAAATCAGAACGTCGAATTGTTTACACACACTAGCTGTAACTGGAAAATATGAGTATGCTCACAGGGCAGGAGCAGAGAATAAACAGGAAGGTGCTAGTGTCAGAGACCGCCTGGGTTCAAACCCCAGCTTTGTTGCTAGCTAGTGGTTTTACTTTGTGCAAGTTGCTTGACCTCTCTGTGACTCAGTGTCCTCCTCTATAAAATGGGGCTAATAATAAATCGGTGTAGTTGTGAGGATGAGATGTGCTAATACAGCGTCAAGTCCTCAGAACAGCACCTGTGGTACCCAAATATTCTCAGCTATGCTTCTTACTATTTAATACAATTTGAAATGAAACTTAAGTGATAGAAATTATTTAGAATTGGAAGTGCATTGGGTTATTTTCACCATGAAGTTGCTTAAGCTTTCAGTTTTAAGTGGTATGAGAATGTGCGTGTGTGTGAGAGAGAAAGAGAGAGCGTGGGTTTACCCCAGTTACCCAACGAAGATGAGAGGCGAGAGATTAGGGTGTTGAGCACCTAGTGGGAAATCAGCCTGAGGCATATTCGCCTTCCCCATAAACAGAACTGCATGTGGAGATCTGGGTCCCCTTTTCCCCTGTGCCAGACTTGTCTTCCTGCAAGGACACTTTAAAGGGTTGTTGCGAGCTGTTGCCACCAAACGCAGAACTCGGCTCGGGACCACGTAGAGCCCTTTGAATGCGCTGGCAATGCAGGAGCAGGGGAGAACCTGTCAGAGCCCTGCCAGGACTTTCTCACTAACGGGTTTTCAGGCCTCCTAGACTCTGTTCCCTTCAGCCTACTTTTGAATAATTACAACTTACGCCTTCTGTTCAGCAGAGGATTTCAGAAGGGTGTGCAGATTTCTTACAGTAGAGCCGCTAATCAGAAGTAGAAGGAATAGGTGTCTTATGTTGGTCTCACCCCAAAACTGTCACACATGCGGTGGAGTGATCGTGTTATGCATTTGTCTCTTCCGGCCCTATAGCAACTACAGCTGCTGCAGCTCTAGGGGAGCTGAACTTAACCTCACAGCTTAAGAAGCTGCAAGACACCATTGAGCAGAAGACAAAGATAGAAATTGGGGACATTATCCAGATCAGAGGTTATGTCCACATGTACAGAGAGGAACGAGAGATTCGTGTCACCACTTATTGTAAGCACAAGTTATCTCTGCCAAATTGGTTGTTATGCTGGGTGTGTGTCCAGTAAACTCTGGGTTATCTGGAAGTCAAACGGCGAAGAAGTTCAGATAAAAAGATGGAACTCTTTACTGGACGAAATTATATTTCGTAACAGGTTTCTTTAGAAAAACAGCATTTTTAACTTTGTTTTGAAGAGCAGTAACTAGAAATGGGGGAAGAAAACAAATGATTTATTATATATATCTGGCAAATTTATTTGGGCCACATCAGAGTTTAAAGTACTTTGAAGTTCTGTGTGTCCGTCCATTTAGGGCAGAGTGTTCATATTCTTTAAAATGATGGCGATTTCTTGAATACCACTGAGTCCATTAACTTTGAAGGAAAACAGCTAATTGGAAATAACGATAGTCCCACATCCTCTGAGTGATACGTTTTGCAGGACTCTGGCTGATTTGGGTTGGAAATCCCACGGATGGCCCCTGTTGTTTGCCATTGTAACAGATGAGTGCATAAGTGAAAGTGCTTTCCCTGGTTCCAGTCTGCTGCCGGACAGGCCTGTGATGCTCAGGGCGTTGCATTCCCTCTCAAAGGATGACTGGGAACCATTTAGTGCATCTAGGATGTATGATCCTTGGGCACCCATAGGGAAGGAGACCCACTGGGTGCCTAGCAGCAGGTCCTCTCTCCAGGACCCTGGAGAGAGCTGATCTCATTGTAATTTCTATGGCATGTTTTCCCCATGGCTTATTAGATAAAGTAGAAGATCCTGTGTGTAACATTCAAATCGCGAGGATGCTTGAGCTGCCCAGTATCTACAGGAAAGTTTATGACCAGCCTTTCTGCAGTCCAGCCCTAGAGCAAGAAAGGTAAGCTGTGGCCTCTCACTGCTAAAGATGTATTGATGGCAGTAAGCCAAGCAGCGGGAGCCCAGATGCTGGGGTAGGCTAGGGTTCAAATCCTGAGCTGTCCACACTCATGGAGGGGCTCTGGGCAAGTCTCCTTACTCCCCATGTGGCTTCATTTTCTTACCTGCAAGGTGAAGATAATAATAGTACAGATATTCTAAGGTTCTTGGGAGGAAAGTGTATGTGTAATTGGAGTCCCTGGAGGCGTGCAGGGAGCAGAGAAAATGTATTTGAAGAAATAATGGATGAAGTTTTTCCAAGTTTGCTGAAAACTATAAATGCACAGATCCAAGAAGCTCAATGAGCCCCAAGGCAAGAAAGCTTCCATGAAACCTCATAGTCAAAATACTACACAATGACACATTATAACAAGAAACTAAAAAATGATACCCATCATTCCCAACCAGGGATGATTTTACTTTCTTGTGTGTGGGGGGGGTCAGGGGGTACAGGAGGACTAAGAATACATACTACACAATGACACATTATAACAAGAAACTAAAAAATGATACCCATCATTCCCAACCAGGGATGATTTTACTTTCTTGTGTGTGGGGGGGGGTCAGGGGGTACAGGAGGACTAAGAATACATGCGTACTCATTAGTGTCTGCATCAAAGGACTCTGAGCGGGGGCAGAAAACCAATAATAGCCTCTGCCTACAGGTGGGAACTGCAAAGAGGATAGAAAGGAGACTTCACTGTGTACCCTTTAATTTTTTTTTTTAAAGATTTAAAGAGGGAGAGGAAGAGAGAATCTGAACCAGATTCTGCACTGAGCAGAGAGCCTGATGCGGGGCTCTATCTCAGGACCACGAAATCACAACCTGAGCCAAAAGCAAGAGTTGGCCGCTTAACCGACTGAGCCACCCAGGCACCCCCCCACTTTAACTTTTTTAACATATATATGTTATATATTCAAAAAATGTATGTTAAAAAAAAAAACCAAACTCTAGACCTGTAGAAAGTAACAATGTGGAAGTTCCCCATTTTCCTGCCTCAGTACCATTACCCCAAGGTTGCCACCATTCGTAGGTTGATGCGTATCCTTTTAGACATTTTTCTTCTGTGCATATACAAGCGTGAACATTCACCCATATATTTTATGGGTTGTCATTTGCTTTTTTTTTTTAAAGATTTTATTTGACAGAGAGAGACACAGCGAGAGAGGGACACAAGCAAGGGGGAGTAGGAGAGGGAGAAGCAAGCTTCCCGCAGAGCAGAGAGCCTGATGTGGGGCTCAATCCCAGGACCCTGGGATCATGACCTGAGCCGAAGGCAGACGCTTAATGACTGAGCCACCCAGGTGCCCCATCATTTGCTTTTTAATAAAAATGGGAACACAGCTTATATACTATTCTGCAGCTTGACTTTTTCCCCCAAATCTTTCATGAATATTATAGCTGCTGTAGTCCTGCCTCATCCTTTTAAATGACCGTACAGAGCTCACTGTACGAATTGCCCTTTATGTCAAAAACAAGCGTTATTATTGAACAGACCCATTACCAGTAACGAATTTAAATCAGTAGTCAGAACATTCCCAACAAACAAAAGTCCAGGACCAGAAGGCTTCACAGGTGAAATCTACCAAACATTTAAAAAAGAGTTAATACCTATTCTCCTCAAATGATTCCAGAACATAGAAGGGGAAGGAAAGCTTCCAAATAAATTCTATGCAGCAGGCATTACCCTGACACTAAAACCAGACAGACACACTACAAAAAAAGACAACTACAGGCCCATATTCCTGATGAACATGGATGCAAAAATCTTCAACAAAGGGGCGCCTGGGTGGCTCAGTCGTTAAGCGTCTGTCTTCGGCTCAGGTCATGGGTTCTGGGATCGGGCCCCACGTCGGGCTCCCTTCTTAGCGGGAAGCCTGCTTCTCCCTCTCCCTCTGCTTGTGTTCCCTCTCTTGCTGTGTCTCTTTCTGTCAAATAAAAAAATAAAATCTTAAAAAAAAAAAAATCCTCAACAAAATACTAGCAAACTGCATTCAACAATACATTAAAAGGATCATTCACCATGATCACGTGGGATTTATTCTGGGAATGCAGGGATTGTTTAATATTTACAAATCAATCAACATGAGACGCCACATTAATAAAACAAAGGATGAGAGTCACATGATCTTCTCAGTAGTCACATGATCATCTCAATAGATGCAGAAAAGGCATTTGACAAAATTCAACAGCCATTCATGATAAAAACTCTCAACAAAGTGAGCTTAGAGGGAACACAGCATAATGAAGGCCATATATGAAAAACCCACAGCTAACATCATACTCACTGGAACAAGACAAGAAATCCACTGTTGCCACTTTCATTCAACATAGTGCTAGAAGTCCTAGCCACAGCAGTCAAACAAGAAGAAGAAAGAAAAGGCATCCAAATTGGTAAGGAAAAAGTTAAACTGTCCCTATTTGCAGATGACAATGACGCTATACATAGAAAATCCTGAAGACTCCACCAAAACAAATTATTAAAACTACAAATGAATTCAGTAGAGTTGCAGGATATAGAATTAATACACAGAAACTGGTTGCATTCCTATACACTAATAACAAAGTAGCAGAAAGAAAAATTAAAACAATTGTATTTACAGTTGCACCAAAAAGAATAAAATACCTAGGAAAAAACCACGAGGTGAAAGACCTATATATACTCTGAAAACTATAAAACATTGATGAGAAAAAGTGAAGGTGGTGCAAATGGAAAGATATTCCATGCTCATGGGTTGGAAGAATTAATATTGTTAAAATGTCCGTACTATCCAAAGCAATCTATGGATTCAGTGCATCCTTTTCAAAATACCAACAGCATTTTTCAAAGAACTAGAACAAATAATCTTAGAATTTGTACTGAACCACAAACGACCCAAATAGCCAAAGCAATCTTGAGAAAGAAGAACAAAGCTTAAGGTATCACAATCCCAGATTTCAAGATATACTACAAAGCCACAGTGATCAAAACAGTATGGTACTGACACAAAAATAGACACATAGTTCAGTGGAACAGAATAGAGAGCCCAGAAATGAATCCATGTTTTTTTGTGCTCAATCTGTAACAAAGGAGGCAAAAATATACAATGGGGGAAGGTTTAAAAATCCTTTTTAAAAAATCAAAAAATTTAAAAATAAAAAATAAAAAAATTACAAATAGAAATACGATATGATCCAGTAATTCCACTACTGGGTGTGTACCCAAAGAAAACAAAAACACTAATTCAAAAAACACCTCCGTGATTATTGCAGCATTATTTACAGTAGCCAAGGTATGGAAACAACCTAAGGGTCCATCAAAGGGGAGGAGTGGGGGGGGGGCGGGGATAGACAAAATGGGTGAAGGAAAGTAGGAGATACAGGCTTCTAGTTATGGAATGAATAAGTCATAGGGATAAAAGATACAGCACAGGGAATACAGTCAATGGTATTGTAATAGTATTGAATGGTGACTTGTGAATGTAGCATAGTGTGGACTTGTCAATTGCTATATTGTATACCTTAAATTAATTTAAAATTGGGTGTCAGCTATACTTCAGTCAGTCAAACAAACATCAATATAGTGTCACATTTCCCAGCTGAATTTCTGTTTTATGCACACCGAAAAGAAACAGAGGTGATAGTTTTCTGCAGGGCTTTTAAAAACTTTCCCCCAGCAGCGATCCAGGTACCCTGGACCTTGCCAATCTCACGTGTTTGCTGAGTGAAAGAGCCAAAGAATTCCTCGTGGAGAACAAAGTGCAAACCTTTTACCAGCAGGAATTGGAAATTGTGGAATCTCTGCTGTCCCTTGCCAATCAGCCTGTGATTCACAGCGCCGGCTCTGAGCAGGTAAGTGCTGCATGCCCATGTGAGAATTCAGGTCCCCTGTCCCATATCTGCAGCTCAAGGGTATGGGTGAACAGGACTGTGGCATGAACACTCAGAGGGTAGACCCAGGGAATAGAGGTTCTGGTTCTAGTCCATGTTTCTCTTCTGGAAATGTCACTGACCACTAAGAATTTGAAATGAGAATGCACCTGCCCTTTTGTCCTCCTCATTTAATCTCAGTAAACTTAATCTTTGGGTAGGGGAAAAAAGTAGTTTAAGGTTCATACTACTTCTTAGTATTCACTGAGATGGGTATTTAATCTCAGCAGGAGCCAAATGAGAGGGAAATAAATGAGAAGAGGTAATTGTTTTTCCAAGATTATTCAGCAAGAGAATTTTTTTTTTAAGATTTTATTTATTTATTTGACAGAGAGAATAAGCACAAGCAGGTGGAGGGGCAGAGGGAGAGGGAGAAGCAGGCTCCCCACTGAGCAGGGAGCCCGATGCGGGGCTCAATCCCAGGACCCTGAGATCATGACCTGAGCTAAAGGCAGCCGCTTAACCACCTGAGCCACCCAGGTGCCCCCAGCAAGATGATTCTTGAACCAAAGTTTTTAATGACTTGCTCTCTCTTCGTCAAAATAAGGTTACCTTATTAGGATTTGAATAAAGACCAAGTTGTGTTCAGTCTAGTTTATAAGTAAAAATTTCTAGGAACAATCAAATAATTTCTTACTCCTCTGGGAAAGAGCTGTCCCTTTTTCCCCTCTCATGTTACAGGTGAACTTAAGTTGTTTGGTGTTTATTTATTTGCTTGGAATTAAGAGTTATTTGAAACTTTAATTTTAGGCTTTCCCTTTCATTGCAATTCGCAGGTTTTTTGTTGTTGTGACACCATTTATTTTTATTTATTTTATTTATTCCACCCGGGAATGATCTCTGCTGAAATGTCGCCTTCTTGCCCTCCCCGTATTTGCTCTGATAGCCACCTGCTTCCTCACTGTGTTATCACCCTGTTTTCATATCTCAGGATATCACTGGTATCTACTTGTTTGCCTACCTATTCCTCTGCCAGAATTTAAATTTTACAAGGGCAGAGGTCTTCTCTATCTTGTTCTTCGCTCTCTAGAACCATGGCCTAGAACAGGGCTGCCATAAACTAAGTTCTTGATGCTTATTTGTTGGTTGAAGGAATGAAGTTTTTAAAAATTTAAATAGTCCCCAGAAGTATCTAGTTAAAAGTAAGTTTCCTTCCCATCCTCCCTCCTACCCTCTTTCCCCAGAGACAAGCACCATTACTAGTCTCATGAGTATCCTTCCAGAGAGAGTCTGTGCATTTATAAACTAGGAGTAGTTATATTCTCCCCCCTTTTTTACACAATTGGTAGCATGCTAAACTCTGATCTCTACCTAGCTTTTCACTGAACTGCATGTCTTAGCCTTTCCTAGCCATACATATGGATTTGCCACTATAATAATCTTTTGTTACATGTACCGTAATTCATTTAACCAGTCTCTCCATTTCTGGACTGTTTAGAAGTTTTCCGATCTTTTGTCATTACCAGCAGGGCTGCCGTGAATACCTTGTTAGGTAACATAAGTTATTCCCCGTGATTCTGGTGGAACAGACACCGGGTCCTCATCCTGACCTCCTAGGCGACGGCCACTGCGTCTCAGTTTCATTCACGAACCTAATTACCTCCTGCTGGCCGCAGGCTGTGTGCCCTGTGACCCGCGATGTCATTCGCAGAGACAGGGATAGCGTGTCAGGGGACGCCCAGGTGGAGAGGGCCCGGACTAGCCGCTGCCTTCTGCCCTCCTGGGCTCCTTCGCAGGTGGGGTCCCGCAGCTGTCCGCAGGATTAAGCTTCCTCCCAATTAGTCGTTCAGAGGCGGCTCACCGCCAAGTTAGCCTCCTAGCACTTGTGACCACTCTGTCGGCCTGTTGGGAAGGAAACTGAAGCTTAGCAAAGACCACATTCTTCCCGTGAACCCATTCTTCTGTAGGAGCCACAATTAAGTAGAGAGACTTTGAGGATTCTCTGAAGGTTCCTCCATTCAAAACGACCGTGGGGAACTTTTGGCGTGACATCTTTTTGAAAATGCTCAGAGCAGAAACTTGTTGTCTGCCCAGTCAGGTATGTTTAAAGAGAAATGAATGTGGCACTTTGTTTTGTCTTTGGAAACTTTTTCCCATCAATTATGAATTATTCCCTCACATGACTGTGGTTGGGGAGGTCAGCATCATTAAGTTGAATTCTGTTTAATAGAGCCTAGGAGACTAAGGATGCTTTACAGTGATGGTGAAACCCTAGATCCTTTGGCACTTTCTGTTGTCATACAGATGAAAGCTTCACAAAAAATCATTGTAATAGTGTTATATAGTTTAGAGGCCAGGGGAGAGAGGGTTTGAATGTCATCCCCCCGCCTTTCTTTTTCCGTAGTGGCCCTTCTTAGCAAATCCAGAAACATGATAAGCAGACCTTGCAAAACCATTGTTTCTTTGACAGCTGGATAAATGTAGAGTTTGTTTGAGAATGAAGACTATATATATATTTCAGAGATCCACCCAGTTCCTGACCTGTGGCTGGGAGAGGCCTGCTCAGGCTCAGCATGTTCAGCCAGTTACTGTTTCTCTCTCTGTGCATTTGGTTTCCCGAATCAGATGAGCCTTGTCTTTAGAAAAAGACAAGAAGGACACAAATCCCAGGCCAAGCCAAGCTGCTGGCTAGCAGAGATGATTGGAGGCCTTCCCCCTGAGATTGTATCATTAGAACCAGTAGGGAGATATGTTCTGAGGTCAGCCGAGGCAAATGTTTTTGGAAAGGAAGTTTCACATACTGTTTATATTCACAGAGCCTTTTCTGTTGGGTCCTTCTTGTTCACAGCTGAAACTGTGCTTTTAGTCTCACAGTCCTAGCACACTGTCCTTCTGCTCCCTGAGCTTACAGAAATCTGGGAGGAGGAACTGAGCTTTTTGTGTGGTCTGGGGATAACCAGGAGTCATTTCTAATGATGGCAGTAATCATGCAACAATCATTTTTAGGCTCCAGTTTATTTCTATCTTGGTAAGAGCTGTAATAAACTCAAGCCTTAGGATCCTGGTATTAAATTTACTGAAAAGATGAATTTCCTTAGAATTATGAAGATTAAGTGGCTTTAACTGTTTCGTGGGAGAGTCTGTTTTGGGTTGATTGTGCTTCCCCTAATAAATACAGCTTTCCCTGAAGGCCCCAGAATACAAGGCTGTGTGACTGAGTATTGCTAGGTGAGTTGTTTATTCTAAACACACTCACATAGATTTTCTGCCCGTGGGAGTCATCACATAGTTCTTGGCCTTATTCTGCCTTCAGGGAACGGATGCTGTCATAACTTGGAATGTTTGTCAACTTTCAGGCCATAATGTTCTAATGACCAGGTGCTCCAGCTTGTTGACTATTAATTTAATTAAGAGTATTAGATCACGGGGGCGCCTGGGTGGCTCAGTTGGTTAAGCGACTGCCTTCGGCTCAGGTCATGATCCTGGAGTCCCTGGATCGAGTCCCGCATCAGGCTCCCTGCTCGGCAGGGAGTCTGCTTCTCCCTCTGACCCTCCCCCCTCTCATGTGCTTGCTCTCTCTCATTCTCTCTCTCTCAAATAAATAAATAAAATCTTTAAAAAAAAAAAAAGTATTAGATCACGATCCTGGAGTCCTGGGATCGAGTCCCACATCAGGCTCCCTACTCAGCAGGCAGTCTGCTTCTCCCTCTGACCCTCCCCCCTCTCATGTGCTCTCTCTCTCTCTCACTCTCTCTCTCTCAAATAAATAAATAAAATCTTTAAAAAAAAAAAAAATAACAGTATTAGACTGTCCTCTTCAGGCCAGGGGAGCGTGTTTGTGAAACGTCACTAGGATCCATTAGATTAAAACAGTGCCTCTTTGGAAGGCCTTTTCTAGAAAGAGAGGGTTTCTTTGGGGATGCAGTGGTCAACGCTTGAAGCCATTTGGGGGTTTGTTTCCTTTCCCTATCACGTGCAGGAAATGTCATCAGCAGATCACAAGCAAGCTCTCTCTTTCAGCATCTGTGGGTACTGTCCCAGATAGGCTTCATCAGCATTCTTTTTTTTTTTTTTTAAAGATTTTATT
Source organism: Mirounga leonina (assembly GCF_011800145.1). Taxonomy (NCBI): domain Eukaryota; kingdom Metazoa; phylum Chordata; class Mammalia; order Carnivora; family Phocidae; genus Mirounga; species Mirounga leonina. The sequence continues at coordinate 29,238,700 of NW_023270265.1, read as the reverse complement.
TATGAGAGAGAGCGAGAAAGAAGAGAGAATGAGTGGGGGGAGGGGCAGAGGGAGAAGCAGGCTCCCCGCAGAGCAGGGAGCCCAATGCGGGACTCGATCCCAGGACCCTGGGATCATGACCTGAGCCGAAGGCAGACGCTTAACTGACTGAGCCACCCAGGTGCCCCTTCATCAGCATTCTTCATTAGGGGTAGGACTTGGCCTTCAAATGCTTTTTTAGAAGCTTTGCCTTGTTTCTTTGGTGCTGTCATCTTTTAAGTATCTTGACAATTTTCTGTCACATTAAAAATGGGTGTGTACCTTGAAGGACAGTTGTTCACTGCTTTGTTTCAGAAATGGACTGAAAATCCCCAGTGGAATAATAAAAAGGATACCTCCTCTATAATGGGGTATTTACTTCCCATTCATTACACGGATGTCTTATTAGTTACCCACTGTGTGCCAGGGAGGAGGTGGCCAAGTTGAAATAAAGTCCCCAACTCAGTAAGCTTACAATTTAGTTAACCATGGTAGGACATAGCTGAAGGCCCAGCTTCCTTGGGAACAAGAAATAGGGTGAACTGGTAACTCTGCGTAAACCCATGTCTTGGAGGAGAAATACTGAAATTGAGGAGATAGAAAACCGAGAGCAGCAGAGGTTCCTTTCCATGCGGTCTGGGACCCCTCTGCCTTCAGCCCCATGGACCCGCCTCGGACAGACAGGTCTCCGTATGGCTGTTTGCCTCCATTTAAAATAAGGAGACTACTTAATACTTTGTACATCCTAGAATCCCCAACTTTATTTCAGTATGTGTAAAATTCTCTGAAGTCCTTAGGAAGAGATTATATATAGCCATAATTTTAATGAAAAAACTGAGCTAATATACATGTACAGTGTTTTGGCTCTGAATTAAAAAAAAAATCAAAGATTATCTTTTTGTTTAGGAAACTAATTCTACCAAAAGCAGCATGGGAATAGAAGTAATTTTAAATGTTCAAGACATATAAACTACATACTCCAAAGATTCTCTTCTTGATTTTCCATTTCATACTGTAAAATTGAACCACATCGCAACTAAGGTATGGAACAGTTATCAAGCATGATCCTACCTGAGCAAACTTCCCAGGCCTGTTTAACTACCATCCTGCTGGGCCACACACCTGCATCATTTTGACTCAGCAGATAAAAAGCCTGTTGGGTGAATTCATAAACCAGTTGGTCCAGGGAGTTACTCTCAGATGCTGTAAGACGGGACTTAACTTCTTTTTCTTTTTCCTCTTCCTACAGGGGGATTCTAAGAAGGACACCACTTCCAAGGCAATTCATAGTATATTTAAGAATGCAATACAGCTGCTTCAGGAAAAAGGATTTGTTTTCCAGAAAGATGATGGTTTTGATAAGCTATACTATGTAAGAGACCTGCAACTTTTTTTTTTTTTTCCTTCGTAGCTTCGATCACTATATTCATTTGTTAGGAATACCTATTTACTATTTTTAAAATTCATTAAGGGCGTTCATAAAATAAGGACTGAAAGTCAGCCCTTCTCTTTCCCCAAGGTGCCATTTCTTTTTAAAGATTTTATTTGTGTATTTTAGAGAGCACAAGTGGGAAGGGGCAGAGGGAGAAGGAGAAAGAATCTGAAGTAGACTCTGTACTGGGCACAGAGCCCAATGTGGTGCTTGATCCCATGCCCGGGAGATCACGACCTGAGCCAAAACCAGTCGGACACTTAACCCACTGAGCCACCCAGGCGCCTGCCCCCCCCCCACCCAGCTGCCATTTTTAACAGTATGTCCTTCTAGACACTTACCTGTGCATTTACAAATGTACACGTATAGATGCTTCTGTGGCTTTTTTGTTTTTCCCCCCAAAAGTGATTGTCCTGCAAATCAGGACTTCTCAGCCTTAACACTGGGCCAGATGGTTCTTTGCTGTGGGTGGCTTTCCTTTGCATTGTGGGAGGTCTAACAGCATCCCTGGCCTTTATTCACTAGATAGCAGTAGCAGCCCACCGACTTGTGACAACCAAAAATGTCTCTGGACATCGCCAAGTGTCCCCTGGGACAGTTGAGAACCACTGCTGTAAATAATGCCTGGCAGTTTTGGGGGGTGGGGTACCAAAATAGCACATCACAGGCATCTTTCCATTTTAGTACTTCTAAATCTCCCTCAATCTTTTTGGCCTCGCATGGTATCATGGGTTCTTGCCCTACACTTCTAACCCCTTCTTTCTGGTGGACATCGGTGTTGATTCTGAGTTTTGCTTTCATAGATAGTGTTGCTATGGCTACCTTTGTGAATTCACGTAAGCATTTCTGTAAGATTTGTTCTTAAAAGAGGAATTGCCATGCAAAGGACATGTATCTTTAAGCATTTGGTCAGCACAGTCTGATTGACCTCCCGGAAGGCGATACTCACGGACATTCCCACCAGGGGTACAAGGGCCTGCTTGCCTCATACCTTCAGAGTTAAAGGTTCACCTCTTGCTGCCTACCTTTAATACTCGGGGGTGGGGCGTGCTTTCGGTGACAATGGGCTTCCTCGTGATGGCTGATATCAGCAGCGTAGATGTGGCTTCAGTCACGAGTGATTCTCCTGGAGGCGGATCAGAATTCCGAGGAGTCCCAGAAGTCTCACTCTTTACAGACATGATGCTGGAGGGGAATCTTTCCTTAATAGGACATTTTCTTGATGTTGGTTTACTCTAGTGATTCCCCATTTTAGAGAGGTTTTTAAAATTAATATATGTTTTAAATACTATATGAGTAAAACTTTTAAGGTTTATTTTTTTTTATTTTTAGGTAATCTCTATACCCAAGGGATGCCTGGGTGGCTTAGTTGATTAAGCATCTGTCTGCCTTCAGCTCGAGTCATGATCCCAGGGTCCTGGTATCAAGTCCCACATCGGGCTCCTCACTAAGCGGAGAGCCTGCTTCTTCCTCTGCCTGCCACTCCCCCTGCTTGTGCTCCCCATTTCTCTGACAAATAGATAAAATCTTAAAAAAATCCCTACACCCAACGTGGGGCTTGAACTCACTACCCTGAGATCAAGAGTTGCATGCTCTACCCACCATCGGGCTCTGGGTTGGCCCCCTGTGTCTGTAAAACGTGGCTTTTCCTGGGCAGCAGCCAGGGCTGAGGTGTGGCGGGGCTAGGGCACTTCCTCCTGTGAATCAGTGTGAGCTGGAATGGGTGATCAAGCAGTAATAGCTCTTTTCGTCTGCAGAACCATCCCTCTTCTCTCCTCCCTTCCACCTCCTTCTCCCAGGCCGTAGGTTTCTGTTTTCTCGGGGAAGTAGTTGTCATGGCGATGTGGATACTTCTGTTTGTGTAGTGCTTTCCTCCTTCGGCAGCTCTCACTCCCATTACCTTAGTTAATCTTCACAATAACCTTGTGAGTCAAGATCCCCATTCGTCCTAAAGTCTGGTCACACAATTCCTGATACATGTGTTTGTCTGCATGCTTTTTTTCCCCCCTTCCTTCCTCTTTTCCTTCCTTCCTCTCTCTCTCTTTTTTTCTTTTTTTGTTTTTAGATTTACTGTGGAACATGAAGTTGAAACTCAGATGGTTACTTGGCTTCCCTCAAACTGGAGCCGGTTGAGAAAGGAGCTTAGTTATGTTTGCCTTTGAGACAGAAAGTGTTTCTGTAGATGAGCTGGATGTACTCTCTTGCTAGCTTTTCCTGACAGTTTTTATTTCATTTATTTTTCTTTGGGGTTGGGAGAAAAAAGAGTACTAATGAGACATGAGACAGGTATCAGGGCCCAGAGGAAGGAGCCCTGGTTGGAGATTGAGACTTTGATCACTTGTGTCTCCCTTTGAATATAAAGATGAGTAAGAGAAAAGAATGTATGACGAATATTTGAGAAGACAGTTGCTCCTTAAAAGTATGGAATTTCAGTTTTTCTTGATATCATGGTCCAGGTAAACCACCTTCCAAGGGAGTGTGCCTCTGGGCCAACTACAAAGCAGTGAGCTGCTTAGGGACAGAGCTGGTTTGACAATAGGCCAAGTATCAAAAAAAGTCTTGTTTGTGTAGGGATGGTAATTACTGTGAAATTTTTAAAAACTATCCTAAATACTAATCTGGGAGGCTGGGTTACACAACCACTTCCTTACTTAAGAATGCTCTCTCTCCTGTCCTGTTTTTCCCATTTAGGTAACCAGAGAAGACAAAGAACTGCACAGAAAGATCCACCATATCATTCAAGAAGATTGCCAGAAACCAAATCGTAAGTGGTGGAATGTACATGTATGTGGCGTCCTGGTGCACTGGAGGGGGATGTTCCCTCCCAGAGAACACTGGATGGAGAGTCAGGAGACCTGGGGCTTTCCCCAGTAGTGACTTGGAAATATGATTGGTCCAGACACCTGCCTTCTCTGAGCCTCAGTCTCTTCTTCTGTACCGTGAGCGTTAGACTCTCACAGTTGTTCTGACCTTAGCTCATGTACTTGACCCTGGAGCTTCTTTAAACATGCAGTGCTCAGGTCCCAGCCCTGGGGATGCTGATTCATTAGGGGCTGGGATAGGAGCTGGCCGGGGCAGCGTCTCAGGTCACTGCAGTACAGTGAGGTAAGCTACCAGGCTAGGACTTTTCTTGACCTTCTGGTTCTCATGTTCTCTCTGATTTGTCTTCTTCTACTCTTGCCTCTCATCTTTGAATGCAGACGAGGCAGTTTCCTCTCTTCTGACATCAGGCCTTTCTGTGTTAGGAGAAATGGTTCTAGACATTACAGTTTATGATTAGTGTAATTTAGTCATCTTAGAACCTGATAATTTGCAGAAGAAATGGTTTAAAATACAGTTGGTTTTAGTGGAGTTAGGTCAACCCCTAGTGGTTAGAATCTCAAACTGTAGCTAGTCTGACAACAGACATTACCGTTTTCACACTAGTTAGAAAGAGGAGAAAGCACTACTCCTATCTTTAAATCCTATGTAAACTGATTAGACTTCAAGGTGACTTTTCAAAGTCTGTCTTTTGTCAAACATATGCTGATAATGAATGTTGGCTTTTGTCAACAAGGAAGGCTGGGAGAGAAGGGGAAAGAGTTGTGAATGACTGCAGTTCTCCTCAGCCTGCTTGCTTTCTCTCCAAAGAAACCCACCCCCAGCCCTTTCAGCCCCTCCATCCCTGGGGCCTGGCCCTGCTCCAGTCTGAGTCAGCGGGCGGAGCTGGGCCAGGTCTCCGGCCCTGGTATTTATGGTATGCAGCCCTACTTAGTCTTTAAGAACCCATGAGGTCAGATCCCAGAATGGTGTGACAACAGATCTTAAAATAAACTGAAAGCAATCTATTACTTTAATGCAAAGTTTCTGGCTTTTGTTCACATCATTTAGAACAACAAGGATGAGTCTCCTTGAGTTGGGGGAGAACCTGTCCATCCACAATTTAGGGAGCTTTAAAGAGCAGTGAACTGTGGAGTTCCTCAACCAACAAGAGACAAGAGACGAGAGGCTGCTCCCTAGATAGACTCCCTGCACCCATCCTCTTCATCAGCCACCTGGCCAGATCCTTACTTTGATCTGCACTAGGAACAGGATGGATTGAAATAATCCCAGTGCCTGGTGAAGCAAATGAAAGGAGCTCACACTGCATTTCTCAGGAGAGCCAAACTGCCTGGTGGCCTGAGAGTCTGCAAAAGTGGCAGGTTTTCCTTCCCCTCCTAACCCCCAGACCCGCCCCGGCCCTGGCGAGTGTGTGTCGAGGTGGACCCCCTGTGCCCCTCAGTCTGTATGTGGGGGCCTCTGACAGCTGTAAGCCAGGCCCCAGAACTGGGAAACTCCGAGGAGCTGAACTCTGGAGCATGAGGAACTGAGAATGCCAGGAAAAATACCTCGTAGGGACTGTCTTGGCATCTGTTGTGACCACTCGTCCTAGAAAATATGTGTGACATTATATATATATATGTACATATATATGCATATACATATACATATATATATATATTCTGAGTAATCATGTATGGACATGGTAAAAGACAGTGCAAAGTGCACACAGAAAATCAGAATCCCTCCCAACCCCAAGCCCCAGACTCTATGTTCCCTCGTCCAAAGCCAGTGGGTGTTACTAGTTTCCCACTTGTCGTTCTAGAGAGGTTATATACACGTGCAAGCATATTGGTATAGTTTTTTTTAAAGAAGCCCCACAAGTAAAGGTTAGCGAGCGATACTCAGTGGTCCACACCTTGTATCTTAAATCTGACGTTGGCTTCTAGAAGTCATTCAGCAGCAGCACATCCGACACTGCCTCAGTCTTAATACCACACAGGATTCCATTATACGTATAGATAGATCTTCAGCCTCTCAATCATTCCTACTGAGCCTTTAGTGTGTTTCTGACCTTTTGTACAAAATACAGCATTGAGTTTTTCCTTATCAGGATGATCAGTAGGATGTAAACTCTTTCGTCATTTAGGAGTATTTCAGTAAACGGATAAACTTAGAATAAGGAAAGGACTATAAACATGAAGCCTGTTTTCAGTCCCTAAAGCACTGATCCTGGGCTTGTTCAAAGACCGGCAGCATGGCAGAGTTGTGAAGAGCTGGGCCCTGGAGCCCTCTTGCCTGGGTTTGAATCCCAGCTCTGTCACTTTATAGCTGTGTGATCTTGGGTAAGTCTGTGCCTCAGTTTCTTTTTTTTTTTTTTAAAGATTTATTTGTTTATTTTAGAGAGAGAGCGTGTGTGAGTGGGAGGAGGGGAAAGGGAGAGAGGGAATCTCAAGCAGACTCCCTGCTGAGTGCAGAGCCTGACACAGGGCTCGATCTCACGACCCCGAGATCATGACCTGAGCTGAAATCAAGAGTCGGATGCTCAACCAACTGAGCCACCTAGGCACCCCTCTTTTTTTTTTTAGTTAAGTATAGTTGACCTACAATATTATATTAGTTTCAGGTGTACAATATAGTGATTTGACATTTATATACATTACAAGGTGATCACCATGATGTCTAGTTACCATCTGTCACCATACAAAGTTATTAAAATATTAATGACTGTAGTCCTATTTACATCCCTGTGACTATTTTATAACTGGAAGTTTGTATCTCTTAATCCCCTTCACCTATTTCATCCATCCCCTCAACTCTCCTCCTTCCTCTCTGGCAACCCCCAGTTTGTTCTCTGTATTTATCTGTATTTATGAGTCTGTTTCTGTTTTGTTTCTTGGTTTTGGTTTTTAGATTTCCACATATAAGTGACATCATATGGTATTTGTCTTTGTCTGACTTATTTCACTTAGCATAATACCCAAGTCTACCCATTGTTGTCGCAAATGGCAAGATCTCATTCTTTTTTACAGCTGAGTAATGTTCCATTGTGTATACACACCATATCTTCCTTATTCATTCATCTATCGATGGACACTTAGGTTGCCTCCATATCTTGGCTACTGTAAATAATGCTGCAGTGAATATAGGGGTGCATATATCTTTTAAACTAGTATTTTCATTTTCCTCAGATAAATACCCAGAAATAGAATAGCTGGATCACATGGTATTTCTATTTTTAATTTTTTGAGGAACCCCCACACTGTTTTGCACAGCAGCTGCACCAGTTTATGTTCCCACCAACGGTGCACGAGGGTTCCCTTTTCTCCACATCCTCGCCAACACTTGTTATTTCTTGACCTTTTGATTCTGGCCATTCTGACAGGTGTGAGGTGATATCTCATTGTAATTTCGATTTGCATTTCCCTGATGATGAGTGATGTTGAGCATATTTTCATGTGTCTGTTGGCCATCTGTGTGTCTTCTTTGTAAAAATGTCTACTCAGGTCTTTTTTGGGGGGCGCCTGGTTGACTGAGTGGTTGGGTGTCTTGAGTTTGGCTCAGGTCATGATCTCAGGGTCCTGGGATCAGTCGAGCCCCACGTCAGGCTCCCTGCTGAGGGAACCTGCTTCTCCCTCCCCCTCTTCTGCTCCCCCTGCTTGTGCTCTGCTCGCTCGCTCTCTGTCAAACAAATAAAATCTCTAGAAAAAAAATTGGATTGTTTGCTTTTTTGGTGTTGAGTTATATGAATTCTTTATATATTTTGAATATTAACCCCTTAAAGATCTATCATTCACAAATATTTCCTGTTCAGCAGGTGCCTTTTTGTTTTGTTGATGGTTCCCTCTCTGTGCAAAAGCTTTTTAGTTCAGTTTAGTCCCAATTGTTTATTTTTGTTTTCGTTTCCCTTACCTGAGGAGACAGATCCAAAAAATATTGCTAAGGCTGATGTCCAAGAGTTTACTGCTTATGTTTTCTTTTAGAAGTTTTATGGTTTCAGGTCTTACATTTAGGTCTTTATTCCATTTTGAGTTTATTTTTGTGTATGGTATAAGGAAGTAGCCCAGTTTCATTCTTTTGCATGTAGCTGTCGGCAGTTTTCCCAGCACCGTTTATTGAAGAGACTGCCATTGTATATTCTTGCCTCCTTTGTCATAGGTTAAGTGAATGTCTACACATGGGTTTATTTCTAGGCAGTCTGTTCTGTTCCATTGATATATGTCTGTTTTTGTACCAGTACCATACTGTTTTGATTACTACAGCCTTATAGAATAGTTTGAAATCTGAGGGCATGATACCTCCAGCTTTGTTCTTTTTCAAGATTGCTTTGGCTGTTTGGGGTCTTTTATGGTTCTGTTTTTGTTCTAGTTCTTTGAAAAATGCTGTTGGTGTTTTGATAGGGATTGCTTTGAATCTGTATTTTGCTTTTGGTAGTATGGACATTTTAACAATATGAATGCTTCCAATCCATGAACATAGAATGTCTTTTCCATTTATTTGTGTCATCTTCAATTTCTTTCATCAGTGTCTTATGGTTCTTAGAGTACAGATCTTTCATCTCTTTGGTTAAGTTTATTCTTAGGTATTTAATTCTTTTTGATGCTATTATAAATGGGATTGTTTTCATAATTTCTCTTTCTGATAGTTCGTTTTTAATGTATAGAAATGCAACCAATTTCTCTGTATTAATTTTGTATCCTGCAACTTTACTGAATTTGTTTATTAGTTCTAATGGATTTTTGGTGGAGTCTTTTGGGTTTTCTATATATAGTATCACATCATCTGCAAATGGTGACAGTTTTACTTCTTCCTTAGCAATTTCGATGCCTTTTATTTCATTTTTTTTCCTGATTGCTGTGGCTAGGGCTTCCAGTACTATGTTGACAAAGGTTTGCCTCATTGTCCTTATATGCAAAATGGGGATAATAATAGCACCCCCATGATGGGTTGTTATGGGGATTAAATACATTGGTAGAGTAGGAAGTACCAGCAATCTCTCTCCACTTAGACAACAATTGCATCTGCCTAATGTAACTATATTGGAACTCTGGAGTCTGCTGAAGGCCTGCAACTTCCAGGGGAAGGCTTGGAGGAGGGTAAATTGGGGATAATTTCAGTCAATTTTAGCTTTTAGTAGCAGATACCATTTCCTCAAGAAATGCTCAAGGGCATCCACTGTGGTGAAATGAAAGGACACTAGACAGTAACTCAGAGCCATGTGAAGAAATAGAGATCTCAGTAATGGTAAATACGTGGACAATTATAAAAGCTAATATAGCAATGGTTTATAACTTCACTTTTTGATTTCTGTATGATTAAGAGGCTAATACATTATGAAAAAATAATTATTAGTCTACTTACATTATTGTTGCCTTGGTTTTTAATTCCACATTTTGTTTTCTATATAATTTAAGAGACTAATGAATTTAAAAGAATACTTAGTTTATGTTCTTGGGCAACACAGTGTATAAAGATGTAATTTTGTGACATCAACAACCGAAAGATGTGGGGATAGAGCTGTAAAGGAGCAGAGTTTTTCTGTGTTGAAGTTAAATTGGAATACATTCAAATTAGGATGCTGAGTAATCCCCGTGGTAACCACAAAGAAAATAGCTATAGAATATGCACAAAAGGAAATAAGAAAGGAATTTAAACATTTCACTAAAAAAAAAAAAAAAAAAATCAGCCAAACACAAAAAGAATTCAGTAATGCAGGAAACAAAGGACAAAAAGTTACAAGGCATATAGAAAACAAATAGCAAAATGACAAAAGTAAGTCCTTCCCACCCCCCCACCCCCCCAACAGTAATTAGTTTAAACCTAAATGGATTTAACTCTCCACTCAAAAGACAGATTGGCAGAATGGATTAAAAAAACATGCTCCCAGGGTGCCTGGGTGGCTCAGTTGGTTAAGCGACTGCCTTCGGCTCAGGTCATGATCCTGGAGTTCCGGGATCGAGTCCCACATCGGGCTCGCTGCTCAACAGGGAGTCTGCTTCTCCCTCTGACCCTCCTCCCTCTCCTGCTCTCTGTCTCTCATTCTCTCTCTCTCAAATAAATAAATAAAATCTTAAAAAAAAAAAAATGCTCCCACTGTATGCTGTCTACAGAAGACTCACTTTAGATCCAAAGACAAATGGATTGAAAGTCAAAGGGTGGAAAAAGATACCCTGTGCAAATAAAAGTAACCAACAGAGAGCAGGAGTGGCTATACTAATATCAGTCAATACCAACTTTAAAACCAAAAAGTTTACAAGAGACTAAGAAGGGCACTATATATTATTAAAAGTTTTCAATACAGCAAGAAGATACAGCGACTATAAACATTTATGTACCTAAGGACAGACGATCCAAATAGATGGAGCAAAAGTTGAGAAAATTGAAAGGAGAAATAAATAGTTCTACAATCATAGTTGGGGACGTCAGTATCCTACTCTCAGTAATGGGTAGAACAAGCAGACAGAAGATAAGTAAGGAGATAGAGAACTTGAACACTACGAGAAATAAGCTAAATCTAACAGACCTACACAAAACACTCTCTCCAACAATAGAATATACATTCTTGTCAAATGTACATGGGGCATTTTCCAGGATAGACCATATGTTAGGCCACTAGTGAAGTCTGTAGATTTTAAAAAGTTACGATACAAAGAATCTTCTCTGACCACAATCGGATGAAGTTAGAAGTCAGTGACAAAACTGGAAAATTTAACAAATTTGTGGATATTAAACAACACTCTTAACTAGTAAATCGAAGAAATCACAAAGGACATTGGAAAATAGCTAGAGATGAATGAAAATGAGACTACAACATACCAAAACTTAGAGATGCAGCACTAAAGGGAACGTTATAGCTACAAACACATTAAAAAACAAGAGGGATCTCAAATCAAAACCTAACTTCTAACGATTTAAGAAACTAGAAAAAGAAGAACAAATTAAACCCAAAGCTAGCAGAAGAAATTAGAGCAAAAATAAATGAAACAGAGAATAGAAAATAATAGAGAAAATGAAACCAGAAGTTGGTTCTTCGAAAAAATCAACACAATTGCCAAACCTTTAGCTAGAGTGACTAAGAAGAAAGAGAAAAGACTCAAATTACTGAAATCAGAAATGAAAATGAGGACATTAGTACTGGTTCTCCAGAAATAAAGAAAGACTATGAAAGAGTGCTGTGAGCAATTGCATGCTAACAAACTGGATAACCAGATGAAATGGGCAGGTTCCTAGAAACACGGAACCTACCAAGACTGAATCACATAGAAAAAGGAAATTCAAGTAGAGCTCTAACTAGTAAGGAGATTGCATCAGTAACTAAAAATCTACCAACCAAGAAAAGCTCTGGACCTGATGGCCTCACTGGTGAATTCTACCAAACACTCAAAAACTAGAACCAGTCCCTCTCCCCATGTGACTGGAAGGTCCCTTGGTGAGCACCCTTCCCAAACAGCAGCATGGCCTTTCTGAAGAGATAGTTCAAGGCCTTCAGGGCAGTCAGGATCACATATGTCATATGTAAGTCCTCTTGAGCCCTGAGCTTGGGCATGCAGGCCCTGCAAAGACCGATTAAAAGCCAAGCAGTGGTGAGAGTACGGTGCTCCCCGTCTTCTGTGTGCAGGCCCAGTTTGGTTGGAGCCCCTTTCCACCCTCCAGTATCACCCTTCTCAGGAAGAGCTGAAGCTGCTCTAGAGCAGGGACTAGGTTATGTGTATCATCTTAGGTTATGGAGATGACAACAGAATCATAGTCATTCCCGTGTAAGGAGCACCTGCCACAGGCCTCCTTTGATCCCCACAGCCACCGGTGAAGTAGGTGATTTTCTCCTCGTCTTACAGAGGAGGAAACAGACCCAGAGACGTGAGCCACACTGCCCCTGTCGGAGCCAGTACTTGAATTCGGGTCTGGTGGCCTCTGGAGTCCGCTCTCCATCTGTCATTTGCTCCTCCTTGCTCAGCACTACACACACAGTAGGTGTTCAGGAAGTCTTTATTGAATGAATGTTGAAGGAACAGCCGGGAAACCAGTGAAGGTGGCAAGTTTTTCAACAGTAACCCCAACTGGGAGGGATAATGAGTGGACAGGGCCACTAGAGGTCAGAATTTAGCAAGTCTTTGTTAGCTCTGGAGCATGGTTTGGGATATTCTCTGACCTTTAGAGCTGGAAAGAACCCCAGAGGTGCCCTCACCCCCTTTATAGTCCCTCCCCCTCCTCATAGGTGAGAAAACTCGGGCTCAGAGATGCTGTGAGTTGCCCAAGGCCACAGAGATGCGCCACCTCCCAAACCATGCTTTGCCCAACACCACGATACCTCTATAATCACCTTCCTGGAGCCTAAAGCATTTTGTTCTCTGAAAACAACCTTCGGTGACTATGGCGCAGCAGGTGTGCCAGATGCTGGGGAGACAACAGAGGGGCCAAGCTTGGCCCTGCATGGCGCTCGAAGTGAATCTGGGGAGGCTTTGATTTCAGTAATGAGGTTTGACTTTGACTCAGAGTTACAAATGCATTTTACATCATGACCCAGTACATTATATTTACATATATATGTACATACACATATCAGATGTATTTTATATATATAAATATACATATTTTAAGTATGTATGAATATTTATATATATAAAAAGTTTCACAAAATAATACGCATTATATAATGCAGTGCATTTTGTAATTTCCTATTCCCGTCTTTCTTAATCTGTTGGTAAGGAAACAATTGCTAATCACAGCCCATTATGTTGATTTCATGACCCTCCGTAGTGGTCAGAACAGCACCGTGCATTCCACTACTCTAAATCATTGGTTTGAACTAGGAAAGAGGTTGCTAACCGTGAACTTTTATCATTGTATACCAAATGGTCTTGGGTTTTTTGGGGTGGAGGATAAGAGATTTCTAGAACGCAACCATCATAGACAGGACTGCTTGGAAGCCCAGGCAGAGAAGAATGAGAACAGATCTGTGGTCAGAATCCCTTGTCTAGGCTGTTAGGTCAGTCAGGACTTAACGGGAAAGAATCCGGAGGCTGCCGTAAACCAGCTCTGCTCTCAGTCTCAGGAGGGCTCCCACCTGGAAAGCTATGGGCTCGGCTCTGAATAGGAGCACTTGTACACGTACCTGCACTAGAGAAAAAAGATTTTAAAAATCCACTCAGTTACAGATAATCAATTATCGATTAGCAGCCCTTGAAGATTGAAGGCCTGAGTTCCTGAGCAGCGGGTCCACGTCATGTGGCGAAATAAGGGGCCTGAGAACAGGGCTTTTGTTTTGTTTCTGCTGGCAGTCTAAACCAGTGCATCTCCAACTTTACCGAGCTTAAGAATCACCAGCGGATCTGGTGAAAATGCAGGGGCAGGGCCGCGGAGGGGGAGGAGGGTCTGACAGGTGTGCCGAGCTTAGCCAACTGCCTTTTTCCAGCAGATGCAGAGAAGGGCTGCCACTTTCAGCACATCTTGGCCTGTGCTCGCCTAAGTGTCAGCCCAGACCTGAGTGAACGTGTGCTGCAGCAGGTGCTGGAGCTCCTAGAGGACCAGAGTGACATCGTCAGCACCACTGAGCACTACTACACCGTGTTCTGAGCAGAGGCCTTCCGATGGCGTGGGCGGCCCGGGCCAAGTAAGACAACGAGCAGGTGCTGGGCGCTCCCAGGCTCAGATCTGAAGCATCACGCAGAGGCTTATAGGTCTGGTGTCAGTGATCTCGTAATAAACTGTGAAATATGGTCATGTAAGGCATGGAATTCGGCATAAATTCTGCAGGCTGCCCTCTAGCTGCTGTATCCATGGGATAAAGTAATTTATCTCAGCCATGACATAGAAGAAGAAAACCCTCCCTGTTGACCTCCTGCCTGGACCGGGCCTTACTCTTAGAGCAGAAGGGAGGGAACACTGTTGGTGGCTGAATTGGTGTGTATGTGGCTTGAGGCTCTGTCACGGTAAAGGGATGTCACATGGTAAAGTGAAGTGAAGAGCATCTAGCCAGATCACACAGACCTAAAACATTTGAAAACTTCAGACTATTGCATATGTTCTTGTAGGCCTCTTTCAGTGGTTAAGAACCTAGTGTTAAGAACTCCTCCTTGGATGAGTATTACTCACCTATGATTTCCACGGATCAAGTACCAGAGGTGGGTCCTGAGTCCTGGGATGAATGTTGTTTACAGACCCACCCAGAGATGGGAATAAATGGATCCAAGGCATGGCTCTGTGTTGGTCATTTTCCTTTCCTTTTTTTTTTTTTTTTTTTTTTTTTTAAAGATTTTATTTATTTACCTGACAGAGCACAAGCAGGCAGAGTGGCAGGCAGAGGGAGAGAGAGAAGCAGACTCCCCGCTGAGCAGGGATTCCCCACTTGGGGCTCAATCCCAGGACCCTGGGGTCATGACCCGAGCCGAAGGCAGCCGCTTAACCGACTGAGCCACCCGGGCGCCCCTTTCCTTCTTTTCCTTATGAACTAAGAGTTGTCTCAGTACATTTCCCTACACTTGACATACGTGACTAAAGACATTGTCCTTTAATGCCCTGAAGTCCTTGGAGGCTCTCAGCCAATTGCCTGGCTGGTAGACATTATTTTCAAGGTTACCACTGAATGTGCAGGGCATTCTGACCCCATCCAGACAAAGACTCTGTATTTGCCCGGACAGGTGATGGAGTCATGCTGTTGCCAGGAATGGCAAGGTAAAGGGAAAAAACCTGAGGTATGTGGTAGGCTTGTTCTAACAGCTAAATGACAAATCCAGCCAGCAAAATAAAGTATGTGGAAAGATTTGGAGTTAATTACAGTCATTTCAAAAAGGCACATCTGCCTCCGTCTGCTACATTTGCTCTTGACGTAATAAGCTCTCAGTGGCTCTGCTGGAGAGCCTGCAGGCCTCGAGTTCTGCTCTATGTGGAAACGGAGTGGCTTTTTATACTTAGAATTTGGCTGCAGTTTCATATGTCAGGCTGAGAGCTAGTACCAACAGATTGCTTCCTGTCGTGGACTTTCCTGCCTTGATTCAGACATCTGCCCTATTTCTAACAGCCGTTTACCCAGATGGCTGCCCTGTGTCCTCCATGCATTCAGATGCGTCCCCGTGGCACGGGGTCTACCTGGAATAACACCCCAGCTGTCTTCCTTGGTAACAGCAGATGTTCCTTACTGAATACTTCTTGAGTTATAGGGCTGCCCAGGAAGGAGTCTTGAATCAGCAACCCCACTTCCAGGGTTTATCCCAAGGAGATGATCAGACAGGTGTGAAAGGATGGATACAAGATTCCCATTGCTGCGTAATTTAGAGTTCTATAATTGGGAAAAATAGTTACCCATGAGGAAAAATTCATTATGATACACGTACACAGTAAAATACTGTGCAACTATTAAAAGACGGAGTAGACAGATACTCTTGCTATGGAACACTCTTCCCAAGAAAACGGAGTTACAGATCTGTTTATATAGTATACTAGTGATCTAAAACGCCTTGTAAGTGTGTATCGAGAGAGAGAGAGTTTCTGCATGTACATCGCTATAGATGTGGCACGTGGATACACCTACACACAGTTGATCACTCCCCCCTTCTAGAAATACTTTCTGCACTTGGCTTTTGGGACACCACACCCTGGGTGCTCTTTCCCCATCTCCTTTTTCTGGTCTTCTGTCTCCCTGAGGGCTTGGGGTTCAGTCTCGGCCTTCGTTCCTGTGCAGCGACTCCCTTGGACATCTTCACCGGTAGCGTGGCTCAGACCGTACATAGGCTGACAGACCCACCGCGTTTTATCCAGGCCCCCATGTGCGCAGCTTCCCACCGACCTCTCCGCTTCGGTGTCTGAAAGAGCCCACCCACGTGCCCACAACCATGTGCCTAGTCACCCCTGCCTGAGGACTTGCTCCTTCTGAAGATTTTCCTGATTCAGAAGATGGCGCCCCATCTTTCCAGTTGTGCAGGTCAAACACTCCACATCCCACCTGTCCACCAGTCACCTTCTCTCTACCTTCTAGATACTTCTAGAATCTAACTTCTCCTCACTGCTGCTCTACCACTTGGAGTATTACAGTTGCCTCCTGACTCAACTCCCGCCCCGGCCCCTCGTCACTTCGTTCTCCACACGTCCGCCAGAGCGATCTGTTCAACTGAAGCCAGATTCTCGCCTCCTGTGGGTCTTCACTTGAGCGTCACCCTCTTGCAAAGGCCTGCCCCGATCCCTCTTTTGCTAAGTAGAACCAACCCCTTCTCCATCCTTCCCAGGACTCTTCAGTACTTAACTTTTCTCCACAGTACTTGTCACCATGCAACACATTCCATATAGTTCTTCCTTGCTTTGTTTATTATCTGTCTCCCCGATAGCAGAAATGCTCCGTGAGGGCAGGACTCCCTCTGTTCTGTTTCCTGCCGTGTCCCCTGCATCTAGAGCAGTGCCTGGCATATCTTTCCAGCCATACCACTCCTGTGTATGTGCCTGGCTGCCCTCTACCTGCAAGGATCTTCCTTTCTTTCCTGGGGGCTTTCTCCAATGTCTTGGAGGGCTGTTCAGGCTGGAAGTGCTCAGAATTAAACCCACTGGGAGCAGCCTCACCCAGTGGGACCTGGGATATAAATACCCCAGCTCCCTTGCCCTTCAAATGAGGTCTCTGAGGCACGTGTTCTACACCATTTTCCAGAGTTTCTCTGTGGGATTAATCTCCATCCACCCACAGTAGCAGCTAACTTGACAGCCACTCTTAATTGGCTGCCTTACCCTCCCTGTCTTCCCCACTCCCCATTAGTATTTGCTGCACCTCCCAGATGAATTGCTTCCTTGCCAGTCCTTGTCTCATGGTAAGCTTCTGGTTGATCACAAATAACACCATGTTCCCAAGAACATTTGAGAAATGCTGTATGAATAATTATATATATATACACACACACACATATATATCAAGCAGAGATTACTAGAAAAACCAAAGTGACCCACTTGTTACTCCTGAAAGGTGAGCTATCAGATGCTTTTTAAAAAGCTACATATCTCTATTTGATATTTTTACAATTAGCAAGTATCGTTTCTACAAAAATAATAAAGCTGTTTCTCACTCCCCATCCCACACTCACACAACCTGAATGATGAGCAAACCGAAAATAAGATGGACCTTATACCCCGTAGCAACATAAGAACTCTGAGAAGATGAGGGGAGCCCTTGGAAAATTATCTGGGGCTAACTATAGTTGGGTCATTGCTCATGCGCTAAAGAGCCACCAAAGGCTTCCCCTGAAGAAGAGGGAAACTGAGCCAACATCCTGGCTCTTAGTGTGCACATTTCAGGAGGCATGAACACTGCATATAGTTTATGGAAGCAGGAAGACAAATAGTGCTACTGTCTTGTCGGGGTTTGTTTGAAGCTCTGTGATTCTCTCCATCTGGTAAACCACCAGTGCTTCTCATCCCTAAAAGACACTTCTTTCTAATTATTTTCCCCTCTGATAGTGTGCCAGGACACTGGCCGAGAGAAAGCCAAGTGGAAAGAAGTCTATTCAGTGATGAGGAACCCAAGATGTGGTGCCAACGATTGAAACCAAGCAAACTTGTAATTTTCCGTCGGGGAAAGCGTCCACACTTTCTTAATAGTGTGGTTTCCCCTCTACAAGTGGCCGCTATGGCAGTTCCCCAGAGAAGCATCTCATTGTTTCCTGACTAGATTAATGTGAAGCATATGGGCAGACTCCGAATGACCGGGATGAGGCTTGCTTGGGAAGCCAGCAGCAGGCGCCGGGAGGAGAGTGGGACCATCCCAAAGGGAAACGGTGCCCATGGATGAAGAACCTTGCAATCGAGTTCATATTCGCATGACAGTCTCCTCTAAATGCAAGCCTGAACTCCCACACAAGTGAGTTTTTATATAGTGCAGGATTTAGTTTTAAATACAGCCTATTTTTATTGAACTCCTATTAAATAAACCCAGACAGATAAGTCACAGCACAAGGCTGTGTTCACAAGAACTCTAAATCAGACCCCAAATTCCTGAAGAGACCGAAGTCTTTCCGTGTGTGTCAAATTAAAGTGCTAGGTTTTCATCTTGGGACATAAAGAGAGGAATTTTGAAGACCACATAATAGCTTTTTCTTTTAGATAGTAAAGTAGCATGTCATTAACTCAGACTGATTTGGTGAAAGGTTTATGTAAATTAGTGAAAAATCTGGAAATAGTGCTATGTTATTACTTTAAGTCTATGCAGTGTTCCGTGTGACATCTGAATTACTATGAGGGAACAGGATGGCTGCTCTTAGAAAACCTGTTTTAATGAATAAGAATTATTTTAATTATGTATCATTTAATTATTATGTGGTATGTGCTGTTCAATATTAATAGGTGATTTTAAAGTACTTGAGCTTTGAGAACATGTCCACACAAAAAATTCTATGTCACTGTTGACAACACTCATTCCTAATAACCAAAAAGTGAAAACAACCCAAATGTCCATGAAGGGATGAATAGATAAGCAAATGTGCATCTATACGATGGAATATTGTTCAGCCACACAAAGGAATGGAATACTGATACATACTCCACGGATGAACCTTGAAAACGTTATGCTAAGTGAAAGATGCCAGATACAAGAGGCCACATACTGTATGATTCCATTTATATGGAGTGTCTAGAATAGGCAAATCCATAGAGAAAAAAATAGATAGTGGTTGCCAGGGCATGAGGGAAGGAGGGGATTGGATAGGACAGGGTTTCCTTTTGGGCTGATGGAATTGTTCTGGAATTAGTGGTGATGTTTGCACAACTGCGAATATACTCCAAACCCCTGAACTGTGAGCTGGCTTGGGGTTCCTGGTGGAATGGTGCCTGAGTTCCAAGGGCAGGCATCCCAAGAGAGAGCACAACCTTCACAACCTTCACGGAAGCCGTATGGCCATTCTGAGCATAGCCCCAGAAGCCGCAGTGTCACTCCCATGGTGTTCTTATTGCCAAAGCTGTCAAAGGCCCACCCAGTTTCCAGAGGAGTGAATAAGCCACCTCCTGATGGGGAGTAACAAGATTCTAGAAGGGCATGTAAAACCAGGAATATTGTCCTGGGCATTTTTGGAAAGCACAATCTCTCACAGACACGTTTCAGCTTTTATACACATATAGCCTCATTCATTTTTTTTAAGATTTTATTTCTTTGACAGTGAGAGAGAGCACAAGCAGGGGGCGTGGCAGGCAGAGGGAGGGGGAGAAGCAGACTCCCCGCTGAGCAGGGAGTCTGATGCGGGGCTCCATCCCAGGACTCCGGGATCATGACCTGAGCCGAAGGCAAGATGCCTAACCAACTGAGCCACCCAGGAGCCCCTAGCCTCATTCTTTAAAAAAAAACAAGAAAAAAAAAAATTTTTTTTTTTTTTTTGCTATCAGTAAGTACAAAGAATGGGGGGAAATGGTCTACCACTTCCCAGGTAGTCTCTCTTTTTTTTTAGATTATATGCATATTTTTAGAAAAATAACCATGTTAATATTTTGCTTATCTTTCCAGAAAAAAATATATCAGCATTTTATATGTATCCTGGTTTTTCAATTTATTTCTGTATATTCAAGGTTTCTTTCTACTTTAGCGTGCAAGATTGACCACATTCTTTTATTTATTTTTCAGTTGTAAAAAAAAAAAATCAGTTGCATTTCTGTATACTAACAAGCTGTTTTAAAATGCAGCTAAGAAAACAAACTCATTTAAAATAGCATCAGAAACAATAAAATACGTAGGAATAAATTTAAACAGGAAGGTAAAAGATCTGTACACTGAAATGTATAAGACATGGATCAAAGGAATTCGAGTGGGCACAAAGAAATGGAAAGATATTCCATGTTCAGGGATTAGAAGCATTAATACTGTTAAAATGCCTCTACCACCCAAAGCAATCTTTATCAAAATTCCAATGACCTGCTTTACAGAAATAGAAAAACCAATCATAAAATTTGTATGGGACCACAAAAGACCCCAGACAGCCAAAGCAGTCTTGAAAAAGAAGAACAAAGTCACAGGCATCACATTTCCTGATTTTAACCTGCAAGTGGCCCTTGAACAACACGGAGGTTAGGGGTCCTAATGCCCCGTGCAGTCAAAATTCAGGTGGAAGTTCAGGCTCCCCCGAAATGTAACTACTAATAGCCTACTGTTGACTGGAAGCCCTACCAATAACATAAACAGTCAATTAACACATATGTTGTGTGTTATATATATTATATATGGTATTCTTTTTTTTAATTTTCATTTTTTAATTTTCATTTTTTAAAGATTTTATTTATTTATTTGAGAGAGAGAATGAGATAGAAAGAGCATGAGAGGGGGGAGGGTCAGAGGGAGAAGCAGACTCCCTGCCGAGCAGGGAGCCCAATGCGGGACTCAATCCCGGGACTCCAGAATCATGACCTGAGCCGAAGGCAGTCGCTTAACCAACTGAGCCACCCAGGCGCCCTATATATGGTATTCTTAACAAAAAGTAAACTAGAGAAAAAAAATGTTATTAAATATCATAAGGATGAGAACATAAATTTATAGTACTGCATTTATCAAAAAAACTCTGTGTATAAGTGGAACTGTATCGTTCAGACCCCTGTTATTCAAGGGCCAACTGTATATTACAAAGTTATAGTCATCAAAACAGTGTTTGACCACATCCTTTTTCTTAAGATTTTATTTATTTTTTTGAGAGAGAGAGGAAGCATGTGAGCAGGTGGAGGGGCAGAGGGAAAGAGAGAACCTCTAGCAAACTCCCTGCTGAACTCGGAGCCCAAAGCAGGGCTCTGTCTCATGACCCTGAGCTGGAATCAAGAATAGCGTGCTTTGGGCACCTGAGTGGCTCAGTTGGTTAAGCGACTGCCTTCGGCTCAGGTCATGATCCTGGAGTGTGGGATTGAGTCCCGCATTGGGCTCCCTGCTCGGCGGGGAACCTGCTTCTCCCTCTGACCCTCCCCCATCTCGTGCTCTCTCTCTGTCTCATTCTCTCTCTCAAATAAATAAATAAAATCTTTAAAAAAAAAAAAAAAAAGAATAGCGTGCTTCACCAACTAAGCCACACAGGCGCCCCTGACCACATCCTTTTAAATGGTCACAAAACTCCCTCGTGTGGCTGTCCCTTAATGTATTTAACCATATTGCTATTGAGAAACGTTTAACTGGTTTCCGGTTTGTGTCTGTTGCCACCAATGCTGCAGGAAACATCCTTGTACATTTTTCCTTTCTTGCCATACATTTGCAAGTGTATTTGTATGGTAAATTTTTCGCAGTGCAACTACCAGGAAAGAGGGCATGAGCATTTAAGAATTCGAATAGACATTGACACATTACTCACTGGAAAGACTGATCCATTTATACTCCTATCAATGATTTATGAGTC
The DNA here is from genome assembly GCF_011800145.1 of Mirounga leonina. Classification (NCBI taxonomy): domain Eukaryota; kingdom Metazoa; phylum Chordata; class Mammalia; order Carnivora; family Phocidae; genus Mirounga; species Mirounga leonina. Next base: position 29,217,127 of record NW_023270265.1, on the reverse strand, counting down.
TACTGTTTGCCTAAAGGCTCATCTATAATTTGTACTATCTGTGGTTTTAATCACCCAACCATCTGAGAGGTAAAAATGATTTCCGGGTTTCCTTTGCATTTATATTTTTTTACGTATGAGTGGTGTTGATAGGCAACCTCAAGACAGATGCAGCTTTGCCCTGGGAAGTAACCATTGATTGCAGAAGAGGCTGGGAATGGTCCTGGTCCTATGTTCTGCGGTGGTATCAGCTACAGGTATTAGCCCAGAGGCCTGCTGCTGAGCTCCCAATCAATGCACAGCTGGAATAAACATCCCGAAGAACTCAAACCTCAAGGTTCCCATTTTTCTACTTCAAGTGCTTGGGTCCCATGCCTGCCCAGATGTAACATATACTAATACACGAAGGCCGCAATCTTTTTGAAACCAGTCGCCATATTATCAATGCAGACCTCTCATAGACCAGAGGCTCTTCAGCTCTGGCTCATGGACACTAGATTAACTTGAAAACTAAGATCGTTTTTAAGAAAGTGCTAGTTAAGTGGAGAAGACAGTTTTAGGAAAAGAAATAGTTTTAATACCACTTCCACTTTAATCAGCATTGCATAATTATCGTAATAAGGTGATGCTTGTATTTTCATAATTGACCGGATTTGGTACAATTAATGGGGGCACTGGGCAGCAACCCTTTTGATAATCTTCTTGCCTAGAAATTGCTTCCTCAGGGAGAAGGGCTTTTATGTTTTCGTTCTCAGGACAATCAGTGAATGGGGGAAAGAAAGCAGGGGTGAGGACAAAATATCCTTCCATTTTTTTTGTGCTCTACTTTAGAACAAAGCCATGGCGGCACCACATGAGCTCTGATTGCGGCATGGCTGACTCCTGATGAGTGCAGAATTTTGTCACGGACACAGATCTGTGAATGATCCGTTTATTCTAATATAAATTAGGTGGCAGAACTCTTAGCACAGGGGTTTGTTTTTCCTGTATTTTATTTCTTCTTTCTGAGCAGGAAGCCAGCCCTGCCTCGGGGAGGTTGGTTTGGGGGCCAAATGCAGAAGTTGTTTGTGCAGACAACCTGGCTTATGTTTTCTGGAAGCCTGGAGCCTGGGAGGGATTGGAGATTAGTGGACTCCAGGCATTGCAGACCGGAATGTGCTCCCTACGGTGCCTGAGGCAGGTGGGCAAGATGACAGGTCTTCCATGGAGAGCTTTGTGGTGTCTTCCCGAGGCTTAGAGACTTGGCCTAGGATTCCCAGCTTTCGCCAAGATTCCCAAGCTTGGAACAGAAGCCATGCCAGCCTCCTCCTCTGCAGACACAGCCCGGGGATATCAGCAGAAGACTTGGCCTCAGGAGAAGAGTGGACTCGTCTCCATTTTCCAGGGCTATGTAACCTCCTGGATTTTCATGCATCCCCAGGGAGAGAGAGAGCCTGCCCCACCTGCTACCAACAGTAGTATTTTCCTGCCTGCCCAGAGGGTGAGGTCTCCAAGCTCAAGGTAACTTGAAATAAAGAAAGGAATATGACAAGTCTCACTTACATGAGTTTTGGCAGTAAGATTCATATAACTCTACAATTAGAATATATTCAAGGTGACTCTTAGAACAAATTCATGCTCCCACCCACTTACATTCCCGAATGGTCTCTTGAATGGGAGAGAAAGAGAGGACGCCACAGTACCGTTCCAGGGGAATTGCTTATGGCCCCTCCACAGAAGTGTGCTCCCTATGAGAACCACCTGTCCTGTGTCACTGCAGAAATAATCGGCAACCTTCTCCAAGGATCGGGGAGGGAAACTGTGGTAAGCGTTTGTTACATATCCTCAGCGGGGCTCACCTCATCATGAACTGAGAATATTACCTTGTCCTGTGACCATCATGCAAGCCAGCTGGTCAGGGATCACCTAGCAAATAGGACCTAACTTAGGAGAAGGGCCCCAAACCACATGAGCAGTGAGTCTTCTCCCAACATGAAGAAGCTTGAAAAGGCCTTAGTCACTCCAGCGGCCCTCCCAGCCAAGCCCTGCGCCCCAGGAGGAGTCAGCAAACTGCCCGGGCCTGTGGTTTCTGTCCCGTCCCGGCTTGCCTTGACCTGGTGCAGGGCAAAAAATGGAATCACCACTCCTGGGAATGAGCGCCGGCTTGGGAACACTGGTGTTAGCACAAGCAGAAGCCCCGCCAGGGCAAGCCTGCGAGGGGGACGTGATCTGCTCTTTCTGCCCATTTGTTGCAGGCTCACATAACCAGGGAAAATGGGAGGGGGGCAGCTGTGAACCTAGAGCCAGCTGAGTTCTGGTTGTTTCCCCAGGGCTGTAACTTACCTAGACTTAACTCACCGCTGTCGTGTTTCCTCCGGAAGTGCTCATGCCACAGTTCACCTGGAGATCTGTGGCAAGCCCAACAGTAGGCACAGAGTGGTGCTTAATAAATGTGCAAATGGATGGGCACTCATTGAGTGCCAGCTGTGTGCAAGGCGTCATGCCAGCTATAGAGGGGGATGCCAAGACAAAGCTCCACCCCTGTCTTTAGGGAACTTTCAGTCAAGTGGGTCATAAGCACATGCCTACATAATTTATAACCCATGGATGCAAATGTGTCTTGTTTGACCCTCAGAGTTTTAAAATTTTCTATCAACATGAGAGACGATGGACTCTGAAAAACAAACTGAGGGTTCTAGAGGGGAGGGGGGTGGGAGGATGGGTTAGCCTGGTGGTGGGTATTGAGGAGGGCACATTCTGCATGGAGCACTGGGTGTTATGCACAAACAATGAATCATGGAACACTTCATCTAAAACTAATGATGTAATGTATGGGGATTAACATAAGAATAAAAAAATTTTCAATCAACATAAAAAAAATTGGCTACCCTCTGTATAGAAAAAAACATTGTGTGTGTGTTTGTGTATGTGTGTCTGAATGTGTATGTGTATGTTTGTGTGTGTGTCCAAAAGGCTTCAGAAGCAACTGGTAACAGAGGTGGCCTCTTCAGTTAGGGAATTGGGGCCAGGAGTGGGTGAGGGACTTACTACACTGTTTTATAATGTTTTTAATGTGAAAATGTAATAACTCTAAAACTAAACAAAATGGAAGGGGGAATTCACATAAAAATCCAGATTTCTGGCTTGTCTTGACAACTCAGAATTCTGGCAATACTGGGAACATGTAGCCTGAAAACAGTGTGTGGGTGTGGGGAGGGGCAGCATTAGAGGATTTAAGCTGAGAGCTGGCATCAGATTTACATTTTGGCAGCTGAGTGGAGGAACGTTGCATGAGGGCAAGCTCAAGACCAGAGAGTCGTGGGTGCAGCAGGAAGCGGGAAGGGTAGGGAGGGCCTCAACTGGGACAGTGGCTGGGGGGACGGATTCAGAGACTATTAATGAAGTAGATGGGTAACCGATTTCAGGGTGAAGGAGAGTGGAAATGGCCGGGGCAGCTCCCAGGTTCTGCCAGACAGACCATAGTGCGTGCCACAGGAGTTTTAGGCCAGTGGCAGGGAAAGACAGCCCAGCAGATCTGTGGGCCTTCTGAACTGGAGACAGCGGAAATGCTGGAAGAATGTATATCCTGAGATGCACGGAGAGGCCCACGTAGGAAATGCATGCACTCCCGGGGGTAATTAGCTCCTCTCCTCCATTCCAGGCACCAATAGTGTCTGTGATTGTCTCGGTGATTTACTCAGTGGTTTACGGCTTCTCCGGAGAACGCAGCATGGGATAACTGGAATTTCAGACAATCTTAATGCTTGTGGCTTAAAAGGCAAAGAAGCACCAACTGAGAAGTCATTGAAATCATATTCCTTCAGAGAATGGATTTTCTTGGATCTGGGTGCATCCTTTACAGCTTTATTAGTCACTGCGAAAGCCCTTTTTGGGTCACAAAGCTGCCAGTGGGGTGCTGTTCCTGGGAGGAATACAATTACCTTGAGCAACAAGCCCCAAACAGCAACCCTGCATGCCAACCAGCCAGTCTGCCTGGCAACAGCACCATCCACAGGGAGGGGCAGGTGCCCCAGCCCCGAGGGCTCAGGCAGCCAGAAAATGAACCAGTCTGGGGCTTCCACCATCCTCTTTTCCCTTGAGTTTTGATTTAGTAGTTTGGGGTCTTTCACAAAGGATACAGACAGGTCTGTTCCTTGAAGGCAGGAAGTGAGGGTTCCCAGCCCCTGCTTCTGCGAACGGCATCTAGGACAGTTTTTTTTTTTTGGTTTTTGGGTTTTTTTTTTTAAGATTTTATTTATTTTTTGACAGACACAGCGAGAGAGGGAACACAAGCAGGGGGAGTGGGAGAGGGAGAAGCAGGCTTCCTGCCGAGCAGAGAGCCCGACGCGGGGCTCGATCCCAGGACCCCGGGATCATGACCCAAGCCGAAGGCAGACGCTTAACGACTGAGCCACCCAGGCACCCCCTGTGACAGTGTTTGATCACATTTGCTATGTGAATCCGAGTTGAAAATACTCTCCCTTTGAGGTTTGGTGGTCACATATCAATTTCTTAATGCAGTGACCTCCGCTTTAATCCATGATGTAACAAAGACATTTGAAGTAAAATCACACTAACGTTAAGTACTTGATAATAGCTAGTGATTATTGAAAGTCGTGCACCCATCACTCAGCAAACTTAAATCTTCACATATACCCAGATAGGGAGATACTATTATTATTCCCATGCTGCATGTGAGGAAATTGAGGCCGAGACTAAGTTGCCTAAGAGGACATAGCAAGTAAGTGGCAGAGCCAGGTTGGTACCCAGTGAGATTCACCACTGGGCTGTCTTGCGTTCAAGACCAGAGAAGCCTATTCTGTGGTGGTTCTCACCGGTGAACACAACACAGTATCTTCACCTGGATACATAAGCTGTGTTTTCACTACACCTGAGGCTGGGCAAGAATGCCACTTCTCCTGATAAAGTCATAGAGGATGCCACGCTGAGCGGGTGAGATGACATCATGTCCCACACACAGCATGGGGGATGCAGGTATTTACTGACACATGTAGGACAACGGGATCGGGCCCGCGAATATTCTTTCTTTTTTTTTTTAAGATTTTATTTATTTGAGAGAGAGAGAGAGAGCAAGAGAGAGCACGAGTGGGGAGGAGAGGGAGAAGCAGGCTCCCTGCTGAGCAAAGAGCCGGATGCGGGGCTCGATCCCAGGACCCCAGGATCATGACCTGAGCCGAAGGCAGCGGCTTAACCGACTGACCCACCCAGGCGCCCCAAGGGCCCACGAACATTCTTATCTGAACAGCAATACAGCCCCAGAGCGAAACTAAAAGAATAGTTCAGAAACCTCCAGAGGGTTTGGTTTGGCCCATACAGTATTGATATTCTCAGGCGTTATTTTTTTTTAATATTAAAAATCTTTAATTATGAAATATTTCAAACATACAGAACAAAATAAGGTAGAAAACCTAGACACCACGGAGACAGCTATTCTTAATTTCCCGTACATGCTTCAGTTCTCTCTCTTTAAGGAAACATGATGTTAGAGATACAGGTAGAAACCAACCCCATTCCTCCCCTGCCTCCACCCCCACACGTGACCTTGAGGTTGATAGGCATCATTCCCATGCAGATTTTTTATTGTGGCATAAATTACAAGGAGGAAATTGTACAAATCTTAATCACACAGCTTGATGAATTTCTACCTATGTATATTCCCAAAACAAGATCTAGATCAAGAACACGTCCAGGACCTCAGGGGGCTCGTTTGCCTCACATTTCAAAAATAAATTGATGGAGTTGCCAACATTGAAAAGTTTAAAAATTTAGAGATTTAATGTAAAAACCCAAATGTCTAGCTTCTCTTGAAACTTTGGAAAATATGATCACACTAAGCTCATCTTCTGGCTCAGAGACCGAATGGCAGCTTGCTCACATTAGACGGGGCGTGAGGTCCCCAGTTTACCTACTGTTATTATCCAGTCCATCTTGTTTGCTTATATAATCTAACCTCATCCCCTGAAAGGTGCCTCTTGTTTAAAATATCTCAAAAGTAATGCAAATCAAAAAGGCTGAGAACAATTACCTTTAGCCATCTTAAGGAAGGCAGAGTTTGAGGAAAAAAGCGCTCTTCTTCCCCACCTGCTCAGTGATTTGGTAAGCTGCTGACATTGCCATCAAACAAAAAGGGACCAGATTCTCCAGGTCTTTGCTACTCAAAGTGTGGTCCTTGGATGGGCAGTGTCAGCATCATCCAGGAGCTTGTTAGAAATGCAAACTCTCTATGGGGCACCTGGGTGGCTCAGGTCATGATCCCAGGGTCCTGGGATTGAGCCCAGCATCGGGCTCCCTGCTCAGCAGGAAGCCTGCTTCTCCCTCTCCCACTCCCCCTGCTTGTGTTCCGTCTCTTACTGTGTCTCTCTCTGTCAAATAAATAAAATCTTTAAAAAAAGAAATGCAAACTGCCAATTCCCTCCCCAGACCTCCTGTATTAGTCAGCTGGGGCTGCTATGTATGATAAAGTTCCACAGACTGGTGGCTTAAACAACAGAAATTTATTTTCTTACAGTTCTGGAGGCTTAAAGTCCAAGGTCAAGGTGTATGCAGGGTTGGTTTCCTCTGGAGCCTCTCTACTTGGCTTGTAAATAGCCATCTTCTCCTTATGTCTTCCCTCTGTGTCTGTTTATATTCCCCTCTTCTTATAAGGAGATCAGTCCTCTTAGGTGGATTAGAGCCCACCTCAAGGACCTAATTTAACCTTAATTACCTCTTTAAAGACCATATCTCCAAATGCAGTCACATTCTAAGGTAGTAGGGGTCAGGACTTCAACGTATGAGTTTTGAGGGAACACTGTTCAGCCCATAACACCCACTAAATCAAGATTTACATTTTAACGAGATCCGCAGGAAACTCACGTACACATTAAAGTTGAGGAAGCACTGCCCAGTGCCTGCTCCCTAGTGGACAAAACCCCAGTGGGTCTGTCGTGGGTACAGGCAAAGGAGGGGGGGTGATTTTTTAGATGAACTTCCTCTCCATCCCATAGGTCCGGTAGGGTGGGAATACTGAGAAACCTAAGGTCAGTTCCTTCTTGAGGGGGAGTCCCTGTTCTGGAGGAGCAATGTGAGCAGGTGAGGTTAACACGTGAGGCCTGATGCACCAAAGCTGATGTGAATATGACCCACGGGAGTGAAGAGCCTCCTCCTGAAAACAGGTTGGAATGCTGGTAATGAGCAGCAAAGAGGTCATTTCCATCTGGCTATTATCTGCAGGCTTCTTCTATCAAGGTGAGAGGCATGTCTCTGGGATTTCCTGGAATGGGGACCAGGAAGATACCACACTGCATTCCTCCCCATCCTGTCTGAGCTCATTTACCACCTCTGTCCTAGGCCTGATACTATGGTGACAGTTGCCATGGAGATAGATACTCCTAGACAAGGTTGAAGCTAATCCCCACCCATACTGTCAATCATATGGTTTAAACTAGAGATTTCTCCAGCTGTGTTCCATGAAACTATAAGGTGCTTCTTGGGTTTTATAAACATTCAAATCTCAATTAAAAGTATTTTAAATTTGTTTTTTAAATAATGTAGATTCTTAGGAGAAAAAAATCAAGCAGTTGTTTTCAGTATAGAATATACTGAAAAGTGAATGTCCAAATTCCCATCTGACAGAGTAGCTTGTTTAAAGCTAATCCCTTCTACAAATAATGATTAGGAATTCTGGACACACACACACACCCCCAAAAAAACAAACCCAGGAACCTACTTGATGGCACTGGAGAGCATCCAGAGAGTAAAGGAAGGGAAACTCCACATTCGTATAGCTTTTCCCTAAGGCAATCATTCTCAAACTTTAGTGTATATTATTATCTCTGCAGAGCTTGTTAGAGTAGAGATGGCTGGCCTCCAGCCCCAGAGTTTCTGATTCACTAGGCCTGGGGTGGGGCCCAAAATTTTGCATTTCTAACCAGTTCCCACATGATGCTAATGCTGCTGGTCTGAGGACCACACTTAGAGAGCCTCAGTCAGCTTGCACAGGGTAGGGGTCATTGAGGGACTAATGATTCTGAGAAGGAGTTTGCAAAAACAGTGACTGAAACTTGAGGAGAAAATTCTGGCAAGGAGAGAGCCACAGAGTGGAAAGCCCTCAAATATGTGTAAAAATTATTCTCAAATCCTTGGCTGATCCTTGAACTGTACATGTCCAGGTGAGACTCCAAGGATTCCAAGCGGAACACATCAGCTGAGGGCTGACAGAGATTGAGCAGAGATTGCTGCCATTGCCCATCACAGGGAAGACAGAATTTGGAGTTGAAAGTCTTGCCAAGCTATAGCAGTTTGGTAAACAGCCCAAGCCTTCAGTTGAAACCGTGGAAGGGCCACACTCAGAGGAAAGACTGTATCTCTGACTAAGGCATTCACCCTAGCAGTAAGGTTAAAACCAAAATAGACCCACCCCAACAAAACCTAAAAGCAAGTTTTAAGAGACGTAATCCAACCAATAATTTCTCTGCCTATTGCAAGAAAGTGTTCATCAGAGGAAGATAACAGAGTCCAGTCTCTAGAACATATTCACAATGTTCACTATAAAAAATTACTAGATACGTGAACAAAAGGAAAAATGTGACCCATAATTAAGACATAAGTCAGTCAATAGAAACAGACTCAAACCCAGACAGACAAGGACTTTATTTTATTTTATTTTACTTTATTTTATTTTAAAGATTTATTTATTTATTTAGAGAGAGAGAGCAAGAGAGCAGGGGAAGGGGCAGAGGGAGAGAATCTTCAAGCAGACTCCCTGCTGAGCACGGAGCCTGACGCCAGGCTTGATCCCATGACCCTAAGTTCATGAACTGAGCTGGAAAGCTTAACTGACTGAGCCACCCCGGCATCCCAAAACAAGATAAATTCTTAATGAATATACTTTAATGAGCATAGAACAGATAAGCATGTGTAAACATGAATTATGTCTTTCTATTATTAATCTAAAAATCAGTTCTTAAATTCATAGCTCTAAATTCAAAATGGAAATGGCCATTAATGATTTGAAAGTCAGACAAGGACTTTAAAATAACTTTGATAAATATGTTAAAGAGTCTACAATAAAAGATGCATATACTGGGTGAAGAGATGAGAAATTCAGGAGAAATCTGGAAACTAAAAAAAGAATCAAATGGAAATTGTAGGACTGAAAAACACAGTATCCAAAAAGTGATTCTCCTGCTCTTTATTCTCACGCCCAATCCAACTTTCTGCCCCAGAGTTAAACGTCTGTAGTAAGGTTCTTTGGTTGTAAATAAGAAAGTTTGGGGACGCCTGGGTGGCTCAGTCACTTAAGTGTCTGCCTTCGGCTCAGGTGATGATCCCAGGGTCCTGGGATCGAGTTCTGCATCAGTCTCAGTGCTTCTCCCTCTGCCTGCCGCTCTCCCTGCTTGTGCTCTCTCTCTCTCTCTGACAGATAAGTAAAATCTTTATTTTTGTTAAAAACTTTATTTTTTTTTAAGATTTTATTTATTTATTTGAGAGAGAGAATGAGCAGGGGAGGGGCAGAAAGAGGAGGAGAGGTAGAAACAGACTCCCCACTGAGCAGGGAGCCCGACACGGGGCTTGATCCCAAGACCCCAAGACCATGACCTGAGCTGAAGGCAGCTGCTCAACCAACTGAGCCACCCAGGCACACCATAAATAAAATCTTAAAAAGAAAAAAAAAGAACAACGATAAAGTCACTAACTAACTTATGCCAACGTGGTGATGTGTAGAGAAGTCCACAAACTGAACTATGAGGAGGGACAGAGTGGACCTGGTTTAGGATCAACTGTCCTAGGATTCAAATGCCACAAAGATGCCCCTGATGCTCGTCTCTTGCCTCTCTCTGAGAATTCGCTGTATACTCTTGCACTGTGAAAGGCTTCTCTGTGAGATGAGAGAGATGGCCGAGGTCAGCTTTGGGACTTCATAGCTCTGAGAGGAAAGAGATTCTCTTCGATTAGCACCAGTTAGAAAAGTCCCGGGAAGTTTTCTGGTTCTTCCAATGTGGGTTACATTCTCTCCATGGACAATCACAATTGCAATGGTGTGGGCTGTTATTCATGGCTTGGATCAGGTCCCTAGTTTCAACCAATGGCTAGGGAGGCAGTTCTTCTGGGGACAAGAACAGTTCTTCAAAAGGAAAGAGGTGGCCCAGGTGTGGTAAGTGGGAGAACTACTTTGCGTTGGACAGCACTTCATTTTGTGCCTAGCGCACCCTTATCAGTTAGGTGGGAATCCCTCTACCTCATTTAAGGTGCACGGCGTCTAACTGTGGGCTCCCCTCAAAGCAGTCCCAGGTCAATGATTTGGATGCAAGTCATTTTAGAGGGACATAATCCAGAGAAGCGCGGTGAGGGCATGGGAGAAGTGAGACAGGAAGGGGAAAAAGCCAATGAAGGTATGTTAATGAGCAGATTAGCACTTTGGGCAATTGGTGATCAATCCCACTGTGCCCCTCGAGAGACTCTGTGGACACACCTTGAGGATGGTCCAAAGAATGAGTGGGGGGATTTAGTCACTAACTCTAGTTCCTTACTGGTTGTATGTTAACTCACAGGGGCTATAGCTTCTGGAGAGGACAGCCAGAGAAAGTTCTCAGACAGAGAAACACAGGTGCTAGAGGGGAGAGGTTGCCAATGGGTATGGGAAGTCCACGGAAGCTGCAGGTCTCTGGAATGGGCTGAGGGGACATGAGCAGGCACCGCCAGTGCTTGATACACATCTATAAGTCTCTCCATAAACCCAATTCGGCTACACATTGCTCTGTGAAAATTAAAATTTCAAAACTATGTTTTAACTATGTTTAAAACTCAGGCAACAATATCCACACCCAAATGTGTTATAATTCCAAGTGGGAATACGTTGGCGACCACAGGGCAACTGCACTCTTTATCATTCACATGTCAGTCCTGCAGTAACCTGTTCCCGGGGTTATACTTCTCATCGAGGCACGATCCTGCTATAGCCATTAGACACGAGTGCCTGAATAGCTATGGTGAAAAACAGGATATTTAAGAAGGAAATTTGAGTATGATGAGTTTGATCAGGACAAGATATCAAATATCCCACCTTAGACCAATTCTTCAAAGCCTCAGCCTCACTGATGAAAGCAACGTACTGGAAATCTCGTGCAAAGCCCACTCCAAGGCTAGAAAGAACAACGATATTTAGTCATTTGGGGAAGTCACCTTTTATGGCAATAAAAATTACCCAAGTCCTAAATGTGTTTTGTGTAGTAAATTCTGCAAATTAGCTTTACAGACCCTGCCAAGCTGCAATGCCATTTTGAGACTAAACAGTGGAGCATGAAAACAAGGCTTTCCGTTTCATGCCACGGAAATCGAACAGCTTCATGCTTTTGTAAAAACATATGCAAAGGGGCGCCTGGGTGGCTCAGTTGGTTAAACGACTGCCTTCGGCTCAGGTCATGATCCTGGAGTCCCGGGATCGAGTCCCACATCGGGCTCCCTGCTCAGCGGGGAGTCTGCTTCTCCCTCTGACCCTCCCCCCTCTCATGTGCTCTCTCTCTCTCTCATTCTCTCTGTCTCAAATAAATAAATAAAATCTTAAAAAAAAAAAAAAAAACATATGCAAAGAAGTCTGGTGATGAACACGCACTTCCAGTGCCGCCCATAAATAACACATTGCACACGGAGGAGAAGAACGTACTATTAAGGAGAAGCTTAGAAAACCTCAAGCTGTTATCAGTCGGATCTATCAGGAATCAGCAACAAGCAGTGAGCACTTTGAAGGAGCAGGTCTCTGTGAAAGAGTGACAAGCACCATTGCCTGATCATTCCACCTGGAGAGAAATTGGCAAATGCACCAATCACACTAAAAAGGCAAGTTCCTTAAGGACAGAGCTCTGGTCTAGCTTGCTCCCAGAGTAAGCACGCAATCGTTATTGAATAAATCGATGAACCCAAGTTGCTTAATGTTTGAAGGTGAAGGTTATGTATGGTCTTCACAAACTAGCAGGACCAGAGAAAGATGTGCTCCTCTGAGTAATGATGATGATGATGGTGGTGGCGGCGGCTAACGGTTACTGAAGATTCACCGCATGCCCACACTGTGCTGACCATTTTCCAGGAATTGGAAATGACCCCCCCAAATTAAGTTTTATTATCCCCATTTTATAGGCAAGAAACTGAGCTTAGACAGGTTAAATAATGACTCACGCAAAGCTTAAAAAGGTTGCACAAAGAATAATGGCAGAGCAGGAATCCAAACCCAGACCCACACGCTTTCTGCATCGCACAGCTCTGCCGCATACGGTCCAAATAGCTATTATGAAGAAGATCTAAAAACACACACGGACCCTGAAATACTGGCAAAAATATAGTAGCGACATTCAGAGGGTGAGAAAATAATGACTGGGGTGGGGGGAGTGAGGAAGTAGTGGCTTCTGTCTGTTTCTGTCTGAGGGTTCGGTGTCACATTGTCGCCAGCCAGACCCCAAGACCTGACTTTTACCGCTCAGTTGCTTGGACCCACCCACTGACCTGGGTCCCACGTTTTTCCTTAAGCTCTTCTTTGCAGTCTTAACTCAGGCAAAAGACCCCACGGGCAGAGCATCCCATGACGGAAACTGAAACTACCCCTTAAGCAGTAACAACTCCCCAGAGGAAGAGCTCCAGCAGACGCAGACCAATTTGAACTTAACCCCCAACTCACGCCTGCGCAGCTGGACCATGAAGTGACCCATGGAGTCCAAGAGACCGACAGTTACCTTTACCTCCCTGAAATACTAAAATCTCCACCCAAGGAGGAGCATAAGCCTCATTTCCATAACATACAGTGTACGTATAGGCATGTTTCCTTAAGGCACAGTAGTAACCTTATGCCCGCCTTTACATATGATGACAAGGTTCCCCTTTCTAAATATTCATCTTAACCCTAAATAAAAGGAACCCATTCGCTCTTGCCCAGGGAGTCACAGCTTCGAAAGTTATTCCCTTTGTTCTTTTTTTTTTTTTTTAAGATTTTATTTATTTATTTGAGAGAGAGAGAGAGTGAGCACAAGAGGGGGGAGCGGGAGAGGGAGAAGCAGACTCCCCGCCGAGCAGGGAGCCCGATGCGGGACTTGATCCCGGGACTCCAGGATCATGACTGGAGCTGAAGGCAGTCGCCCAACCAACTGAGCCACCCAGGCGCCCTATTCCCTGTGTTCTTATTTGCTGCACCTGATGCTGGGCAACAATAACAAAATACAGAAATAGATGTCTTTTTATGCCTATCAAAGCACATTCGTTGTCCCTACTGATTGATTTTATATTTCCATTTTAAATAATTTAAAAATTATGAATATTTCCAACATACTTCACAGTACAGACAGCAATATGAAAAATAAGTTCTCATCACCCAAGTTTAAAAAATATGAGCATTTTACCACATTCAATTCTTTTTAAAAAGATGTGTATTACTACAATTACAGAATCTTCTGGTTCCCCTCTCTCACCATTATCCTGAAGTTGGTATGTGTTCTTCCTGTCCATTTTAATATTTTAACCACAGCTGTTTATATCCCTAAACATATGTATATTATGTATAGTATGGTTTTTTTATTTTTAACATTTATGTAAATGGTATACTGTACATATCCTTCTGCAACATGCATTGTTTTCACTCACCAGAATCTTGTGGAGATTTATCCAGGCTGACTTGTTTAGTTTTATTTCATTCATTTTTAAGAAAATTGAGGTCTGTCTTAGTCAATTCTGGCTACTATAACAAGAATTTCATAGGCCAAGTGGCTTAAACAACAGATGTTTATTTCTCATAGTTCTGGAGTCTGGTAAGTCTGAGATCAGAAGGCCAGCATGGATGGGTTCTGGTGAGGACTCTCTTCCTGGTTTCTTCACATAGGTGGGAGGTAGGGTAGGGGAGGAGAGAGAGAAGAAACAAGCTCTCTTGTGTCTCTTTTTATAAGGGCACTAATCCCATCATGAGGGCCCCACCCTCCTGACCTAATTACCTCCCAAAGTCCCCATCTCCAAATACCATCACACTGGGGATTAGGATTTCAACATAAGAACTTTTTGGGGTGGGTGGAGGTGGGGTACACAAACATTCAGTCCATAGCAAGGTATAATATATATAACACTGAAGTATTCAACTCTAGTGCATGGCTTACAACTTCCACCCAGATCAAGATGAACACCATTGCCAGCACCCACAGTCCACTGTGACCCCTCCCAGTTTATACTTCTTAGAGGCAACCACTAATATGATCTCTAGCAGCAGAAATTAATTTTGGCTGTTTTGAACTTTATATAAACCAATTCATACAGTAGGTGCCCTTTGAGTCTTTTTTTTTTTTTTTAAGATTTTATTTATTTGAGAGAGAGAGCACAAGCCAGGGGGAGAGGCAGAGGGAGAAGCAGACTCCCCACTAAGCAGGGAGCCCAAGGCGGGACTCGATCCCAGGCCCCTGGGATCGTGACCTGAGCCGAAGGCAGAAGCTTAACCGACTGAGCCACCCAGGCACCCTGGATCCGTCTTCTTTTGCTCAACATTGTGTCTGTAATCATCCAGCATGTTGTCCATAGCAGCTGTTTGTTCTTTGTCACGGGTATATAGTATCCTATTGTATGAATGTAACACCATTTATTGATCCACTCAGCTTTGGTGGACATTGGAGTGGCTTTAAGTTTTGTGTAATTATGAAAAATCCTGCTTAAATACTTTAGTTCCTTTTTTTTTTTTTTGGTGGACATATGCACTAATTTCTCTTGGATCTATACTAGGAGTGAAATTACAGGGTCATAGTAGGGGCATACTATACAGAGTTGAGTAGTTGCAACCGATCATATGGCCCCCAAAAGTAAAAAATATTCACTACTGTTGAGTTAATGAAAACTTGTCATGTGTCAGACATTGTTCTCAGCACGGGGGTGTATCATGATGAGAAAATAGCCCAACATCCCTGTGCTTATAGAGCTGGCATTCTTATGTTTTAATAATATCATGACTTAATAATCAGACATCCTCTACATGATTTCTTGGCTATCCATTGGTGAGAATTTTCTATTTTGTTTCTAAAAATCTGAACAGTGGTAATCCACCATGTGTTAAGCAGGGTAGACAAATAGCTAAGTTTTGGCCTGAAAGGGTGGGACTTTCCAAGGATCTGCTGGCACAAAAGGTCCAGTTCCTGCCACATTAAACAGCATCCTCCAAGTGGAAATTACAAATCCCTCCGCATGAGCACGTCCCATCTCCTGGAATATTCTTGCAGTGGGCCTGTACAGGATGCTTTGCGCTTGTAGACTGGGCTGGGCCAGCTCTGACCCCAGCCAGCAGACAGCCCTGTAAGTCAGCAGGGGTCACCCCCAGCTGCAAGGTCAATGTGCAGTACTCTATGGCCTAGAGCTATTTCCTTGGAAGGAATGATTGGCTTTAAGTTAAGTTCAAACTTTTAATATGCCTCCCAAGAAGTTAACTATTCAGAAAACTTCCTCTTCTCCCCTCCCCCAAAATTAAAAAATGAGAGAGAACTTCAAAAAATAGGAAACATTTGACCTCCATGAAAGTTAAAAAAAAAAAAAAGAAGAAACTCTTAAAATATCTTTTAAGATTCTGAAGCTATATCCATGTAAGTTACTTTTACTCATAGGAAGTATGTGAGTGACATTATCCAAGTATGGAAAACCATGAAATAAAAGATGATTCAGAAAACATTGCTTTCAATCCATGTAATAACGCCTTAGTCTGAATGTAGAGGAAGAAGTGCACATGTAATAGAAAATTTATTTCTCCCAGCCCTCTTTAAATAAATGCTGAACAAATATTTAAAAAATAGAGATTGGAAGGGGTCCCAAAGTCTTGATTTTCCCTTGCCTATTTCATTGTGTCCTCCACCTAGACTGTGAACTCCACAAAGGAGGACATTCTTGTTTTCACTAAATTTCCATTTGTGGGGGCGCCTGGGTGGCTCAGTGGGTTGAGCATCCGCCTTCAGCTCGGGTCATGATCCCAGGGTCCTGGGATGGAGCCCCGCTCATCAGGATCCCTGTTCAGCAGGGAGTCTGCTTCTCCCTCCCCCTCTCCCCCTGCCTGTGCTCTCTGACTCTTTCTCTGTCTCTGTCAAATAGGTGGATAAAATCTTTAAAAAAAAAATTCCCATTTGTGGAATAAATACACGAGCATGGTGCTCATTCAGCACAATTCCTGGCACAGCACACACTAGGGGCTTATTAAATAACTGCTGAGAGGGGCGCCTGGGTGGCTCAGTCGGTTAAGCGACCAACTCTTGATTTCAGCTCAGGTCATGATCTCAGGGTTGTGAGATCCAGCCCCATGTTGGGCTCCACGCTCAGCTCAGAGTCTGCTTGAGATTCTCTCTCCCTTTGCCCCTCTCCCCACTCACTCATGCTCTCTCTCTCAAATAAATAAAATCTTTAAAAAAAATTACTGTAGGGGCACCTGGGTGGCTGTCAGTTAAATATCTGCCTTCAGCTCAGGTCATGATCCCAGAGTCCTGGGATCCAGCCCCACATCGGGCTCCCTGCTTCTCGGGGAGCCCGCTTCTCCCTCTGCCTCTGCCCCTCCCTCCCCCCTCATACTCGTGCTCTTTCTCTCTCTCAAATAAATAAAATCTTAAAAAAAAAAATTGCTGTGATTACTATTGTTATTGTTACTATGATGACGATGATGGTGATGATGATGATAGCTAAAGGGAATTTTTGATATTGACTAGATCAGCCCCCATATATTATAGACTAAAAAAAGTTAGAGAACTGGGGCGCCTGGGTGGCTCAGTCGTTAAGCGTCTGCCTTCGGCTCAGGTCATGATCCCGGAGTCCTGGGATCGAGCCCTGCATCGGGCTCCCTGCTTGGCGGGAAGCCTGCTTCTCCCTCTCTCACTCCCCCTGCTTGTGTTCCTTCTCTCACTGTGTCTCTCTCTATCAAATAAAATCTTTAAAAAAAAAAAAAAAAGTTAGAGAACTGAATAGCACCACCATTCCCCCAGTTGTGCAGTCCACCACCACCCTCCAACTGTCCTTAGCACCTCTGTTTCCCTCATCCCTGATCAACATCACCAAACAGAGGCCACTCTACCTCCAGCAGTTCCCTTCACTTCACCCCAACGTCACCATCCTACTCCAAACTATTGTCACCTCTTGCACTGCACTGTAGAATTTCTCGCGGGCCCCTCATCCACCGGGCCCTTCTCCAGGCGACTACAGTGATCCTTTTAAAACTCAAATTAAGGGCACCTGGGTGGCTCAGACGGTTAAGCGTCTGCCTTCGGCTCAGGTCATGATCCCAGGGTCCTGGGATCGAGTCCCACATCGGGCTCCCTGCTCCTTGGGAGTCTGCTTCTCCCTCTGCCTCTCTCTCTCTGTCTCTCATGAATAAATAAATAAATAAATAAATAAATAAATAAATAAATATCTTTAAAAAAAATAAATAAAATAATAAAATGCAAATTTAAAAAATATTATGACAGAAGGACATGTGCGCTATAGAATTTTTAAGTTTTTAAATAAATTAATTTTTAAAATTTAAGACTTTATATTCCCACCCAAGAGACGACCACCATTCGTACTTTAGCATATGTTTGCCTCACCTTGATAACATTTGTCACAATTATAATTTTACACTTATTTGTATGATTTTTAAAACAATGTATATCTTCCCTAAAGGTGATAAAATTCTCTGAGGATAAGGACTTTGGTCTGGTTTGCCCCACATGTAGGCCCAGTTCCTGGCAGAGTGGGTGAACGTGTTGATAACTTAAATATTCATTGAGTGAATAAATAAACAAGTGAAGTCCTCGAAAAAGTAAACAATAATTTAGTAGGTGTATTCTGGGGTGTGTGGGTCACTCACATCAGCCTTTTTTCTTAGAAGGTCGGTTGACTCTCAAGAGAAATGTTTATAATACATGAGTCCACCCCATGATAATTGATTGGGTCAGGGTGGACATATGACTGAAGCTGGGCCAATGAGATTGCATTTCCTGGGAAGTGGGATCTGGACTAAGGAGGCAGCCTGTGGGTCCCAGGTGTGTCTGGAATTGAGAGACTGGTAGATACTGGGGCACTGGGGACCCTTGCTATGCGGGTGAAGAAGCAGAGGAAAACAGTCTGCAGATAGAGAAGAATAAAACAGAGCACACAGTGCTAAGCAGGGATGGGGAAAATGAGCACGTTCTCAAAGATTTGCTACTTCTTGGTTCTACTGAGACGCCCAATGTCTGTGGAGAAGGAGACCCCACTGTATATTGGAAATAAAGCCCCTTCTTTTTTTTTAGCTGGCCTAGCTCAATTTTTAGTACTTGTAAACCAGAGTCTTAACTAAGGTATGCACTATTCATATAGTAAGCAGTAAGAGTAATCAAAGTGATCATAGTAATCTGCCTAGGGCAACACCTTGTTGGCAGGCCAAATCCCTGCCAGATTCACCTAGGTGGGAAAACCCAAGAAAGCTTCCTGCTCTAGCCTATGGGGGTAAGCAGTGAATCAGCTATGGGGATAATTTCTGCTTCAGACAGAGAAGGCAGGACATAAGCTGGAGTCAGACGTGACTTTCAGAGTCTTGAATCTTTCACCTGAAATAGACATATGGGTTCAAACAGGATGAAGAACAGTAATTTCGATGACATTTTTGAATACGGAACTGAAAAAAAGAAAAAAAAAGAGGGTCAAACCAAAACCAGACTCATATTTTTGGTTATTTGTGGCTTCAGGCTATTTAAAGAAACTGCCTTTGAATTCCCCAAGGATTTTTTGTTGTTGTTGTTCTGTTCTTTTTGTCATCCAGCGGCTAACTTAGGGTTTGCTGGCTTCTGGAAATTCCAGGGGATTTTGAAAAAGAAAATCTTTGGTGGTTTATGGTTAAATGGAACTCTGCAGATTGATCTTTTATACAAGACAATGCTGGTAACCCCCTACCAGGCAGGAATGCATCTGAAGGCATATTCAGTAGCTGAGCTAGATGTACGAAACTGTCCACGCTCCCATCCTGAGGGTCTTAAAACACAATGCACTGGTTTGGGGACCAGATGTCTGGAGTTATAGAATAATACTATTTTCTCTCTGTGACTCTAATTGTGTCCTTGTCCTCCTTGGCCATGCAAGTCATCAGATTTCCCTTTGGTATTACAGGGGCTTGGTCATTTAATAAGGCGGGAACTTGGAAGTAGTTCTACCAAAGAATTCTGCTGCCTAAGAACACTTACCAGAGTCAAGGCTAAGACAGGAGGCGGAGGCTCTCAGTGATACCACGAAAAGAAGCCTGTTGAGATTGTGTTGATATTCTTACTGTGTTGGGAGACAGAGAGAAAGTGGCTTCCCCCACCTGACGGTTTGGCAAGCAGGAAGGGCCTGTTATTATGGCTGCAATTATTGAATAGTGGGGTTGAACAGATAGGGCAGTTCCAGCACCTCATCCTGATCCCATTCCATGGCAACCAAAGAGAGGCGAAGTCTGGCCAGCAATTTACCTTTCTCTGGAGAAAATGGAAGTTGGCCTCACTGTCTATTCCAAATTCAGGAGGGACTAACAATCCTTAATACACTCCCCAAACATAAGACTATTAGGGCTGATCTGAAAGAGAGAGAGGGACAGAAAAAGAAGGAAGAAAAGAAAGAGAGAGAGAAGCACAAATGCCCTGGATGCTCATAGTCTATAAATTGGCAGGTCATTCATGCCTGGCCAGAGGTCAGCTGAGGACTGAAAGGGATACCTTGGGGCCAGCTGCTGGAGTTAAAGGTGCTAAAACCACTTTGGCCAGGAGGGGGCCCCAAATTTCACTCAAATTTACACATCTCTGGGCAAGAGTCCACCTATACCTCACTTTACACAGTAGTTTTCCCACCATCCTATGGCATGGAAGGGACCAGAGAGATCATCAGAGACCCAGAGAAGGGAAGTGACGTCAGTGTCACCAGGCTGGATTGTGGTCGAGCAGGACTAGAAACCAGGTTGTGTAAGCCCTGCTCTAGAGCTCTGTTCAGCTCTTCTTAGACAGCTTAGCACCTACAGGTATCTGTTGAGAGCCCAGAAATTTAAAAGGACAACTGTTTCTTGAGTGCCTGGAATGTATAGAGCCCTTGTGTTGGATGGGAGGGCGGGGCTGGCAGGTGGCCAGGTGCTATGGTGGGGGCCGGGAGGGAAAGGGTGGTGCCAGGGTCTGTGTTCACAGTCCTCCAGACCTTCCCAGGTTTCTGACTGGTTTAGACGGCACCACCTAAACACCACTAAGTTAGAGAGCAATAAAAAGATGTTGATACAGTAGCAGTTGGCTGTCACAGGGCAATGTATGATTAGTAGCCAAATGAGTGGTTAGCAATGGCCATAAACTTTCTGAAAAGGAGGGAGAGTGGTACTGTGCCTTTGTTTAGCATATAACTGTTTTCAGGGCTTTCCTGTGTTTGGCTTCTTTGGGGCGGTCATGAAGACTACATGGGAGAGGAAGCAGGGTGGGCTCTGTGTACAGGGAGCTGAGGGAATTTCCAGGGAGACACACGGGGTCCCTGCCCTTGAGAGACGTCCTGCCTCGATGGGGGGTCCAGGCAGCCATGTGATGCTTGTGTGAATGGAGAATTGGAATGAGGGACTCGGGGTTCAAGGGGGAGCAACAGTCTGGATCTGCAGATGTTTGCCAGTGCACTGAGTGTGCTCTTTCAATGAACTCTTCTTGCCTGTGAAGAGGCTCCTAAGCATGCGGGGTGGGCTGGGCAGAGAAAGACTACTGGGCTGGGACTGCCTGGCTCTATGGCATTGGGCGACTTGCTTAGCTTCTCTCTGTCTCAGCTTGCTCCTTCGTAAACTTAGAGGAATAAATAACTTCTCGGATCCCTTCCAGTTGGAAGATTCTTTGTTCTAAGCATCTTACGATGATCTGTTTTTGAAAAATCAGATTTTCAGGTGTCTGTCAGGTTGCATCTTTCTTTTGAGTCTTCTTTCCCTTATTTATCCTAAACTTTTATTTTATTTATGTTTATGATTATACTGTATCATTTGAACGCACAGGATGTCCTTGGATTGAAGTCATCCCCAGTTCGTAGATGCAAAATAGGGGTTTACCTACTCTTCTCCAGCACTAGCTCCTTGAGCAGATGTTTTCAACACAGACCAACCAATGTACCTACTATGTGCCAGGCATGCTGGGGAGTTGAACAGGGGAGACACAGTCCCCTCTCCAGGGGGCCTTCGGCCGGTCTCAGTCATTTTGGGGGAGGGCCAGGCACTCAGGAAAAGTGTGCTGACAGAAAGAAATGCCTAAAGCACTCTCGGGAGAGAGATCCATGTGAGGTTGAAACGACCCTAGCAAGAAGGGAGAGCTGTACCATTTTACACTCACAGCCTCTTGAACATACGGCTCCAGGAGGGAAGAGATTCCCCCTCTGCGCCCCCCCCCCCGATCTAAATTACTTCTGCCCACCTAATAATGCCCAAAGACTTTGGCACCATGGAGTTGGGGTGGGTGCCGCCACTCAGCCGCTCCCTTTAATTGAGGTAATTCGGGAGCACAGGGGGGAGGTTGGCAGGACTCAAGTTGTGTGTCAAGACCGTGAATTTCAGGCAACCCTCTCGGGTCCCCTCCCTCTTCAGGAGCTTTGTACTATCACTCAATAAACTTTACTACCACTCAATAAGCTTTGCTTTGCTGCCCACCAAAAAAATTAAAAATAAATTAATAAATAAATAAATAAGCCCTGAATTTCAGAGATGTCAGGTTGCCTGGCGTCTCAGGCTGGGGAAACCAACGCCCTGTAGGCCAGCACTGAGTCACTAGGAGAGTGGAGGAGCATGGGGCCTTAGGTCTGTCCTCCTTGTGCTTAGGGTCATGTTCAGTGTGGATCCTAGTCTAGAAGAAGGAACGCAAATGGGAAGCCACTGGTGCCTCTTAGGTGAGCCCACTACTCGGACTCAAAAGGGGACCTGGGGCAAGCCAACCCCTCTCCTCTTCTTTCCCTCCAACAGCTGAACACCAGCTCTCCTCGCCAGGGGCTTCTCAGACTTACTTAGCACTTCCAGAATGCCTCGGGGTCCACAGAGGAAGAGTGGCTGGGTGCCATTATGAATTCTTCTACAGTGAACCCACAGTCTGTCTTGATTCATCTTCAGAGGCCCTCCCAGATTCCTAGATACCAGCCCTCCCCTTGAGGGGAGCTCAGCACTGAGGGCCTATCACAGGTGTAGCTCCCACCCCCATGGGGAACAAGTCTTGCTCAAAGCAAGTGACACCTTGTCTCCTCTCCTTCCCATCACTGAACATCACTGCCAGATCACCTTCTCCCAGGATGCTTGCCCCAGCATCCACCAGGGTTTCCAGCATCTCTGATAGAGAAGCCCTGGGCCTAATGTCAAGATCACTCACTGCCCGGACATCCCACACTCCTTCCTCTCTCGATTTCCTTCTCCTGTGCCTGGCCCCCTCCCTTCACCCTTCCACGTGGTAGACACTGTCCTCCTCCTCTGCTGGCCTCTAGCTGGTTTGGGCTTCAGGTTACACATGTTACTTCTCACTCCATCTTTTCTTTCTCCCCCTGATCATTTGCTCAACAGATTCTCAGACAGTGACTACAAGGCACCGTGCTTGGCTATCTGAAGAGTGCCAAGGAGTATAAGATAGCTTACAGCTAGTCCCTAGTCATGAGGTGCTTTCAGAGGGAATGAAGTCTGTTATGGACAAATACACACATGTCAAGACAGCTCAGGGCAAGGGCTGCTGGCCCAGAAGAGTTCAGAGGAGGATGAGTATTCCAAGGTGTTTCAAACCGCCCATCCTCCAGGGCCCAGCACAGGGACAGCCTCCTCCATGAAGCTCCCCTTGACTGCTCCGAGCCTCCATTTTCTGGAGTCCTAATGCACGTTTTATTAGATACTGACTTAATAATATCCCTGTTTCTCAACTGGATTCCCTACTCTGAGGGAAGGGATAAGCATTTGTCAATTAGATTCAGTTTTCAGTTCTACAAACATGAATTGAATTCCCTTACTCTCTCTTCTGTCTCTTAATGTCTTATAAACTAGCACAGAAGAGGTGCTTAGTCGATGCATTATTTGTTTTTGAAATGTCAAAATCCATACCAGCTAATTGTGAAAAACAAAGAACTCAAAACTATGCCCACAGGAGTTACTACTATGCCCACAGGAGTTACTACTGCTCAGAGTTTGGAGTATATGGAGGAAGGAATCTTAAAAGACCATTTAGTTCAGGACCCGCATTTGACAAATGAGAACCTTAAGGTGACTCTAATACCTGTGGCATTAAGTTAAGTGATTTGCTCAAGGTCAAATATTTAGATAGTGGCATCCCTTGGTGTTCTAGCATCCTTTATCAAGAAGGATGAATAGTGGGGTACTCTGTACCAAGCAAATGTGTGGATAATCTTAGACTGGTACATGGGTTCTGACAGTGCAGGGAAGAAACTGTTAATACAATAAGGTCATAAAACTCTTTGTCCCCATTTCAGATGTTTCACATTGGTCCATGGTCACAAAGCTTTATTGTGTTTGTGAAACAATAGAATTAATTGTGAAAATACTACCTCTTTAAATATTTGAAACTAGAATGAAAAAGAATAGATGAAATAGACCGGGAGGGGGTGTAAATTCAATTAAATAGTAATTGTGCTCCGAGTCCCTGGATGGACAAGTGGCCACAAGTCAGTTTTCCAGACCAGAGGGAGAAGTGGTGAGAAATCCAGAGCCTGGGGCCAATGATGAACAGGGGTGTAGGTGGGGGGGCCAATCTAGTGGATTTTCCCACCATTGGGTGGTCCCTTCCCTCCTCGCCCGCCTGGGGAGGGTCCCAGGGGAGCCCCGGGCTTAAGGCGGTGGTGTTATGCAGAGTCTTGTAACCTCACTGGTAAATGATGTCACAGGTTAGTTACACGGGCCCAGATCGATGGATGACTCAGGCAGTGGATCGATCACATTTCCGGGGAGAATTCACCCTTTGTGACCCGCAGGGGGGCAGGTGGTTTATCAAAAGAGGCTCTGGTTTGAAGGATTTAATGCCGGCCCTTTCCCCATTCCCGTCTCCTCCTCGGGGAGCCAGGGCAGTAACAGCGGGGTAATAAACTACTTTTCATTACAAGGATCTGGGGATATGAGTGTGAGGGGGACGTAAAGGTGGGGACAAAAAGGCACAGATCCGCTCCAAGACGGAAAGCCAGGACGGGGGCGCGCTGGGTTCACTCCCCCCGCCCCGCCTCCCTCCGAAGCCACCGCGAGTTTCTGTGCCGGGCGCAGTAGCCCAGCGCCGTGCCAGGCCGCGGGCTGCGCTCTGCGCTGGGTGGGGGCGCGCCGGCGCACCCTGGCCTCCCGGGCCGGGCTGCAGCCCCCTCCCCGCCGCCCCGAGCCCCTCCCCCGGGCCTGGAGCCCCTCCCCGCGCTCTTCCCCTCTCTCCCCTCCCCTCCCTTCCCTTCCCGGCCGGCCGGGCCCTGCCTCCGCCTCCTGCGCCCACAGCCTCAGCCAGCGCCGAGCCCCCTGGAGCCGCAGCGCGGCCAAGGGGCGCCGCCAGCCCCTCCCCAGCGCGCTGACAGCAGGCTCCGGGGCCCCCGCCCCGTCCCCTTGCCGGCGGGACACACCCCCGCCCCTCCTCCGCTCCGCCAGTTCCCGCCGGACCCACGGGGCGGCGGACGACGGAGAGAGCGGGCGGGCGAGGCGGAGAGCGGCGGCGGCGGCGGCGGCGGCGGCGCGGGAGGGAAGGGGCGCGCGGCAGGCCCACGGGGAGCCGCCCGGGGCGCACGGAGCCCGCCTGCCCTCCCGGACCGTCCCCGCCCCGGGGCCGTACCTGGGAGCGCCGGGAGCCCGGGCAGCGGCGCGCCGGGCCGGAGTGGCGGGTGGCCCCGGGACCCGGGAAGCGGGACAAGAAGAGGGAGCCCGACCGGGATGAGAAGGTGACGCCGCTGGAGGGCGCCACTCGCTTTGTGGGGGGGAAGATGCTGGCCTACTGCGTGCAAGATGCCACGGTGGTGGACGTGGAGAAGCGGAGGAACCCCTCCAAGCACTACGTGAGTACTGCCCCTACCGACCCCTGCGGGGGGTTGGCCAGAGACCCCCCCCCCGGCAGACCCCCCCCGGGGGGCCCCTCGCCCCACCCGCTAAGTCCCGGAGCTGAGTGCCCACAGGGCAGCCCTTGGCTGTGGAGTTTCTTCGCAGGGCTGTGATCTCCAGGGAAGCCTTCTCTGTCCTTTCTCCACTCCCCCCGCCCCCCGTTTTCTTTTTTTGGCATTGGAATTGGCAAGTGGCTGCCCTTGTCTGTTACAACGGTGAAGTCATCTGTCCGCCGGAGCTTTGATGGATGGTGGGGGGAGCTTTCGTCAAACCCTCGCTGAGAAGCTCGGTTGGGAAAGAGCATCTCCCTGGCCCTCCCTGGGGGCTTGAGTCGCTCACGCTGACACGGACCGTGATGCTTTCAGAGGCTCGCCCAGGGGAAGGAAGCCTGGCGCTGTGCTCCCACGTTTGCCCTGGGCTCTGCCTCCCTAGGCCTGGATCTGCGGGCCGAGGGAAGCCGCCGCGCCCCCTGCCCCACCTCCACCCTCAGCCCCGAGCTTTGGTTTCCTTCTTAAAGTCATTGTGTTCGTCGGTGTGAGGAGAATTGTGGCTTTTCCTTTTATCCCTTCTCTGGACGTGACCCTTAACCGGGTTCATTTCCTCTTAAGTGATGCTCCGTCTCCAGACACGAGGAGGCAAATGTTTGCTGTGGTCTCCAAGGAACGGCCGGCTGCCCCTCCCCCTTCCTTCCCCACAATTAATGAGAAGGGGCTAAGGTTGATTGAGCTGAGCTCCGGGGTCTGTGTGACGCGTCCCCCTTTCATCTCAGCCGGTCCTGTCTTCCCATCCTTGGCACCTTAGGAAGTAAACATGGTGTCCTTAATGGCTGAGGACGCCTGTCTGAACCGCTTTGCTCCTGTACTTGAGATAGAAGAGACAGTCAGGCACCCAGAGCAGAAGGACTGCATCTTGTTTGCAAATTAGGCACTTAAAGGAGTATTTAGAATGCTCAAAGCATTAATTTAAACAATTAAAACAGCTTGTAGGTTGCTGCCCTAGACTGCGCATTGATCTCTGAGAAATGCCTTTCATTTCCCTGTTGGAAGAGGGCTGGGGTTTGTGCCAACGTCAGCCTCAGGCTACTCTTTCTGTCTTTATCACCAATAGCTCTGAACTTTGGGTTTGTTTTTTGTTTTGTTTGTTTTGTTTGTTTGGAGTGGAGTAAATGGGCCTGGGCTCAGACTGGAGAGGAGGTAAGCTAAGGAGTCTGGTTCCTGGACCAGACAGAGAGGTGGGTGCCCATGGGAGAGTTGTTCCTTTTGTGATACCTGGCTCAGCAAGCAAGCACCTTCAATTCAAGAAAGCTGCCATTTCAAGAAAGCTCCTTTTGGAGGACTTGGGCCAGTGTGTGGTCACCCTACTCCAGGTACAGATGTCCCTTTGCACATCCCAGCACTTAGTATCAAGTCGGCCTTCCTAACCGTTTTGCTCAAATGTCACAAGCTAAGTTTTAGGGGTTCTGTTTTCTAGTTCTCAGTTAAGCCTGGCCCTATGTTCAACAGATGGCACTCTGCTGGGACCCAGGCAGCTGCTTTCTCCCTGCTCTTGATTTTAGGTGAAATTGCACATCTTAGCTCTGACCAGTGATGCCCGAGATTACAAGGTAGGGTACGCTGGCAACAAGCCAGAAATGTTGCTAAAGCAACTGGGAACCCACCGCAGACAGTACGGAAAGGTGGTTAGCTGTGGGGCTCTGAGGCAGAGGGTCAGCCACTAGCTAGCTTTGGGACTTTGGGCAGGTTATTTAAGCTCTGCGGGATTCAGGGTTCCTCATTGTTGAGGGGGGGATGATAAGAGTACCTATGTCGGGCGCCTGGATGGCTCAGTTGGTTAAGCGACTGCCTTCAGCTCAGGTCATGATCCCAGGGTCCTGGGATCGAGTCCCACATCGGGCTCCCTGCTCTGCGGGGAGCCTGCTTCTCCCTCTCCCGCTCCCCCTGCTTGTGTTCCCTCTCTCGCTGGGTCTCTCTCTGTCAAATAAATAAATAAAATCTTTAAAAAAAAAAAAAAGAGTACCTATGTCATAGGGTTGTCTGGAGAATTAAGTGAGATCATCCATGAACAGCACTTAGCACAGTTCCCGGCGTATTAACAGGCACTCACTAAATGGTAGCTTATTGTTGGTGAGATTCTGACTAAGAAAGCACTTTTGGAAAGCAGCTATTAATGGTCTGGCAAGAAAGAAAGAAAGATTTCGGGTTTTAAGATTGACAATAACTTGTTCTATGTGAGAAACACAAAAGAAGTCCTGTCTAATTCCCTTGAAATGATCATTTCCTCCCTTTTTATGGACAGTGTTTCCCAGGACATCTCTGCTTCCCATGTAAGAATCGACATTATGTTTGGGGCAGGGAGTGATGTCACTGAACAGCTGGGGCCATGCAGAGCTCTAAAGTAAGTTTGTGGAAAACAATTAAAGGAGAAAGTGTTACATGTTGTGGAATTGTGGAGCTGGCAGGACTCCTCAGGCTCAATCCCTCATTTTACAGATGGGGAAACTGAAAACCAGAAGGGGTAAAGTCACTTGCAACACAGCTCTTAATAGCACCTGGGTTTGCCTGGCCTTTTGCCCATGGTGTGGGTTTTGTTCATCAAAGTACCCTAAGTCTGGTTGGAGTTGACTAGGTGATCTGGTGGATATCTGGTGATCGTCAGAGGTTCCTACATATTTGGGGCATCAGTGGGACATAATATAAGGAGAGGGGGCCCCATAATAGAAAGTGTCAGCCGGGCTCAGAGGGGCAGGAGGAACAGGTTGGGGGAGCTTGCGCCTCTAAAGCTTAGGATCTCCTCCTCTCTTGGCCCTTGCACGGTGGACGCCACACACCAGAAGGTCAAGTGTTCTGGGTAAGGTACTCTGGTGCACCCAAGTCACAGATGTTCTGGAAGCCCTCTGCGCTGGAGAAGCATGCCCCCTTCCCGCCTCTCCTCCACTGACGGTGAATTCTTAGTCTGTGGTTTGGCAAATTGCAGAGCAGAGAGGTTTTATGGGATGTGCACGTTAGCTGGAGCTGGCTGACGGGAGGCCTGGGGCCCAAGCAGGAGGGGCTCTGCTGGCTCCAGAACACTGGGAACACACTGCGAAGTTTTCCTCAGGACATCCAGCAAAGGGTGTGCTTGTCTCCAGGACGAGGGGCGCTGCCTGAACACCAAGGGTCTGTTTATGAAAGACGGGCAAGTGGCTTCTATCATTTGGATGGTGCTGTCAGCCCTTGCTTCCTTCCTCTCTGCCGAGCCCCTGCTTGGGTGGGGCTTGGGGAAAGTGGGCACCTGCTGCTTAGGCCAGGCTTCCTGGCCTGGAGTTGGGTTCCTCTCTTAGCTCTTACGAGCTGCGCCTGGCTGGGGAGACCTTAGGTAAAGTGGCTTTGGCCTCAGGCTACTTGTCTTTCAAATGGTCCTGAAATGCTGGATGCAACCTGCAGATAACTTCATTTCAAAGTCTTCCATAAGGCTCCTAGTGCAGGTTTACCATAATTCTTTGCACTCACACGCGTGTGTGGGCGTCTGTCGAGTCCTTCGGTGGTGGAGAGAAGTTCGTTTCTCTAGAACAAACAGATTGTTTGTTTGGATTTGGGAGGCATTGTGCTTTTAGAGTGGTTTCCTTTCCTGATTATTTCAGACAAGTATCAGTCATGAATGTTCTGATCCTCTCCAGGACTCTTTAGGGAATGTAAATAATAGCCAGTGTTAGTAGTTGGTGCGTTGGTGGTGGCACGTGCTTAATATGTGTGATTTCGTGGATTGTGACAGTTCATTGAATGTACCCTAATGCACCCTAACCCAGGGTAGGTTCTGTGAGTTCTTTAGACAGTTGGGTGAACTTGGAGAGGTTGGAGATTGCCCAGAGTCTCCCAGTTAGGACAAGGCAGATCTTCGTAAACTCAGGTTAGCTTGCCTCCCAAGGAGGATATGAATCTAAAACGGGGCCCTTTCATCAACTTGAGTCAGGGTGGGGAGGCCAGGCTCAGGCTTGCTTGTCCTCGCGAGAGCAGTGCGGGGTGTCCTGGAGGACCGCCTCACTGTATGGGACGTTCACCTCATACTACGGAGGTGAGTTTGTGAAGGCAGTGGAGGGCGAGCACGGTGAGGCGGGGAGAACGGAGCAGATCCAGGATGATGGCTGGTCCCCGCTATTACGGGAGGTGATAATTTAAGAATCAACACTGTGGAAATAGTACATTCTCCTGTGTGTTTAGATCATCGAAGAATTTGGTCTTGGTCCTGGGAGTACATTTTTAGGAATTGGCTCCAGACCCATTCATTTCTCTGCCCTTCAGTTTTTCTCTGAGCCCTTAGAGTGTGGATCCAGCATTACGGGAGGAAGGACATGCAGCTGCAGAAAGGGCCTTGTCGGGGCCGGTTCCATTCCCGAACGAGTATTGTGGGGCAGATCAGGGTTCGAATCCAGCCTCTGGCCCTTCCTGGCTGTGCCACCCTGGGGCCGGCCACTTTGGGCCTCAGTTTCCTGACTCGTAACCTCACAGGACTTTTGGAAAATTGAGATAATTTCAGGTAGACTGTTCTACTTAGTACCTGGCCCCTATCAAGCACGTTCAGGGTACACTAGTTTCCATCTGCTGTTCCTTCCGTCTGGCGATCACCAGAACGCTAGAGTTCGCTTAGGACCTGGTAGGTGAAGCTGAGAGAAAAGGAAAGGCTGAGGCGAAAAGGAAGGACCAGCTGCTCATAGTGGGATGGGAAATTGGGCGACATGCCCCGTGGAAAACACCCAACACACAAGAGAAACAGATAAACAAGGAACAGCTGTTCAGACCTGGAGGGCTTCCTGGAGCCGATCTAGTGGGGCCTGCCTGGTAAGCTGGGCAGGAGAAGGGCAGGGACTTGGGTTGAGGGAGAGGAGTAAAGACACGGTGGTTCAGTAAGGGCAAGGTCACAGTAGGACGCTAGCCCCAAGGTCAGTGCCGCACATGGGTTAGGGCTCCTGCTTGCTCTCTTTTTCTCTCTTTGTCTCTATCTCTCCCTCTGACACACACACACACAAGAAAAGTTTCTTCTCCTTCCAAGGAGGCAAGTGATCCAGGGGTGATTCACAGGTCTGACAAAGCTTCCTGCTCATGGAAAACCAACCACATCCTACTGGCCGTTGGAACAGGGAGCACAACCAGCCATGTATCACGACCCTTTTGGGAGCTGAGTGAGGGTTTGGGGGGACAAATCAGGATTGCAGTCACCGTGTGTGGTGGCAGGCAGAGGGGAGGTGAAGGGAAGGGAAAAATAAGCCTATTTGATGTCATAGGAGACTGATTCCAGCTCCAGAAATATAAGTGCCAGCCACTGCATTTTCCAAAGAGATATTCCGGGGCCAGCAGAGGCCACGAATTAGAGGAGTGTTGGGACTGTTGGAAATTGCCTTCTAATTTCCTCAGCCTGAGTCACTGACCAGACCAGTTCTTGGCCAGAAAAAAAGTCAAAGAGGCAACTCTGTTCCCTTTTGCCTCCTAATTAAACAAAATCAAACATATATGTACAGTAGTCACACTTACTCCTCTTGAGTTCTGAGAATCCAGGAAAGGGATAATGGTTTAGGACAGGGATCCAGGGAACAGGAAGGACAAGGGGTGTGTGTGGGAAATGAGGTGGAGCTCTGGCTTTGGAAATAGGTTCTGAGCCAGGGCCAGGGCCAGAGGTGTTCTCTGCCATGGCAATTGCCAAAAATAATGGAAGCGTCCAGTAGGGTGATGAGCATTTCAAGAGGTGATTCCCAGAGCTACATGTGACTGTTCGCCGGGGCCAGGCTTTTGCTGCCTGTAGCAGAGTCAGTCACAGGAAAGCAGGTGAGTGGAGAGGTCAAGGGCCTGGACATGGGCACAGGAGGGCCGGAGGGCAAACCGCAGGAAGGCCCCTTTCGCACCCCCAGTAACTGCTAGGTGAGGCACTTTGGCAAGTGCTGAGCAGAGTCCAGTGAGGGTGTCAAGATGCACGGTGAGGAGAGAAGGGGAAGAATCAATATGTGAGGACCTACTATGTGCCTGGCAGTGTGGAAGGTACCTTTCAGACAGCCTTTTCTTTGAGCTACATAGCAACCGTGTGAGGTAGGGAGGTGTTCTCATCCCCACTTTGCAGATGTAGAGATTGAGGCTCAGGGTGTTTTTGTGACTCTCAGAGTAATTGGCAAGGCTGGGATTCTTACCCTGGTCTCTGACACGGAAGTCCGTGAGCTTGCGGCTCTCTTCCCCGTCAGAGCTGGGTCCGTGAGAGAGGGGGATGAACATAACCGAGAGCGGGTAGTTCCCCCTGAGAGGGTGACATGCACATCTGGAAGGCTGCGTTGCGGGAGAGCACATGGGCTCTGCTGTCCCTGGGCTGGCAGCCTGTCTCCACCACTGGCTACCATGGGGCCCAGCACAAGCTGCCCCTTTCTCCGCAGCTCAGGTTCCTCAAACAAAAAATGTGGGGAAACTAGGACCTAGCTCATAGGGTTGTGGTGATGATTAAGTGAGTTAGTAAGGGTAAAGAGCTTAGAACAGTACCCGGTGTGTGTGAAGCACAACATAGGTATTTGCTTTAATAATAATAAGTCCTAAAGCTTTTCAGGAGAGGGAGTGCTCTCTGTGAACTGGGGTTTTCAGGGAAGACCGGCTGGGGAAGACAGGCTCACGATGGGCTTTGAGGAGGACTTAGGATTTGGCTGGGAAGGAGTAGGATTTAGGTGGGAAAAGAGGGGAAAGAAGGGCATTCCAAGAAAGGAAAAAGCCAAGGTGCTGGAGGTGGACCAGGCAAGGAAAATGTGGGCAAAACCTATGTGGGGGAGAAGGATGAGGAGGAAGGTCGGGGCCAGCTTCTGAGAGCCTCAAATACCGGGGGAGGTAATTGAATTTATTGTGTAGACTACTACACAGTAATCTTTGGGAGAATCCTCTTCCCCCAAGGATTGTGGGGGGGGAGGGGAAGCTGACTGTCCCTGTGGGGTCCTTCTGGTGGGTCCCAGAGCTGGGGTTGTTCTTGCAGCAGTGGCTGGAACAGAGGTAAGAACTGGAGCCCTTTCTCTAGCTCTGCAGTGGGGACTCCAGTGGGCAGGCCAGAGCCCAGCCCTCTTTGTTTATAGCTCTTACGCAGAGGGGTCAGGCAGTCTCATAAAAGTTGATTGCCCCCCAGATGTCTTGCGGGGGGAAGGGTGGTGGAGGAGGAGGAGGAGGAGACGAGGGAGCAGCATGGAGTGCAGCGTGGAGAGCTGCGGGCGGCTTAGGGCGCCACCCGTGGAGGGCCCTGGCCTGTGGGCCGGTGTGTCGCAGTGGTGTGCCCTCTGGGGTAAATTCCGTCTGCATTCCCCAGCATTGCCGTGGACGCACCCCAGGGGCACGAGAGGGGAAACCCCTAACCTTTTTGTTGTTAAGTAACTTTTAGCTTTTTCTTTTCTTTTCTTTTTATTTATTCTTTTTTTCAGTTACACTCTACCCCCAGCGTGGGGCTCGAACCCACAACCCCGAGATCAAGAGTCTCTCACTTCACCGATTGAGCCGGCCGGCTGCCCCAGGAAACCCCCATCCTTGTAGGGCCTGGGGGCTAGTCCTAAACAGCTTGCTGGGAGCCTAGGTTGTCACCCCAAACATTCACACTAATGTTGCCTTTGACTTCAACATCTCTTTGGCTTTATTTTTATGTTTATTTATTTATTTTTTAAGATTTTATTTATTTTTTGACAAAGAGAGAGACAGCGAGAGGGAACACAAGCAGAGGGGAGTGGGAGAAGGAGAGGGAGAAGCAGGCTTCCCGCGGAGCAGGGAGCCCGACGCGGGGCTCGATCCCAGGACCCCGGGACCATGATCTGAGCCGCAGGGGCCTAACGACTGAGCCACCCAGGCGCCCCGGTTTTAGTTTTCAATACGATGCTTCAAACCGCCTTTTGATTTAAACCTCCGCCACACTGCCAGATAGTCCAGTAAGCCTGATTCTTTAGGGGGAATGTAATAATAAATATAACAGCTAACATTTCTGAATGTTTTCTATGTGCTAAGAGTTTTACATGGAAACTCAAAACAGCCCCCCAAATGCTGGCACCCACGTCGTACTGGTGAGGACGCTGAGGCCCAGAGAGCTTAAATAAATTGCCAAACACCATGCAGCTAATAAGCTGCATATGGAGAGGGGCCCACTCCTCCAAAAGCTGCCCTGTCCCCACAGCCCCTCACGGCCCCTTAATCCCATGTTATACCAGGGGTGACCCGGCCCCAGGGAGATCCCACCTGAGGCCTGGCTGGTTGACTTCCGCAGATGTGAGAACTTCCACATGTCCCTCCCCCTTCTAGATCTCCAGTTCTCCATCTAGAAAATGGGGTGATTGCTTCCTTTCTGGCCCCCCTTGCAGAGGGGAGGGTGGGTGTGACAGTTGCGTGGGGAAGGGCTGGGCCCAGGAAAAAAAAAGCTGTGGGGAGGGTCCCAAGTTATCCTCAATCGGGCTTCTTACTCGAGTGGGGCTAGGGATGCTTTGCAAAGGGGAGCTGTTCCTGACCTCTGGGGAATTTTCATACAAGGTTTCCCACCCATGCTACCTCCCCTGAGAAGCCTGGTAGCCAGGGTGGACTAGGTTCACCATAGGCCCTCATTGAAGACATCTTCTAGAAAACCGCCTCTGGGAACTACACTTTGCTTCTTTCCACGCCTGTCCTTTTTGTGAATGGGAAGAGACAACTATTTCCAGTCACATCTCCCCCTGCTGTTACCTGAGGGGAGGAAGTGACCTCAGGCGCTGAGTTAGCAAACGGGAAACAGCTGGGTGTTCTGCTCCTCCACTTGGCTCTTTCTCTGGCCCGTTGCTGTCATTTCCCTTTGGCTGGTGAGGAAGCCACCCTCCCCAAGCCTGGGTGGAAGGACGTGGTGGGGTGGGGACAGAGTCCCTTCCTCTGTGTGTGTCAGTGCAGCCTAAATTATGCATGTGGGGCCCTCCAGTCTGTCTCTGGGATCCCTGGAGCCTGGTGGAAATCGATCACTCAACTCTGGGGAGAGAGGGGTGGGTATAGTGAACTTGCAGGTTGTGCTGGGTGGGGTACGGGCTCGAGTAGGTGTGGGCCTATACTTTGGCCTATCCCTAGTGGTCCCTGGTAGGGAGCCCTCACTGTTCCTTTTTTCCGGGGAATATTCTCACTTGGTAATAAAGTAGACCTTGGCTTCTAATTCGTGGACATCATCATCCTACAGCTACCACCCACAGAATTCCTGTTTTATGCCAGGCACTGCTAGGCATTTTACTTATAATCTCTGGTCCCCACACCAGCCCTGAAGGCATGCGTTTTTGTTTTTGTTTTTTTTTAAAGATTTTATTTATTTATTTGAGACAGAGAGAATGAGAGAGACATAGAGCACATGAGAGGGGGGAGGGTCAGAGGGAGAAGCAGGCTCCCCGCTGAGCAGGGAGCCCGATGCGGGACTCGATCCCGGGACTCCAGGATCATGACCTGAGCCGAAGGCAGTCGCTTAACCAACTGAGCCACCCAGGCGCCCAAGGCATGCGTTTTTAACCCCATATTACTCATATGGAAATCGAGGTGCAGAAAGTTCAGGTTGCATTGTTCGGCGCGCACAAAGCCAGGTGTGTTGGACCCCCTGCCCCGGCCTGGGCCTGCTTCACGCCGTCACCGTGCTTTACACACTTGGTCCCTCTCCAGGGCTGCCCCAGGGGTAGCGGGGGCTTCTGCTGCCCGGACATGTTGTCCTTCGTGCAGAAGCGATCTTTGTGGAGAAAGCCTGCCTTGCTGCTTTTGCCCACCTAAGGGTTCTGAGCGCGAAGGGATTGTCCCTGGTGTTTGAAGTGGTTGCTTTGGAAAGTCTTTCATGGTAGGCCCCATTCCGACCCAGCTTTATTCTGTTTCCTGATGGCCCAGACCCAAAGGGCTATTTTAAGGGCCTTGCCTGTGTGGGAGAATTTCTCTTTGTAACAACAGAGAAGGCAGCCTCGCTGGCCTGGCACGGTGCTGGCGGCGGGACTCCGAGAGAGTGAAACTCTTTCCTGAATTCTCTCTCCTGGGCTGGAATCGATTCAGTGAGCACTCAGCACGGTGCCCAGCACCTGGGAGGGACACGGTCACTTGGCAGGGAGGGCAGGGGTTCCAGAGGTGACCACCCAGGGATTTTTGCTGCCCTGAGCCCCGGCGGATTGGCAAACAGGTCCTTCTGTCAGAGTTAAGGTCTATCACAGAACAGTGTCTGAACTTTGGTTCAAGCTGGGATTAATCATTTGCTTCAGTCATCACTCATTGGCAGCCGGAGAAGGGCAGCCTCCTTTCCCCACGGTTTCTGGACGTCGCGGCTCCCAGGCAGGGGAAGTAGGGAAGTTGAGTCAGAGAGTGTGTGTGAGTGGAGCCCTTTCTAGGTGCAGGTCCTGGGCCAGGGCTTCTCGCCCACTGTGTCCTTTAATCCGCACCCACCGTGAGCCCTGGCCCTGTTTTGTACACAAGGCCAGCAAGGCTCAGAGAGGTGCTGCATCTTGCTCTCTCTCACACAGCAGTCAATGAGGTTTGAGCCCAGATCTCTGCAGCAAACAGAGCCTACGATGGGGGGGGAGGGGGCTGGTTGCTGAGCTCCCTGGAGATTTGATGGGTTGCCTCCAGAGGCCGGGTAGCTAGTTGGGAGTTCTCTTTTTGCTCCTGCCGCCAGCTGGAGGCATCCGTACGCGTCAAAACGAGCTGCACTTCCTCTGCCCTCTCTGTGCCTGTGCTTTGCCCTCTGCTGCGTGCACCCGTGGGGGTCATGGCCATGATTTGTGGCTCTGCCGGGGTATGGAACGCTGAGAGCCTGGCCCTGAGCCTGAAGAAAAGGAGTGGACCCAGAGGCAGTGTGTGGAGCGTGCGTTGCCTGGGAGGCTGAGGACCTGTGGCTTCGTACATGACTTCGTCTCCTGAGGACTTTGAGGCTGGGGGGCTAGGAAGCACACCACGTGGGTCCCCAGATGACACGTAAAGGGTCAGGATTAAACCCTTGGGTCCTCTGCCCCCTCTGACCTCCCCACTGAGCCCCTCCATCAACACATGATATGGTTGGAGCTGGTGGTTGGGATAAGATAACAAACCTCTCGCAGCTGAGACTGAACCCCTGGCAAGGTCTGGCTTCTATTTTGGGATTCAGTTTTTTTTTCCCCTTGAACTCCTATCCAGAGCCACTTTTGGAAGGCCCAGCCCTTCAGATGCTCCAGCTGATGGGGGCTCTACATCCTGTCCTTGGGGATGATGGCTTGGTGGCCACGGCACTGTGGTTGGGAGTAGGGGGGAGTTTAACTCTGGGCACCTGCGGCCTGTGGATTGCTCAGGCTAGACTCGGCTCTGGCAGCCAGAGAGGGCCTCAGGTGCCAGCAGTGGGAATTTGAGAGCAAGAGGCTGGGGGCAGGGCAGCGATGGCCTCGGCTACATGGGCTCCTGCTTGGAAGCCTCTTAGTAGCTTTTCGTACGTCACCAAGTTTCTGCACCTCTGTGGGCCTCAGTTTTCTGATCTGTAAAATGGGAATAACAATACTACCTAGCCGATATGATCGTTACTCTGTGCTGTGCCTGACGCAAGACAGCTGTTCAGTAAATGGCAGTTACTGTTATCATTATTAGCATGGTCTTCCCTCATGGTTTTACTGGGTTTCTGTCACCTTCCAGAAGCTTCCCTGACGTGTCCTCTTACAATATTTCCTGTGTGTGAATTTTTATCATTTCCTGTGTGTGAATGTTTATCATTTTTACTACGCACGTAACATGTAGCAAGAATGGCCTTGGTCGGCCAGCCTGTGGCAGGCCCCTGTCTGGGGTGCCTGGTGGATGGAAAAGCTCCTCGAGGGATGGACCTTGATGTGATCCTCGGTCATCCAGTCAACATTTCAATGTTGACCATGTCCCAACCACTGGGAGCACAGCAGGGCAGATAAAAATCCCTGCCCTTTGGGAGCTTACATTCTGACAGGGGAAGGGAAACAATGAGTAAACCTCTTTTAGGTCAAATATAGAGTGTGTTAGCTGGAGGATAAATGTGGTCTGGAAAGCTAAGCAGGGTGAGGCGGCAGGAGACGGCGGTGGTGGGAGTTGCCATGCTGTTTCCTCAAGGGTGGCCAGGATGTCTCCACTGGACAGTGACTTTTGAGTCAGGTCTGAGGGAGATGAGGAAGGAAGGCATGCAGATATTCAGGGGAAAGTTGTTGAGGGAGACGCCACAGCAAGGGCTAAGTCCCTGAGGTGGGACTCGACCTGGCCTCTCCAGAGAGCAGACTGGCATGACCAAGTGGAAGAGGCGAGGGGGAGAGCCCTGGGCAGTGAGGTCCAGGTCAAGAGGGCCAGGTGGGTCTGTATTCCTCCTGGCAACGGGCACAGTGCTTGCTCAGGACTTGCTGAAGACTGAAACTGCCCAAAAAACTGCAGGGAGGTTGCTCCAGGGGACTGTGTTTGGGGTTTGACCCTGATCCCCTAAGAGGGTCTCTCTGGGGAAACTCAGCAGTGTCATGGACAGGAACTCCAAGACCCCAAAGGCAGTTCACATGTTAGGGTATTTCACTGACCTTGAGTTTGTCCCTACTGTGCACAAGGCACCGTGCTGAAAGCAGTTCCTCCAGATGGGAGCCGGGGTTGGGGGGCGGGGGGTGGGATGCTCCTGCTAAGGCAGCAAGCACCACATCCTTTCATCTTTAACACCTCCTCCCCGTGCTGGCAGAAGGTTTGGATCACAGTAGGTCTTTGATCAGTGGGACAAATACATGGACAAAGCTTCATTCTGTTAAAGCCCCTTTCTCCTACCCCACTCTTACTTTTTTTTAAAGAACCACAGCTTTTAACTTACAACTATAGGGATTGCTTGTTTGAAATTCCAAATGTATATATTCCTATCGATATAATATTGTAAGTGGTGTCAGGCTAGTCCGCCAAAACCTTTCTCATCTGTGAAGTAGATGGAATGATAGCCCCAAGAACCAGATGTCTCCAGTTCATCTGTATATGGGCTAGCCTGGAAACCTAAACTCTGTGTGTTCTATCCAGGAAAACTGGCTTCCAGTGCGCACAGTTCACAGGCTAAATGGGGACGATGATGATTGGCAGCAATATGTGCCAGCCACTTTTTTTTTTTAAGATTTTATTTATTTCCTTTATTTTGTGTGGGGGGTGTGGGTGGGGGCAGAAGGGCAGAGGGAGAGGGAGAGAGAGAATCTACAGCAGACTCCCTGCTGAGTGTGGAACCCGATGCAGGGCTCCATCTCACAACCCTGAAATCATGACCTGAGCTGAAACCAAGAGTCCGACGCCTAACCGACTGAGCCCCCCAGGCGCCCCATGTGCCAGCCATTCTTGTAGGCACTTTACTCATTTAATCCTTACAACAACCCAAGGAGAAAAGCGCTACTGTGTTTCTTACGTTATTGATAAGAAAATGGAGGCCAGGGCGCCTGGGTGGCTCAGTCGGTTAAGCGACTGCCTTCGGCTCAGGTCATGATCCCAGGGTCCTGGGATCGAGTCCCGCATCGGGCTCCCTGCTCTGCGTGGAGCCTGCTTCTTCCTCTCCCACTCCCCCTGCTTGTGTTCCCTCTCTCGCTGTGTCTCTCTCTGTCAAATAAATAAATAAAATCTTTAAAAAAAATTAAAAAAAAAAAAAAGACAAGAAAATGGAGGCCAAAGATCAGAGGCTAAGGAAGAGGCAGAGCAGGGCTCCAGAATTCTTCGGGAAACCTCTTCCTTCCTGGCCTTTCAGGGAATCCTGCCAGCCAGCCTTGCCACAGCCCAGGTCGGCCATCTGGAGAAGACCTTACGTGCAGGACGTTTGTCATGAGGTGTCCTCTACTCGGCAAGAATGGAGTTAACGAGTATCAGAATCAGGGAACCAAAGCCATGGGTGGCCAGCAGGAGTGGCCCCTCTTTGTTCCCAAGACAGGAAAAACCATTTGTCCCTGGAACCCGACCCTGCAGGGGGTGGGTTTGCAGTGTGTGGGTTATCTTCCTGGGCCATTTACAAGTCCAGCACATGGGGCTGGGGAGGGAGGGGAGGTGGGGAACACTGTGTGTGCTGGTGGAGGCCAGATTAGAGTGTCTGGCAAGATGTTTCTGACACCTAGACCATTTAACTCTCTGCAAAGCCCAGCAGGTGGCTGGGCTGTTGCTTTAGCTAGGAGGGGGGCACCCTCCCCACCCTGCCCTGCTGAGTGTATTGTTGGAATGACGTGGGTCCTAACCAGTCTGTTCCCTCCTTCCGGGCCCCAAAATAAACAGCAGCTGTTGGCTACATCACCTCTGTCGCCTGCCAGTCTGTCAACAGCGCCTGGCTCTCATTGGCCCTGCCCCTTCTGGGTATAATGGCCTGGGGCGTTGGGGGCCCATTGGCTTTGCCCTACCGAGCCTGCCTTGCTAGCCAGCTGGTGTGCCCTGGCGTGCCCTCTTCCCAAGCATCGCTGGCCTCTTGGCCACCCACTGGCACTCTCCCTTCCTGCCCTGCAGTGAGGCAGGTCCTCATGGTGGCCACAGACTCAAGCTCGAGTCTGACGTCCGTGTGGCTCCTGGCTCTGCCACTCAGTCGGTGACCTTGGGTAACTCTGAGCCTCCGTTTCCTTCTCTGTAGAACAGGTGATGGTCTGTGATCACAGCAGAGGGGTATGAGCAGTGCTACGGCGGCAGCTGGAGTGGAATCACTGAAGCCAGATTGCCTGACTCGAATCATACCCTCGCCACTCAGGAGCTTCATGACCTTGGGGGAGGTGCTGAAGCTCTTCACACCTCAGTTTTCGCATCTGTACAATGGGGATAATAAAAACATCCCTCAGGCTGGTGGTGAGGAGTAAGTGGGTTAATACAGGTAAAGCCCTCAAATGGTGCCAGGCATTATGGTGCCTGTTCTTACTGGCAGGTAAGGCAGGACATCCCCTCAAAGAATCAATCCTGCGTGCAGATCCGAGAGCCGACAGAACTACTCTCCTTCTAACCTGACTTCTGTGTGGCGCTGCTAATTTGCTTGGCTTTGTTTCTAGCCTGAATTCGGCACTTACACTTGAGGGGCTGGGGGTGGGGGTAGAGCTGGTTATAAAGCAGGACGGAGGCTTGAAAATGGAGAGCTGGGATTTCTATTCTACTTGGCAGTGGTTCTGCTGATGTAATGTAAGAAATGGAAAGAAGACCGAGTCTGTGGCCAAGGACTGCCTCCAGCTGTGGGCAGATCCCCTCTGGGGTTGACTCGTTATCTCTGTTCATGTGTGAGCCCCAAGATGTTCTTCCATATGATCTCTACAACCTCCCCACGGACCAGCCTGCTTTGGCTTTGCCCTGGCTCCATACTCTGGGAAACTCTTGTTATCTTTGGCTTTCTCTTGAATGTATCCTCCCTTTTGGAAAGATTATACTAGGAACCCCCATTAGAGCATCTAGACCGGAAAGTCATGGTTCTGCAAAAGAAGAAAAAAAGCACCCGATCCCAATTGTGTTGGGTTGCAGTGCCAGGTGCCACTGTGAGGGCACCAGCCCCCCAGTAAAGAGACCCCCACTCAGGATGGAGCATTTGCGCTGTCTCCCCAGGAGCCTGCTCCTTTAAGAGAGGTGTCCTGTCTGGGTGTGGTACCCTGTCTTTTCCATGCTGCCTTTGTCAATTCTTGTCCAAGGAGTGAGGTCAACTGCGGTTTCATTCCCAACATCTGGGGATGTCACCTTCTAATAGGCAGTGAAGAGAGTGAGTCCGCACCATTGAAAGGAAAGTAGCAAAGGAGTTAGAGCCGTGGCTTCGGAACCAGATTGCCCAAGTTCAGATTTTAGCTCTGCCGTTGATTTCTGTGAGGCCTCGGGCAAGTTGCTGAACTTCTCTGCTTCGGTTTCCTGTTGTAATATGGGGCTAGCAGCAGTGCCTTCCTCATTGCTGGGGGGATTACACGAGACCATGATGATCAGAGCACTTCTAAGCGTGCCTTGGAGAGAGGCAGTGCCACCTAAGCGTCCCTGTCATTATCTGAGCCCGGAAGTCGAGTCTGCTTCCCATCAGCCTGGAACCTCTGGGGCCTGCTGCGTGTGTATTCAGAGCCCGTGAGAGGCCCATGGGGTTTGTGATGGAGGCATCTTGGATGGGGTTTGTGGCCCGTTCTAGAGAAAGAGGAGTGTAAAGATTCGGATCAGCAGGTGATTGAAGGCCGGCCCCAGCATTCCCTAGCTGAGTGTCTGCGGAGGAGTAGCTTCACCCCCCAGCTCAGTTTCCTCAGCCAGCAGTGCCCGTGCCCTCCTCGTCGGGTCACTAATGAGAACCCGAGATGGTGTAAGGTATCCAGTAGTCACTCCACACAGTAGCCACGTAAGCAGCTTCAAGGCTTGGCAAGGATGGTCAGTCCAGGCTGGCTTTGCTGGCTGCGAGCCTTGTATTACACTCTTTTCTGCATCTCTTGCATGATGAGCAGCCTCTGGGTGTTTATGGCGGCCGGCAGGGCGGCCCTTGCAGAGTACCTTCGGCTGGTACAAGCCGTGTCCCGGCTTGCGGAGCTCACAAACTTCATCTCTGCCACTGAGGGGCCCTCTAGGAAGCAATATGGTCTCCTGCCTGTTCCACAGATGACGGAAGTCTCAGAGAGGCTCATGGCTTCTGTAAGTACAGAGGACACTGTTGATGCCCCATCCGGTATCCCCTGGGCTCACCTGAGTTCAGCTGCAGCTGGGACCTCCTGTCCCCACCTCACCTCTTTGTGTGAGGGCTTTCTCCAGCCCGTGGCACCACAGAAGCTTGCTCTGCCCAAGCACGTGCACTTGAGGAGGGGCAGGAGGGGCAGGAGCGGGGGCGAGTTTTCATCCCAGGAGGTTGCCCTCAGGTGGTGGGGATAGGAGTTGGTGTCTCCACTGCCTGCTCTTCACTGGGAGGATTCTGAGGTGAGTTCCAGCCAGAACATCAGAAGATCCCCAGCAGGACTGAGCCTCAGATGCCCACAGCAGTGACCTGCCCATTAACCCACTTTATTGGCCTTTATCCTCTCCTGGCCTCGCTTTCCGTACTTCCTCACCTGGGGTTTCTAGAATCGTCTCCCTAACAGGCACGCTGCACCCACGGCCTTGTCTTAGAGTCTGCTTTGGGATGAACCCAAACTATGATAGCAAAACTTCTCCCGCTAGCAAGTGGTGGAGCTAGGACTGGAAACCTCTGTCTGCGACTCAGTCCCCCGGGCCATGCTGTCTTTCTGGAGGTTTCTGGGGTTCTTGTTATAGAGGAGTCAGAAAGGGTCCTTGTTTGATGTAGGTCTTTTTGGCTAATAAGAGGGCAGTTTCTGGAGTGAATCGGAGTGGACAAGGCTGAAGAATACTTATCCATACCACAGCTTCTAGAGGGGCTCATCAGGGAGGGAGCCCAGTCAATGCAGACATCACGGAGAGAAGTTTCGCCTTGGAGACGGGACTCTGACCTTATATGGACTTGCCCCAGGAGAGAGAGAAACAAACAAGGGACTTAGGGATAAATAGAAATCAAGTGTCTCTATCCATAGAGATAGGTCAGGCTGGGAGAGGCAGCGTAAGTGTCTGAGGAAACAAGGTTGGGGGCTGTTAGCCTTTCTGCCGCAGGTGCAAGGGGACAAATGTGAGCGAGATGCTCTGGGGTTTGTTGTCAAATTTCTGTCTGTATCTGGCTAGTTGTATCTGCTGTCATCTGGCTGGTTGGCGGGGATTTGGACATTATGAACATTAAAGCTTCTTGTGCCGATGTTTGAAATTATGGCAAGACTGGGTGTCCTTATAAGGGAGAAAAGGAGTGTGTGTGTGTGTGTGTGTGTGTGTGTATGTGTGTAGTGCATGTGTATTTGGGGATGTGTAGTATACCTGTGAGTGTTGGCAGGTTTGTGCATGTGGTGTGTGTGTGTTTGTTTATGTGTGCACGTTTGGGTATGATATGTTTTGTATGTTGTGTCATTGTCCATCAGGCATATTCCTGGGCCATCTTTTATCCTTGAGAACTCCTTCCAGCCAGGCTAGGGGATCCAAGAAAACTCAGATGGTATAAAATCGTCTCCTAGATCCTCACATATACTTACAAAAACTACCTTTCCTCCTTTTTCCAGTGTCTCTTCTGTCAGGCAGGTTCCCACAGACCTCACCTCACTCTTGCAAAAGAAACATCAAGTTACTCCCATTTTATAGGTAAGGACACTGGGAATCGGGAAGTGTAAGTCACTTACTCAAAGGTGTCACAACCAGGAAGTGGCAGAGCTGGGAGCTGACCAGCCTCTTAAGTCCTACCTTCTCCTGCCTCCTTGATCTGAGAAGGGTGAGCTGGGAGGTGGGATTCCGTGGTGGCTCTGGCTCGGCAGGAAGGGCTGTCCTGTCCTCTGGGAAACATGCTCTGGAAACCTCGCTTCCAGCCTCAGCAGAGGCCATGGAGGAAGAAGCTCCAGAGCAGGACGGCTGGTGGGGGGGATGCTGCGTGAGGCTGGTGTAGACGTGCTGGGGGACCCAGTCCCAGCACGGAGGTGTTGTGATCTGTAGCGGGGTAAAGATGGAGGAGGGACTGCACAAAAGCCAGGGAAGGATGGAGAAGGGGCATGGAGGAAGTGAGAGTAGTCTTTGAGATCACCTCCCTGGGCCTCACCGAGAGGGTACTATAGAAATTTTAGTCCAGTTAGGAAACTGACACCTACATTTCATCCCCCAAGAGCCCATCCCCCTCCTGGTTGTTGGCAGTGAGGTTTTGTGTCCAGATGAGCGGACATGGGGCAATGCATATCTGTCAGTGTTACCTGCTACGTGATTGGCCTGCTAACAGGCACGGGTAGGGTCTGGATTCCTGGAAGGAAAAGAGGGTGGACATTTCGTCAGTGCGAGTTCTTGGCAGACAGAGGCCGTGGGGCCACTGGGATTTCCTGGTTGCTCTCGTCCACGAGAGCTCACATCAGGACAGTGGGAAATCCCACGGAATCTGCAGCCCCAGATGCGAGTCTGTATGGGCCATTTGGGATTTACTCATGGGGCTCAATTCTCTTTGGTTCCCCAAGCTGCTGGGAGAGGACCCCCCTGGTACCCAGCCAGCTCGATGACTCCAACTAGTTCTTCGGGAGCAGACAGTTCTGGCCAGTGTCCCTGAGAATCTTAAAGGGCCATCTCTGCCCCACCCACGTGTCCCTAACATCAGCCAAGATGGACCCTGGGAAGCAGGCGGACTCACCCAAGGCAGCCTGAGCAGCACAAATTTTCCATAATCATCCTCTGATAACTTCCGAGCCCTAATGCTAGGTATATTAGGTATTATCTAATACAGTGTCAACCCTTGTGGATTTGTTTGGCTCTCTGCTGACTTGGATTAGGGTGTGGTGTAGTGCAGTAATTAAAGGGACTCAGAGCCCCCTACAGGCCATGTGACTTTGGGAAAATTATTTAATCTCCCTGAGCCTCAGTTTCCTCATCTGTAACATGGGGATAATGAAAGTAGCACAAACTCCTAGAGTTGGTGGCGTAGAAGCATTATTATGGTAACATCTCAGGCAGCAGTGGGAGCTCACATTGGTGCTGTTAGACCCCCTCCCTTTTGGGAACAGCTTTATTGAGATATATTTCTCATACCATACAACTGACCCATTTACAGTGTATAATTTAGTGGCTTTTAGCATATTCACAGGATTGTGCAACCATCACCACAGTCAATTTCAGAACATTTTCATTACCTCCAAAAGCAAGAATGCTTTAGCCATCACTTACAAACCCCCTCCTCCAGTTGGTCCCCAGTCCTTGGAAACCATGAATTTCTTTTCTAACCCTATGGATTTGCCTGTTCCATGTGGTCATTAGTGATTGGCTTCTTTCACTAGCATAATGGTTTCAAGGTTCATCCACCATCAGCCTTTTCGATGGCTTGTAGGGTGAGCTGGGTTCATTCCCTGTGGT
Source organism: Mirounga leonina (assembly GCF_011800145.1). Classification (NCBI taxonomy): domain Eukaryota; kingdom Metazoa; phylum Chordata; class Mammalia; order Carnivora; family Phocidae; genus Mirounga; species Mirounga leonina. The sequence goes on along the minus strand of NW_023270265.1, from coordinate 29,172,361 downwards.
GGCTGAGGAGCTCTGGGCACAAACCCTTACCGTGGCCTCGGCAGGGCTGGCCCGTGGTCCTGAATGCAGGATCCACTGGAGCATTTCCTCTCCCGACCCTGTGGGGCATATGGATTTTCTCCCCTACCTCCGCACCTTGAAGCTGGCTGAGGCTGGTTCTTGTAGGAAAATGTTGAACTTGCCTGCGGTTTATTCCTGTTACTTCCTCTGGCCTGGTCAGCAACTTGGGGGAAGGGTGGAAACTGTGCAAAGCCTTTACTGATCTGTCCCCCAGGGACTCTTTCCGGGAGGAATGGGGAGAGAGGATAAAAGCATCTCTATTTGTTTTTAATGTTGACTGACTCCCCAGCCCCCTTACCAAGTTCTGGTGAAAGTTGCCGGGTTTCTGGTCAGCCTCTTCCCTTGAGACATAGGGTCATGGGACTTCTCTCTTGGGGGCAGCTGACGGGGAAGTTGCCAATTGCTCTGGAGTATTCTGTGTGTGAAGTCAGACTGCATTTGTCTCCTCTAGCTAGAGCTGGTCCACTGCAAAACTGGTGAGTCTGGGAGGGAGGTGTTGAGCAGCAAGTAACAAAATCCCAGCTAAAACGGTCTTAAACCGTATGGAAATTTATTATCTTACTTTCAGCAAAGTTCAGAAGTAGATAGCAAGAAATGATCTCTCCCCCATTAATGAACATTTGGATTGTTTCCAACTTTTTTTTGCTATTGTGAACAGTGCTGCCCTAAACATGCATAATATCTTTGGGAATTTGGGCTACTATTTTTGTAGGATACATTATTGAAGAGACATTGATAGGGAAGAGAATCTGGGGGTTATGTCTGGTAGGTCTGTCCACATTTTAACCCATTCTTCTATTCCATCTGTATCTAAATCCATACAACGAGAACTGGTATTTACAAGGAAGGCCCTTGTGCATTCCTGGTGTTTGTGAAATTAATTCAAGAACATCGTGTTCTCTTGCAATTTTTTTTTCAACCTGTTGTCCGGTATCAGGCTAAAGTAATGTTTAAAAGCAAAAGATGCAAAAAAAAAAAAAAAGGCAAAAGATGCATCATAAGGGGTTTTCTAACCAGAATATTTGGTATATTCTATACTGTTGAGTGCAGTTGGCAGTTTTATTCAGGAGATTATCTGATTCCCTGTTGGAAAGCACAGGATGAAATGTCTTAGCAATACCAAGTGTTGGTTAGACTCTGGGGAAGTGGGAACCCTCTTATGTTGCTGGTGGAAGTTGATGTACTTCAACCACTTTGGAAAATAATTTGGAAATATCTAGTAAATTTGAAAGTGCACATATGCTATGACCTAAGTTCCATTTCTAGGTGGATACCCTAGACTCAGGGTCTAGAGAAACTCTTCCCAGATGCACACAGAAAGACACATACACGGATTTTTATTGCTGTGTATTTATAAGAGTGAAGAATTGGCATATCAGTCAGGACGGGATGGGTTATGTTACAGGAACAAAGAGCCCCAAAGTTTTGCTTCTTACTTAGAGTCCCTGTCCATTGGGATGAATAGGGACGTCTGCTCCTTGTAGGCATTCCGCGTGTGAGTCTGACAGAGGCTCCAGGGTGTTGCCACAGTCCCTTGGGCAGGGGAAGTCAGTGCAGCAGCGTCTGGCTGTGGCAACGAAATACTTCTCCATGGAATATTATGAAGCCATAAAAAGGAATGAAGTGCTAATTCATAACTTCAGCATGGATGATGAACCTTGAAAACGGTATGCCCATTGAAAGAAGCCAGGCACAAAAGGCCACATTTTGTGGGATTCCACTAATAGGAAAGCCCAGAATAGGCAAACCCATAGAAACAGAAAGTAGATCAGTAGTTTTTAGGGGTTGGGGAGGGAGGAGTGACTGCTAAATCAGTTTCTTTTTGGGGGGGTGATGAACATATTCTGCAGTTAGCTAGTGGTAATGGTTGCCTAAGTCTGTACTAAAAATACCAATTATACAGTTTAAAATGGTGAACTTAATGGTATATGAGTTATATACCTCAGGTTTTTTGGGGGGGGTTCTTTTTTTAAATTTAAATTTAATTAATTAACAGATAGTATATTATTGTTTCAGAGGTAGAGTTGAGTGATTCATCAGTCTTATATAACACCCAGTGCTCATCACATCACGTGCATTCCTTAATGCCCATCACCCAGTTATCCCATTCCCCCACTTACCTCCCCTCCAGCAACCCTCAGTTTGTTTCCTATGATTAAGAGTCTCTTATGGTTTGTCTCCCTCTCTGATTTCGTCTTGTTTTATTTTTCCTGGGTTTGTTTCTTTTAGTAACCAGAATCATGCTGTATGTATTGTTCTTTGATGTGCTTGTTGGAGATGTTCTCAGCCTAGCACACTCCTTTTATCCATTATATATTCCACCAAATTAGTGTCACTATTTGGGTTGCTTCATTCTGCTGTTATAATTATGCCCACTTTTGTGCACAAACTTGAGCGCAGGGGCTGGAATTTGAGGGGGAGAGTGTCAGTTTGAGTCCTTGTCGATCTGAGGGGAAGGCGTGTTGACTTGGCATTGAGCAGGTGGCTGGCCGTGCATGCTGACTCAGGCAGGAGGGCGGCTGGACTGTGGAGTTGGGACCCACAGGCCGATGGCATCGTGTGTGATGGGGATGTGGCTGGTTTTGCTCCTGCTCATGAATTCTTGTAACTTTTGTTTTTCTGGGAAACACTATCTCTCCTTCTATTCAGAATGAAAGACTTGCTGGATAGAGTATTCTTGGCTGTAGATTTTTTCCTTTTAGCACTTTGAATGTGTACTTCAGTTTAAAAAAAAATACATCTATCTGCAAGCAACACATTTTACTGGCCAAAGAAGTCACCTGGCCACAGGCAGTCTCAGGTTGTTGAGGAAGCCCAATCCCATCACGTGCCTGGCAGGGAAGAGAACTGGAATATTATGTGAACTTTGGCTACCCCTTGGAATACTCCAAATGCCCAGGAGAGGAGGATGGATAAATAAGTATGGTATACAGTAGTCTTCCCTTACCCACAGTGTCGCTTCTTGTGGGTTCAGTTACCTGAGGTTAACCGTAGGAGATGAAGATGATCCTCCTTCCAACATTAGACCATAAGGTCAATATGACACTAACACTATGTCATGATGAGTACCTCATTCAGCTCACCTCACTTCATCTCATCACATAGGCATCTGATCATCTTATATTTTGTGATGGTGTTTTGAGAGAGAGAGAGAGAGAGAGAGAACACATTCACGTAACTTTTACAGGCAAATCTTGGAGATATTGCAGGTTTGGTTCCAGACCACTGCAATAAAGCAAGTATCTCAATAAAGTGAGTCAAATGAATTTTGGGATTTCCCAGTGCATATAAAAGTTACATTTACACTATGCTGTAGTCTATTAAGTGTGCAATAGCATTATGTCTAAAAAAACAATGTATATGCCTTAATTTAAAAATACTTTATTGCTGGGGTGCCTGGGTGGCTCAGTCGTTAGGCGTCTGCCTTCGGCTCGGGTCATGATCCCAGGGTCCTGGGATCGAGCCCCGCATTGGGCTCCCTGCTCAGCAGGAAGCCTGCTTCTCCCTCTCCCATCCCCCCTGCTTGTGTTCCCTCTCTCGCTGTGTCTCTTTCTGTCAAATAAATAAAATCTTAAAAAAAAAAACAAACTTTATTGCTGAGGTGCCTGGATGGCTCGGTCATTTTTGGCTCAGGTCATGATCTCAGGGTTGTGAGATGGAGCCTGGTATCTGGCTCCATGCTCAGTGGGGAGGCTGCTTAGGGTTCTCTCTCTGTTTCTCTCCCTCTTACCCTCCCCACCCACCCTGCACTCTCTCTCTCTCCAGAATAAATAAATAAATCTTAAAAAAATTTTTTTAAAATTATATTGCTAAAAAATTCTAACCATTATCTAAGCTTTCACTGAGTTGCAATCACTTATCACAGATAATATCACATAACAAATGTAATAATAATAAGGAAGTTTGAAATATTGTGAGAACTACCAAAATATGACACAGAGATGCGAAGTGAGCAAATGCTATTGAAAAAAGGTGCTGACAGACTTGCTTGACATGGGTTGCCACAAAACTTTAATTTGTAAGCGATGTAATATCTACGAAGCACAATAAAGTGAAGCACAATACAATGGGGTATGCCTGTATTACAGCATATTGTTATAATTGTTATATTTTATTATTGTTGTTGCTAATCTCTTATGTGCCTAATTTATAAATTAAACTTCATCATGGTTATGTATGCTTAGGAAAAAAACTGGTATAGATAGGGTTTGGTACTCTCTGCAGTTTCAGGCATCCACTGGGGATCTTGAAATGTATCCCCCTCAAATAAGGGAGGACTGCTGTGTTCATCTGATGGGATTCTGTACAATTAATGCAAACAAGACGCATAAGAGTCAACATGGAAAAAATCCCCAGAACAATAATCAGTAAAAAAAAGCAAGTAGTAAAATGTTATCTCTTCTACCATTTACCATCTGTAAATAAACCATTTCTGTAAATTAAAAAATATTCACAAATCAATAGTGTATTATATATGTTTACATATGTTTGTGGTGAAAGTATGAAAACACAGCCTGGAAGGATACACAAAAAATTCATGGCACTGGCCACTTCAGGATGGGGAGCGAGACATGGGATTGGTCGGAGGACAAAGGGATTTGAACTTTATTCATAATGTTTCCATTTCTTTTATTTAAAAAATGATAAATTGTAGTGCGCATTTATTTTGAGCAGAGTGTAGAAGGATTTGTTACATGTTACATGTATTCCTCATTCTTTCATTCATCAACGAAGATTTGTTGAATGCCTACCATGTGCCAGGCATTGGTCTTGGTGTAAGAATATATTACTACACAAAACTGGCAAAAGTCCCTGCCCTAGAGAGTTTATATTATAGGGAAATGTCAAAACAAAACAAAACATTTTCAAAGTAAAAAAACAATAATGCAATTCCAAAATTTAAAAAGTAAGTTCATAAAAATTAAAAATATGAAAAGAAAGCTCAGCAAAAGGTGCCTTGGTTCACTGGTATAGAAGTCTGGCCTATTTCTGAATTTGAAAAGGCATAAAAGGCAGGAGCATCTGAACATAGGTTTGATTCCAGCACAGAATTTGGTTGAGTAACTCTTGAAATAGCAGAGGTGACAATTAGATGCAAATTAGCCCAGAGCCCACCGCTCTGAGTGAGTCCTACCTGGGAGTGGAGCTTACCTGTTCAACGCCTTGCTGGAGTTTATTGCACATTAGGAAGAGTATAGCACTGACAGGGTTGTGGTTGCTTCCTTTGGAGTGGACCTCCCTGGTGCTGTGCCCAGCTCTCTTCACACTGCTTCAGCCCTCATTCCAGCTCAGGCCTTCGGTCCTGGACCCTAGGAGCTCCCAAATGGCTAATAGTCTAACTCCTAATTGTCCTGGCAGACCCACACCAGAGCTAACTTCTCTTGGTACTGCTCTGGTTGGATCACTTTCTTGCTCAAAAACCCTCAGTGGCTCCCTCTTGCTTGACAAATTAACCTCTGCTAGGAAATTAGGGCTTCAGTAGGATGGAAGGGCTGGATAGGGGTGGGGGGAATGGCATCAAGACTCAGTTCTTGCCCTTGCAGAATTACAGTTCAAGAGAGAGGCACCCACATGGGTGGCTAAGTAGGATGAAATGAATGCTCTGTGGGGATACTAAAGCATATGTGCACACGAGTGAGTGTGCGTGTGTGTGTGCACCCATGAGCAGGTGTTTATCTGTTTTAGTGGGTGGCTTACTATGTGTCTGGCACTGTCAAGTGCTTTCTGAGTATTATTTCATTTAATCCTCACAACCGACTGAAGTAGGTATTAACTCATCCCTATCTTACCAAAGAAGGGAGAGACTTAGCCAGGGTGGTGGAGCCAGGGATTGGTGGTGCTGGAGTCAGAGCCAGGCACCCTGGTCTCCAGGGCTTGTGCTCTTAATCCTTGGGTTACTGTAGGAGGAAGGAAGGAAAGACAGGTTCTCCCTGGGGAGGCAGCGATAGAGCAGGTGACAGATGATGGGGAGCAGAGAAGAGCCCCAGGGTGGGAACTTGGGCGTGGGGAGGGATTGGGGTAGGAGTAGAGCTGGACTGGGGTCCAGGGCTGGAATGTCGTGCTGGGAGCTCAGACTTCCGGCAAGCACGTGGAGTCTTGACACGACCCGGTGTGTGTTTAAAGATGCAGCCCCACACGAGGTGTGAAGGATCGATGGGACTCCGGAGATGGGAGGAACCTGGAAGACCAGGCGGGAGGTGATGGCAGTGTGGTGCAGCCTTGTCTGATGTGTGGCTCAGGTTCCCGAGGCGGCAAGGAGGGTCAAAATTACCTTTGAACGGCCCTTGAATTGCCCATCCAGTTCAGTGTGGAGGGCACTGGGTCTGTGATTCTGGGCTGCGCGGGGACCGCTGCAGTGGCATGAAAGAAACAAAAGGCAAGTCAGTAGCGGGTGCGGGCATCCAGAGCAGTCCGCCTGCGATGGATCGGGGGGGGGGGGTGCTAGTGGCTGCAGGTGCCTGCAAGGCCGACTCCGTCCTGCTCCAAGATGAAGGTGCCGTAACCCGCAGCCTCATTAGGGGATTCGCAGTCAGAGGACGGACCCAGAGGGTGAAGTCAGCCCTAGAGGGGTGTGACACCCCCACTGCCACAAGCGGAAATTGGCGCTGTGGCATTTCTCCATGCGGGTTTTCCCTACTTCTCATCATCGCTCCTACCTCCTTTGATAACCCTTTCCACTTTCTAAACAAAGGTATTTTCCCAAGTTCTGTCCAATAACGGATCTTTGTGCTTCCATTTCTCCTCTCTGAACTCTGGTTCTGGACCTTCTTTTCCACTTAATCTGTGGCCACTGGGACGACTTGTGTCTCTAGCAGGAACTTCTGTCCCCAGCCAGCCAGACTTTCTCCCTAAGGGCAGTCCCTCCCTCCCCACCCACCTTACTCTACCGCCTGATCCCCGGGTATTTAAATTAATGGCACTACCATTTTTCTATTTCCTAGAGTCAAAATCCAGGAGCGACTTTTGACTTCTCCCCTGACATTCGTTGGTATTGTGTGTTCTATGGATGAGAGGTTCCCAGAGCTGTTGGGAAGCTGGTGACAGAATCCTTCCTTAGCGCTCACCTTACCCCAAGTCTGGAGGCTGATTCAGGGAGCCTGGTATGGGGATGGGACCCAAAGTTCACATCTTTTTCAAAGCTTTCCAGGAGCTTCTGATGACGAGCCCAGTTGGAGCTTTTTGAGTGTCCAGGGCCTGCTCCTGCCCAGTCTCATGGATCCGGCAGGCTTTTGCCTCCACCTTGGACCTCTTTCCCCATCACAACAATCCCAGGCCATGTGGCAGCCTAGATGGTATTCCGCAGGGCACTGCAGACAGCCCAGACCAGAGCGATCACCTTTGGGTCACCCAGCATCCCTCTCCATACCTTTGCCCTAACAGTTTTCGCTGCCTGGCCCGTGCCCCTCACCTGCTAAAACCCCTCATGGTTCATCTCAATGTGTCTTATAAAGAGCCTTCCAGATCCATCCGAGGCAGACGGGCTTCCTCCACTCCTAGCTTGTGATAATTATTGATGTGTATGTTTGTTTCCTGGGCAAGGTTAATTGAACAAGTGTACAGGAGGCACTGTCTCAGATGCTCGGGATGAGGAGAGGACAGACGGGCTCCGCTCCTTGAGCTCCAGACTACTTACCAGACACCAAGCTCCTTCAGACAAGGGCTCTTGTCAAGGTGGATGTTGAGTGTTACACTCCATCTTGCCCTGTACTGTGTCTTTCCCCGCCCCAGTGGGTACATCCTATGCTGGTTTTTCTGACCTCAGGTGTAGCAAGTTAAATTCATCGTAGTTTTCAATCCATTGAGCATTAATCACTATTGCAAAGCCCTCCTCCTCCTTTATTTTCATTTTCCTACTTCATCCCTAATCCTCATTCCTCTCCTTTTCCCCCATACACATCCATCCAGCCTGTTGAATATAAAGCCTCAGAAAACAGGCTGTGCTGTTTGTGTTTGTGGTTTATCATTTACATTAGCATTGTGCTGTAGATTTTATTTGGTAGGTTCCCTTTTTACTCAGTACTATGTTTGTAAGATTGACTTACGTTGCTGTGTGCACCTGCTTTATCGCTTCCGACTACTGCGTCGAGTTTCATATTGGCATATACCACATGGTACTTACTTGTTTCCCCTCCCAATGGACACTGAGGTTGCTTCCAACCCTCGCCACCGCGGACATTGCTGCAGCAAACATCCCTGGATGCTGCAGCCCTTGCAAACTGCAGAGACTTCCCCAGGATGTACACCCAGGGGTGGGATTGCTAGAGCACAGGGCGGGCATACACAGACTGAGGTTAAGTAAGTACTGCCATATGGCTTCCAGAATGGCTGTACCTATTTATACACCTGCCAGCAATGAACCAGGGTTCTTATCTTCCTCCCACCCTCAGCAACACTTGGTATTGTCCAGAAGACTAACTCATCTCCCTATCTCCCTTCCAGAGAGGACCTTCCAGGCTGTTGACACCTCTCTCCAAGGACCTATCCAACCTAAGTTGGAAGACCTAGTGAATTTTCATATCTTCATATCATTCCTTCCTGGCCTGTCTCCCTTGCCTGTAATGAAAGTTCCTTTTATAATTCCCTACCCAGTTCTCACTAATGGGACCAGAAACCTAAAACCTTCCTTCATTATCTTAAGAACTCAGCTGGCTTTTCAAAACTAAACCTCCTTTGTTTTTCAAGTTAATCTGAAATAAGCCCTTCTTATCTTGTTTCCCCCTTTGCTCAGGCCTCGAACCCTCACTGGCCATTCTGGGGTTTTACTCCAGCAACGGCCCCTGAAAGACATTACTTCACCTGCATCTGCAGGTGGGCCTGGGGCTGCAGACCTTCCCCGGATGTTACACCCATCACAAAAGCCAGCTTTGGGATTTAGCTCTGTCTCAGTTGTGGCCTGTAGCCTTGTTTGCAAATGGAATTAAGTTGGGCTCCTTTGCTGGGTATAATTTTAGGGAAAAGCATCCTGCTACCTAATGCTATCCAAATTTTGGCTTGACATGTTCAGTTGATAATGAATCATAACTGTTTTGTGACACCTTAGGTTGCTGGTGTGAACTGATACTTACAAGTCTTACAGCTTGCCTCGTTCCAGCAAGGCATAAACGTGGCTTGAGGTCCTATGTTGGCTCCATGTTATGTGTCTGCCTGACTTGTCCATTTCCACCGTGAGCTCTGGGAGGGCAGCGACCAGGACCTTTCCTCTCCTTCCTTCTTTTTATTTACTTTATTTATTTTATTTTATTTTATTTTTTTAAGATTTTATTTATTTATTTGACAGAGAGAGACACAGTGAGAGAGTGAACACAAGCAGGGGGAGTGGGGGAGGGAGAAGCAGGCTTCCCGCAGAGCAGGGAGCCTGATGCGGGGCTCGATCCCAGGGCCCTGGGATCATGACCTGAGCCGAAGGCAGATGCTTAACGACTGAGCCACCCAGGTGCCCCCTCTCCTTCCTTCTTGATGGAGCCTGGCCCCTCTCCTCGGCCTCCCCTGCCTTCCTCAACAGAGCTTTGTGCTTAGCAGGTAGGTGCTCAGTAAATACTTGTTGGGTGGTTGACATAGGATTACATCTTAATCCATCATCTTCAAAGGCTAGAACCAGACCTATTAAAAAAAAAACAAACAATCCTTCCTTTTAAAAGTGACATTACCTTCTTACCCTCACATGTGTTCATTTTACTCTCCTTTATTGCTTTTTGAGATGGGGGTTCTTAGGGGAGTGACTCGGAGAGCCTCTTTAACTTAAAAGAGGCATAATAAATTATGCTCTTTAGAGAAGCCTGGATGCCTGTATGTGTCCCAGAAGTGGGTTGGGAGCACAACATTCTAGATGATTCCTCTGCTCTCCCCCTACCCCCGCCTGCAGGGCTTGCCTTCCATAGCCGTGTGTGGTATCCTACAGATCACCATTAAATAAACAGTCCCTTGGAAACACAACATAAAAAAAAAAGTACTGTCTATGTATTGTATCAGGAGAGCTAAATATTATGGAAAAGGCCAAATATTTCCACTGTGTTAAGAAAATAAGAACCCGGCTGCATGGAACTTCCCACTCAGTGGGCACAAGATGCGGTGGAGACTTCAAAAGGAGGAAGAACGATCTAGACAGCATGAGCTGCAGGGGGTGAGTGCACACGGAAGAAAGAGAGAGAGAGTGTGTATTCCATATGCGGCTGCAGCGCCTTTCACCTGGGGACTCGATTCATGCACCCATGTATGGATCATGGCTCCCCCAAGCAATGGCCCAACTGTGGCACCCACGGGGGGTAAGGTAGGAGGCGGGCCAGCAAGGGCAGGACAGAAACCCTCTTTGTTCTCACAAGACCTGACAGGCAGATTTGCAGGAAGAGACTCCTCATCCTCAGTCTTCAATGAAGATAGACACTCGTTGGGGCGCCTGGGTGGCTCAGTTGGTTGGGCGACTGCCTTCGGCTCAGGTCATGATCCTGGAGTCCCGGGATCGAGTCCCACATCAGGCTCCCTGCTCAGCAGGGAGTCTGCTTCGCCCTCTGACCCTCCTCCCTCTCATGCTCTCTGTTTCTCATTCTCTCTCTCGCAAATAAATAAATAAATAAAAATCTTAAAAATGAAGATAGACACTCGCAGTGAACGGCCCCTTGGGCTCTGGGCAGCGTCTCAGCCTGGGAGGCACCCCCCCCCCCCCAGCTGCCCCTGATGCGGAATAGCTGAGTGATGAGATTCGTTCTGGCTTCTCCAGCCCACCTCTCTTCACCAGGTCGAGCTTGGAAGCTGAGAAAGCGGCAAGGCCAGGCGGCCTGACTTTAATTGGAAGGAGACCGGGAATCATCTTGCTTTTATTAAGATGTTAGGCTGGGTTATCTCAGGGCCGCCCCCAGGGAAGGCGATGCTTCAGAGCTGACCAAGTTCTGAGCGGCTGGCTTGCCCATGTTAATGAGCGGGCTGGGGGAAGCTCATTTGAGGAGTGGCAGTAGAATCGCTCCCCGACTGGCAACGTGAGAATGTTGTTCTTACACCTGAGAATGTCGTCCATGACTCATCAGGAAGAACTCCCAGGTATGGAGAGTGGCCTCTGGTTCCTTCAGCTGACTGGACACCTGGCACTCTTCCTGCCTTGCAGGCTCTGTGTCCCTAGCACGAGCCTTCCCTCCCCGCGGGGGCGCTGACTGCCTCCGTCGGCTGCCCGGCTCTGCTCAAAATGGAGAAACAGCAGACCACAGCATCTTGTTTGGAAGACTGCCTTCCCTCACCCCCCGAAGATGTGCCAGGGCCCTTGTGCCCTCTGCCGGGCCCTGCTGAGGTGGTGACCATGGTCACTAGCATTCACTGAATTCTCTGCCAGGAACTGTGCAAAACTCTGTACACACAGGCCTTCATTTAAAGCTCACACCAACCCTCTACAAGGCAGGATAACTCTTATTATCGGCATTTTACAGATGAGGAAGCAGAGGCGCCGATTTGCCCATGGTCACATGGACAGGTGGTGACGGGTCTGGAATTCAAATGGAGGCCCATGCTTTTCGGCACTGCCCTCTCTCTCTGAGGCCATGCAGAGGAGGCCGGGACACAGCTCTGCCCTCAAAAACTTCACAGTTTAGGAGCAAAGAGAACACTTCCTCGTGTGGGGAGATAATTCTCAGGCCCTGCAGAAATGAGTACCAGAAAGTCCATGCTGGTTCTAGGTGGGGCTAGAAGGAGCTGGTGATGCCCTGAGCATGCCCTGTGCCAGGCTCTGCTATGGGCTTTGTATCCATGACTTCTTTTAATTTTTCACAGCAACCCTGTGAAGTTCATTTTACAAACAGGACTGAGGCTCAGAGAGGTTATGTTGCTTGCCCAGCACCACACAACTTACATACAGGTGGTGGAGCTGGACTTGAATTCGCATGTCTAATTGCAGAGCACATTCTCTTGGCCCAATACCATGATAGAGGCTCCGTTTTAGTGGAGTGGTCAAGGAGGAAAGGCCTTGAAGTGGGGTAAGAAGTGAGAAGGGAGATAGGAAGGAGGGAGCATTCTGGGCTGGGGGAAGCAGAAGACGAGGAGGTCCTGAGGAACTGCAGGCATGCCACCAGCCCTCCCCACGAGTGAGCGAGTGGCCCAGGCTTTATTTGCCACCATCCCAAATCCATCACTTCCGTATTATAGCTGATGACATACAATGGCTGCTGAGGGCCAAGTTTCCTTGGTCCTAGGGTGGCGACACCCCCCCTCCTGCCCCTCCTCCACCCCGAGCTCCCTGGGTAATTCATTAGATGTGGTCATCTGCAATGGGTGTGGACCTGTCAGGATGACATATTAACCCCGGATATCCTTGTTTGGAAGGAACCAGATTCATCCCTTGGTCACTTCCGCGCCCTCTGTTTCTCCCTGCCTCTTGCCCAGTCTGAAACGTTCCCATTTTGTTGGCCCCCCAGGCTCCTCCGAGCAGCATCTCCTAGTTACCTAAGGCTGCCCCTATAAGCCCCCTGCACTGGCTCAGCCAAGCTGGCTTTGTGAAAAGCCTGCCGATGTCCACTTTCTCATGTGATCTTCTTTCATTCATCCAACAAACATTTATTAAGGGCCCACTGTGTGTCCGGCCCCAAGTCAGGGGCAGCAGATTCCTGAGTGGATCAAAACAATTACATACCAGGAGAGGAGGCGCTCACAGACTGGCTGGGACGACCGGCATTAACGAGGGTGACATGCAGTTATCGTCTGAGATCAGGAACCGACTGGAAAGGAACAGGATGCTCTGAAGTACGAACAGGAGGCAGCTCTGCAAATTTGGAAGGAACGAGAAGGGCTTTCTGGGCAGAAGGAGGAACATTTGGCAAAGGCTCAGTGGTGGGAGGGAGTGAGGTGTTTCAGGGTCTTCACATCCCCGTGCAGGCAGGTCCCCATTGTTATTGTGATACCCATTTTATAGGTAGTTAGGGTGAGGCCCAGGAACGCCCCTTTCTCCTGAGCTTAGGGCAGGGCCTGCTTTGTCGGTAGACCCTGAACAGAAGTGGACCTGGGTTCTGAAGTGTGTAGTGGGGGGCACCAGAAGGAATTGTGCTCACCACGGGGAAAAGCTCCTAGCATTGGGGGCCAATTCCACCAAAATCCTGGGCTCTTCTCTATTTCTCAATGCCAACTATGTTCCCATAGGTCTGAGGCTGTCTCATTGCAGGAAGGAGTTGGGGAGCACATTGAGGGCCTGGGATTGGGCTCTGGGCTCGGTCTCCAGAAAGTACATCACCAAGTGGAGCCTTTAAGAAAACCTGAGAGGTAGCCTTACTCGGTAGAAAGAACAGAAGTTTTGGAGTCCGACAGACCTGGCAGTGCATCTGGGTTTCCATCCATGTGACCTTAGGCAAGTCATGTGACCACTCAGACCCCAGGTGCCCTTGCTTGCAAAGTGGGAGTGACAATATCAGGGATGTGCCTTTATACTTGAAATGCTCAGTCAGGAGTCCAGTGCGGGGTGAGGCCTGAGCAAATGTAGGCCTCTTTATTAGCTAGATTTCATGAAACTCTAGGTGTGCAAAACAGGTCAATTTATGATTTATTTCATTTACAAGAGGTTTCTTGTTTTGTGACAAAAACTTGCTGGCAATTCTTTTGTATGGAGAGCTCCTCTTATGGTTTGAAAAATAAAACAATTTGTTATATACAACTGTGATTTCCCCAGGAGCACTCCTGTTCTCTATTTCATACAGAAGTAAACTATGTGTCAGCGTTGACCTGAAGGAAAGTCTCTAGGGGTGGGCCACAGGGCTTTGTTCTCTGTCTCTGACCAAAACTGTTTGTCTGTGACTTGGGATTGTGATGCCATCCTGCCCACATTTACAGGGGACACAGGGAGGAAGGAGAGAGAGCACTTCCCATTTTAAAGACAAGGAAACTGAGGGGGCGCCTGGGTGGCTCAGTCGGTTAAGCGTCTGCCTTCGGCTCAGGTCATGATCCCAGAGTCCTGGGATCGAGCCCCACATCAGGCTCCCTGCTCCACGGGGAGCCTGCTTCTCCCTCCCCCACTCCCCCTGCTTGTGTTCCCTCTCTCGCTGTGTCTTACTCTGTCAAATAAATAAATGAAATCTTAAAAAAAAAAAAAAAGACAAGGAAATTGAGGCCTGAAGGGTAAGAGAAGTTGGCCAAAGCCACTGACAGAACCAGACTCCATCCTTGCCCTCTCTACCCTCGGGCCTCAGTGGACGTTTCCTCCATCCTCTGCACGTTTCTGCAGAGGGAGGAGGGCATGTGGTCCTGGAGGGTCCACAGGTGAGAGGTTGTCCCGGAGAGTGCCGTATTGGGCACATTCTACAAGGTTTCAAGCTTTCAAAATAGCCGGGCAAGCCTCTGCGTTTCTTCCTAGGGGCTGGGGAGTGGCCACCAGCTGGCTGAGGAAGGCAGGCCGGAGTGATCTAGGGTGGGGACGTCGGGGTGTGGGTGCTGATGTGTCTTTTCTCATCACTGCAGTAGTGAGTGAGGCCTTGGCGAGCTGACTGGCCTGGCTGGGCTGGTCCAGCTGAGGCCTGCCCCCCTACCCGCTCGCCCTCCTTCCCTCAGCTCAGCATCCTCTGCAGGCTCCTCCCTGCCTCCCTTTCCCTGGGCTCCCCGGACTCCCTCAGCTTTCCAGGAGTCAGTGAGGCATAATGTAAGGCCTGAGGCTATGCCATAAGCTGGAAAGAACACAGGGGTTGGAATCCAAGCCTACTACATCCTGGCTGTGTGACCTTGGGCGAGCCACGTAGCCTCTCAGGCCCTCAGCGTCCTCTTCTATTAAATGGAGACACTGCGCGTGCCCAGAGCTCATATATGTGTGGCTGCCTCCAGCATGAAGCCTGCTTGGAACTTGCTAGGATGGCTTCCGTCCCTTCCTCAGGTGACATGAACCTTGCGGAACTCTGTGGCTTGGCCCACCAGCACCAGATCCCAGCCCTTTAAGGGAAGGGTTAAAGCCAGGTGGATAAAGACCAGGGTAAGGAATGGCCCCTTCTTAGACAGAGCCAGCTCTGCATTAAGAGTATTTATGCGAAAAGGATTGATTCTCCTGGACCTTGTTCTTCTCCCTTCTCCCTCTGCCTAACGTTCCTGTGGGCAAACCTGGACGATCTCGCTCTTGGGGCAGTTGCAAAGAATTTAATTCCGAGGATATCCTGGAACAACTTGATGGATACTGCCAACAATGTCCCTGAACATACAGCTCAACACACTTTTGTGAGTTTATCCCCAGGATAAATTTCTAGCAGAGGAATTGGTGGGACAAAGAGTTTGCATTTCTCATTTTAATGTACGTTGGCAAAGGGCCCTCCTGAAAGAATTCACATCCCTCCTACAGCGTAGGAGACATATCTGTTTCCTCATACCTTCACCAGCCCCGGGACTTACCAAACGTGAATGTTTTGCCAGTCAGTGAAAGAAAAATAATGTCTTGTAGCTCTGATTTCTTTTTTTCATTGACACATGAGGTTGAGTCTCTTTTCATGGATGGGTTGGCCATATGGATTTCTTTTTTGGTAAATGCCTATTTACATTCTTGGCCCATTTAAAATTTTTCTGTCAGGTGGCTCAACTCATTACTCTGGATTTAGAGGGTTGTACCCGAAGGTGGTGGAATGGTCTCTAAGGGGGCTTGGAGACATTTAGATCTGGGGTTGTGAGTTGGAAGTGAGCCTCTTTGCCCCCACCCTGAGGGGCTGCCCTGGGCTTCCTGGGGTTCTCACTGTTAACAGGTGTGACAGTTTGGCTCTCACCTCCACCCCAATGCTGGGCACTGCATCAGGGCAGAGAGCATGTGATCAGATGGCTGGGCAGGGGGCTTGCTGCTGGACCCACTACTTCTGTATTTAGGGGAGGGGGGTGCATGGCAGGACGCCAGGCAAGAACCCATGTGTTCTTGTGGATGTATGAGAGCTCCAGAATTTCTGTGGGGAGCTTGGGCCGCTGGGGGTTACATCCACGTGGGCAGCACCCCATTAGAGAGGATATTCGAAATAACAAATTCACCCAAGTTGCTTTTGTGTGTAGTAGATATAATAAACAGAAAAGTTCAGTTGTCTACTTCCCGGAATAGATAAGTGTAAAAATAAAAAAGAAGGATGAAATCAACAGTAGAGGGGCGCCTGGGTGGCTCAGATGGTTAAGCGTCTGCCTTCAGCTCAGGTCATGATCCCAGGGTCCTGGGATCGAGTCCCGCATCGGGCTCTCTGCTCCTTGGGAGCCTGCTTCTCCCTCTGCCTCTCTCTCTCTGTCTCTCATGAATAAATAAATAAAATCTTAAAAAAAAAAAAAAAGAAAAAAAAAGAAAAAAGAAATCAACAGTAGAATCGTAGATTTACCACTGGTACGTGGAATTGCCGATGGCCGTGGTGGGGGCAGGGCTGTCTCCTCTGGCCCCGCCCCCAGGGGAAGCCAGGAACAGGAGGGTATTTGCTGCAGGCCAGGCGTGTGCTAAGCACTTTGCATGCATTTCCCCATTTAATCCTCACTCAGACTGTCCAAAGCAGTTTCCTCCATTTATACGCGAGGAAATGGAGGCTCAGAGAAATTAGATGATTTGTGCAAAATCTTAGACCAAATAAGAGGCAAAGCTAGCATTTCATACCAGCAGCTGTTGGACACCACACAGGGCTTCCATGTCTCTCCTCCCCAGCCCTGACTCCTTGGTTGAAGCCAGAGGGCGAGTCCACACATAGGGTGGAAGCTGGGGGCTGCCATGTCTGGCTGAGCACCCCAACCCCCAGCCCCCCTCTGCAGCCCAGCTGGCATCTCAGAAGACAGGGCTCAGAGGGACGGGCCCCGATTTGGGGCTCTGGTGTGCGGCCTGGGAGGGCTGGACTCTATAGCTCACGCCTTTCCCTGCATGGGCCTGGGTGTGAGTGAAGATGCGGGGAGGGGGCCTGCTCCCTGGAGGTGGGCTCTGGCCAAGTGAAACAGGCTGAGGTCAGAGGGAGGGGGCCGCCCTCCCCCCAGGGAATGCCTGGATGACGTGACTTTGGGGGGCACTGGGGGAGGAGGCCGGCTGTGTGTTTCTCGTCTCACCTCCAAGCCCGGGCCAGATGGGGAGTCAGCGCGGGAAGCTGCGCCAGATGCAGCCTCTGGCAGGCTTCCCTGGGCGCTGTGTGGGGCTCCTTTCCAGGCAGCTTGGCAAGTCCCTCCTCCTCCTTCCTGAGGGGACCCGGGAGCAAATGACATTCTGGACTTGGCTGTGGCAGAGAAGAGGGTCTCCTCTGGCCTCGCAGCAGGAAAGGGCAGGGAGAAGTGGGTTGGGGATCCAGAAGACGTGACCTGGTACCACCCTTCCCTCATTTCAGATGGCTCTGGATTCTGAGCCAAGTTTGGGCTGGGAGGGGAGGTTTATAAGGTTTGCTCTCCGAGCTGGACCCGGGGAGTGAATTGAGCATAAAACAAAGCCTCAGACTTCTAGTGCTTGGTCCCTCTCCTTTGCCAGAAGTTGCTTACACCTCATCTGTACCGAATGTCCCTAGGTGTCAGCCACTCTTTGCACTGCCCAACAGTGAGCAGCAAAGCACCCCATGCCCTGCCAGGACCTGGAGTCCCCCCACTCCCAGCCCTGAGATCTGTTCTAGTCATTCCACTGCATCCTGACTATGCTCCGTCCCGGGTCTCCTGGGGATGTCTGGAGATTTCCCAGTCTCCAAGTGTCCCCTCCCCTCTTACCAGACCCCATGCATTTCCGTACCCTCATTCTCTCATGACCAGCCTGACCTAACCTTTGTGTCTTTCCTCCCCAAGGGCCCCCTCCGCTCCTTCCAGGCTCCTTCATCCTCATCTCTTCCTCTTTCGGACCTTAGATCTCCCCCACGCCCCTTCTTTCCTCCTTCTCCAATCCCAAACCACTCCAGGTTGCCCACCTGAGAAACACTCCAACTCTGACCTCTGCATCTCTGCCTTCCTCCCTTCCTGCTCTCCCCTGCCTGCATCATTCCCTCAAGCCCCAGAGCCAGGGACTCTCAACTCACCTCCTGGCGCTCACTGCCTGGTGCTCACTGCCACCTCAGTTATTTCTGGCTCTCCACCCAACTCAGGCACCCCCTGCCCCTGCCAGCCTTTGTCTGAGCCTGTTCTGCTTCTGCCACCCTCCTGCCTCTGCCACCCTCACCTCGTCACCCAGGTTACCTTCCTTATCTTTATCTTTCACCGTTCAGCTCACCTCCAGCACCACCTCCTCCAGGAAGCCGGCTCAGCTTGGTGCCCCTCCTCCGGGTTCCCCCACGATTGTGCACATCTCTCAAGCTGGCTTCCATAGCAAATTATCCACCAGTGCTGCTCTTTCTCGCCAGTCTAGGAGCTCCCCTGGGGCCAGGACTGTCCTTTATTTGACTTTGGGTCACCAGTGCCCAGTGCAGAGCCCAGCACATGGTAAGCTCTCAATACTTCTTTACTTGATGGAACTGAATTTTATCAGACGACAATGACAAGTCTTTACTGAGGATCTACCATGTGCCCAGCATCCTTAGATATTGTAGGGGAAGTGAGGGAAGTCAGGATAAAATACTTGCTTGCAAGGGGTTTATGATTCAGTTGAGGATAGTTCTGGGAATGGGTTGGAGGAATGGCTACACGTGAAATTGGCAATCTGGGTCTTTGGTGCTGAAGTGGGTGCTGGAGCTGTATATGCCCCTAAGGGTTTGGAGAGAGGGGGAAAAGACCCTGGGTTGAGATGGGGCAAGAGATGGGTGGGACCAGATGAAAGGAGGCTGGGCCAAACTCCAGGGTCAGGATCGTGAACAGACAGAGAAATATGTTGCTAAAGAACATGAGCAGAGGGGCGCCTGGGTGGCTCAGTTGGTTAAGTGACTGCCTTCGGCTCAGGTCATGATCCTGGAGTCCCAGGATCGAGTCCCGCATCGGGCTCCCTGCTCAGCGGGGAGTCTGCTTCTCCCTCTGACCCTCCTCCCTCTCATGCTCTCTGTCTCTCATTGTCTCTCTCGCAAATAAATAAAATCTTAAAAAAAAAAAAAAGGTGAGCAGATTTCACGAGTTCTGCAATTACTCTCCTGTGGACACTTCCAACGTCAGTGCAGGGTTAGCAGCTTTTAAATGCAGTTTCTCTATCCTGGAAGCCAAACAGGAGCTGATGGTATTCCCAGTTTTGCTGCTTGATTGGGAAAGTTTTACTGTACGCCAGGCTCTGCTGGGGCCAGCGAACTCTCTAGGCAAGGAGAGCAGGATGTTTCTGGCATCAGTTTTTTCCAGTCATCTGTGAAAGAGAACCTGGTTTCTTCTTACCTGGCCTGGGAAGCCAGGTGCATTTTAAGCCAGGCACACCTACTATGCCAGTGTTGGGGATCTGCAACATGAGGATCAGAGGCCCAGGACTGGTATTCTGTGAGACTGATGGACATGACGCGATCCTTACCTACACAGGCTTGCTGTGTACCAGATGAAGGGGCAGAGGGAGTGCCAGGGCTGAGGCAGTCCAGGGAGGCTTCTAGGAGGCAGTGGGTCCTGATTGGGCCTTGAAGGAATTAGACATGTGGAGAGAATGGAGAAATGGAGCCCGTCTGGCAAGAACCCCTTAACTGAGAGTGACATCTTTTCTTTTCTAGTATTTTTTAAAACAGCTTTATTGAGATAAAATTCACATACTGTACAATTAACCAATTTAAAGCATACAGTTCAGTGGTTTTTAGTATATTCACAGATAACGTACAATCATCACCACTGTCAACTTTAGAACATTTTCATCATCCCTTTTTGGGGTAACCCCAGTAGTCACTTCCTATTTCCCCTAATGCCACCACCCACAGCCTTAGGCAACCACTAATCTATTGCCATCTCTCAAGATTTGCCTCTTCTGGGCATCTTGTGAAAATGGGATCATATAAAATGTGGCCGTTTGTGTCTGCTTCTTTCACTTAGAATAATGTTTTCAAGGTTCATCCATGTTCATCCATGTACTTCATTCCTTTTTATAACTGACTAATGTTCCATTATATGGCTGTAACATGTGTCCTTTTTTTAAAAAAAGATTTATTTATTTATTTTAGAGAGAGAGTGAGCAGGAGGAGGGGTAGCGAGAGAATCTCAAGTAGACTCCCCGCTGAGCATGGAGCCTGATGTGGGGCTCGCTCTCACAACCCCAAGATCATGACCTGAGGTGAAATCAAGAGTTGGATGCTCAGGGGCGCCTGGGTGGCTCAGATGGTTAAGCGTCTGCCTTCGGCTCAGGTCATGACCCCAGGGTCCTGGGATTGAGTCCCACATCGGGCTCCCGGCTCAGCGGGGAGCCTGCTTCTCCCTCTGACCCTTGCCCCTCTCATGCTGTTTCTCTCTCGCTCTCTAAAAAATAAATGAAATCTTAAAAAAAAAAAAGAGTTGGATGCTCAGCCAACTGAGCTACCCAGGCGCCCTGTAACGCACCATTTTATTTATCTATTCATCAGTTGGTAGACATTAGGTTGTTTTCACTTTTCGGTTATTATATATAATATTTTATAGTACAGTGCCACCGTGAACATTTGCATACAAGTTTTTGTGTGGATCTGCGTTTTCATTTCCCCTGGGCAGATACCTTGGACTTGAATCGCTGGGTCATATGGTGACTCTGTGTGTGGTGTGTTAGAATTTCTCTACATCCTTGCCAACACTTACTAGTCTCTGTTTGATTATAGCCATCCTAAGTAGACGTGAATTGGTATTTCAGTGTGGTTTTGATTTGCATTTTCCTGATGGCTAATGATGTTGAGCATCTTTTCTTGCGCTTATTGGCCCTTTGTGTACCTTCTTTGGAGAAAAGTCTGTTCAGATCCTTTGCCCATTTTTAAGTTGGGTTATTTATCTTTTTTCTTTCTTTTTTAAGATTTTATTTATTTATTTGACGGAGAGAGACACAGCGAGAGAGGGAACACAAGCAGGGGGAGTGGGAGAGGGAGAAGCAGGCTCCCCGCTGAGCCGGGAGCCCGACGTGGGGCTCGATCCCAGGACCCTGGGACCATGACCTGAGCCAAAGGCAGACGCTTAACGACTGCGCCTCCCAGGCGCCCCTAAATCGGGTTATTTATCTTATTATGAGTTGTAAGAGTTCTTTATGTGTTCTAGATAACAAGTCCCTTATCAGAGGTATAATTTGCAAATATTTTCTCCTGTTCTCTGATTGTCTTTTCACTTTCTTGCCTGTGTCCTTTGAAGCACAAAAGTTTTCGATCCTGATGAAGTCCAGTTTATTTGATTGCTGTTTTTGGTGTCATATGCTAGAAACCATTGACTAGTCCAAGGTCATGAGGATTTGCACCTATATTTTCTTCTAAGACCTTTATAGTTTTATTGCTCACATGGAAGTATTTGATTCGTTTTGAGTTAACTTTTGTAGACGATGTGAGGGTGGGTTCCCTTCCAATTTTGGATTGAGTCAGACTGAGATCCCACCCACCTCCCCAGTGGGTGAGTGGTGCTTTGCTCTTCGCATTTAGGTCTCAACTCAAATATCCACTCCTGAGAGAGGCCTTCCCTGACCATGTGTCTAAAGTAGCCACCTCCCCTGCCACCGGTTTCTATTGCTGCACTCGGTTTTATTGGACAGTCAGAAATGATCATATGGGCGCCTGATGCTCCCCATGCAAACTCCATGAGGACAGGCCGTCTGGCTCACTGCCCATCTGTCCAGCACCTAGTTCAGATCCTGGCCCTCAGCTGGTGCTCAGGCTAGATTTGTTGAGAGTGGAAAACTGTTTGTTAAAGGAGCTGCATTCCCAGTGGATTTTGCTAAAACTTTGTGTTTCTGGCCTCAGAGAGTTGGAGGGCTGAGTGGGAGGGGATTTTCCAGCAACGTCATGGACAGGAGGTCACTCATCTCCTGCCCTGACCATCCCATTACTTCACAAGACAGCCCCTGCCGTCCTTTGGCCACTCCAGCTGGAAGGTTCCTCCTGACATTAGGCAAAGACCTGCTTTCCTATAATTTGCGCTCATTGGCCACCACCTTCCTTTGGGTACAACTGGAGTTGAACCTCCCATATTCGTAGTCCTTTAAATATATGAAACCAGCTGTCGTGTGTCTCTTAAATGCCCTTTCTGGGTTCAGCACCTCTAATTCTTTCAGCTGTTCCTCCTGGAGCCAAAAAGGGCTGGACTCTGACCCCTCAGTCACTGATGTAGGTTCCGGGAGGTGAGGATGGTCACAGGCTGCCAAAGAAAGCGAAACGCAGCCATAGCTCAGAACAAACGAGCCCCTTGTTTTCTTTTCCCCATTCGAGCTGGTGAATTCCAAAACTGGAGGCAGAACTTTCCAAAAATCACCGAATACAGGCTCTCTCACTAGTCCTCTTGAAGGCAGAGGTGACTGTTAATAGTACAAATTATACTATCACATTGCTTTCTGTTTACTGAGTATTTTTTCCAGCTAGTTCAGCACTGTTTTTAGTATTGTTGTTTCACCTTAGTGGTTCTCGATCTGTAACAACCAGTAGACTCACCTGGGGAGCTCTGCAACCTACCAATGTCCACCCCATCTTTCAAGATTCTGATTTAAATGGTGTGTGTGGGGGGGTGTGGGGTGAGGCCCGGGAAGGCAGTGTTTTTAAAGCACTCCAGGGGATTGTATGTGTACTCAGGGTTGCAGACCTTGGTTTCAAGGGCTCAAGATTGAACTTGAAATACCCTAAAACTCCCCAAGAATGAGCAAATGTTGGATTTTAGCAGAATATTTAGGAGCTGACATTAGCTACCTAAGAGGACACAATTATTTTATAAGATGGAAACTTTGCTTTAAATTATGAAAGCCATACATGTTCAAAAGAAATAAAATAGAAATGTATAAAGTGTAAAGTGAAATTAATCTGTTTCTCCTTCTCCTAACCCAAATAACCACTTATCAGTTTGTTGCATTTTTTTCCCAGACTTTTCAAATGTGCATGCACATTCACATACACACACACGCCATACATATACCTCTCCCCAAATACATCTAATCGTATTGTGTACGTACTGTTTCATAATCTGTTTTTTTTTTTTCCTTTTCTCAGTGTGAACATTTTACCAAAATGACACAGAAAGAGCCACCTTCTCTTTAACAGGTGTATGAATCATAATTTATTTGACTGTTTTTTACATCCCTAGACATTCAATATTCCTTACTTTTTCCTTATTTTTACAAACAGGGCTGCCATAAACATCTTTATATACATAAACACAACACGTACACACATATGCACACCTACACATATCCACACTTGTGTGGATAAATTCTTAGAGGTGAAATTGCTAAGCCAAAGGCAATGTAAGTTTGGGATAGAGATTGCCAAAATGCTTTCCAAAACAATTGTCCAGTGTGTCCCTTGCAACAAAATTCCTAATGACAGCTATTTGCCCTGTGTCAAAAGTTGAGCTTTGCTGAACACAGCAGAGAGGAAGGTGTGAGTGTGTCAGATGGTGGGGAGGAAACACTGGGGTCATTTCCCCTGCGTGCCGTGTGTGGAGGAGACTGCTGGCCTCTGGCCTTGCCCGGCTGCTCTGTTTCCCAGGAAGAGGAAGCCAAGCTGTGTGTGTTAACCTTTGCTTTGCTCTCTAGGGTGTGACGAGGGAGTGGGGCACGTTCACAGGATGTGTGTGTCCAGGTCAGCGGGCCCAGGTCAGTCATTGATTTGAGAGTGTGTGGAGTGAGAATCCTCATTGCCAACCCTTTCCTACACCCACTGGGCTGTGTCCAAGCCCATGGAAGCTCAGGAGCACGACCCTCTTTATGGTTCAGGAGAGGATACGTTTGTTTAAGGTTTCCAGGACTCTAGCTCCTGAATGTCAATGTGCATCTAGAGTTTTTCTCGATTTTCATAATAGGGTGAGCCTCCTTCGCCTAGTTTAGGCACACTGCCACACTCCCCAGGGTCCTGGGCATTAGCCAAGATGTCCACTGCCCATTGCTACCTCTCCATTGGAGCACCTGCTGCTGCAAGGTGGTCAGACCTGTCTGCTCTGATAAGCTAGCTTGGGACCAGAGGCTGGTGGCCCAGTTGGAGGGACAAAGGTACAAAGGTTCAACCATGCGCCCTCAGGGACCCTGGAAAGCATGGAGTGAGGACCACGTCCAGAGCTCTAGAAATGAAAGTGGGTTCCTTTCAAGACCCAGGGCTAATTGGTGCCTCCAGAACTTTCTAGGGAAGAGGCTCAAATTCTAAGTGCCGAAGACCATGCCAGGCAGTTGGAAGGTGGTAGGGGGTGGGGGTGGGGGGATGGGAAAGGGAGGTCACATTTATTGAGCAGTTACAGTGTCCCAGGCGCTGGTGGTGGTTCTTGTGTTCTCATTAATCCTCACAGCGAGGCAGTTATTAGCACCGCTATTTTATGGATGGGGAGTGGGGCTGAGAGTGAGTAACACCCTTTCATGGAGCTGATGTGATGAACTCAGACCATGTAAAATAGTGCTGGTCCCCATGCAGACCTTCTTACCCGCCTGCCACATGGGGGACCTCAGGACTCACTGATAGATCACCCACACGTGAAGCCACCCCTCGACAGAACAGCAGATTGAAGCATGAGGGCAGAGCCTTGGGGCAGGGACTCTGCCTTGTTCCTGGCAGTCTGGTGTAGTTATTAAAGAGGCTGAGGTGATCTGGCTATGTAGTTAACGCCGCGTTTGATGCCGAGCTCTGCGACATGCCATCGGTATGACCTAGGTAGACCAGTTACCTCTCTAGATGTCTTCGTTTATGGACCAGAGCTGACAACAAGGATTAAATGAGATGATCTGAATAAAGTGCTTAGCAATGCCTGGAATGCAGTAAGTGCTCCGTGCAGTGGGCATGGCTGTTATTGTTCTTCCTGATGAAACCTATAGTTTGTGTATTTAAGAAAAAGATTTCTAAGAACAGACTCTTCTTGCTGTTTCTCTCCTAGTCCTGGTGATTATATACACAGAGCTTTGACAGCTGAACCTTTTTTTAAGGTCCATGGAGGGTTTGTAAATCCTGGGAGCTCCTACGTTAGACACTCACTTCCCCTTCCAGGAAACATGAAATAAAGGAGAAAAAAACCTCCGACCCAGAGGAGCCTGCCACAGCTCGCCCATCCTTTCAGTGGGGGGCTCCTGCGGTCAGCCATTGTTTTCCTAGCTCCAGGCAGCAGTTAATGTTTGCCCTTCTGCCCTCCCAGGCCAGCGCTGGTTCCATTACTGGTGTGCCTGCACGCGTGTGCATGTGTGCGCACGCGTGGCTTCGTCCTCGTCCATCTGTGTCCCTGTTTCCCACTTCCCACTCCCCTCCTGCTCCAGTTCCTGGTGTCATGCTCCATGTCTCATGGCAAAGGGAAAGAAGATGGTTCACGCCCTCTCTCTTCCTGGACATCTAAATAGCTAACGTTCGTTGGGTGTTTGCCATGTGCCAGGTCCTGTGCCGAGCACCCCATGTCCGTCGTCACATTTAATGGGACACTCCCATTATAAACCACACACTGCAGTTAGGGAAACCCTGACTCAGAGAAGCTAAGACACTTGCCCAAGCCCACACAGCAGAGAAATGTTAGAGCTAAAATTTAAACCCGTCAAATGCTTTCAAAGCTGTCTTCCCCCTCCACAGTGCCCACACTGCCTTTGGTCCTTTCTGAGCCTCACTTCTTGGCACCCCATGACTCCATCTTGCACTGTTTCCCTACTTTGATTTGTCTGGCTGAGCTGTAAGAGCTTGGAGGTCGGGGGACTTTGCCTCGTTGTTAGCTTGGCACAAAACCAGGTACTAGGTAAGCACTCACTCAACGTTTGTCAGTTGTTTTGTTCCTTCACTTACTTAAGGGATATTAGGTGAGCACCTCTTAGGGGTAAGGTTAGGATGAGCGTTAGGATGCCATAATCTGCCTTCAGGGAGCTTCCATGCTAATGGGGAGGTACAGGTTAGCTCACGGAATCCTCACAACAACCCGAAAGTGAGGTAACTACTGTTATCCCCACCAGTAAGCGAAGATACAAAATATTATTGGAGGCTTTTTCCAGACCCTCTTGCCTACCCACTGCCTTTCAAGTTAAATCAACAGTCAAGGCCCGTGACCCATGCAAACAGTAGCAGGTACCCGCAGTGGATGTGATGGATACCCACTAAACCCTCTGGTAAGGTACAGGAGCCCACTGACTGTCCCCTCTCCAAATCCCTTTAAAAAGCCCTTTATCCCAGAAGAGGGCCATCTGGTGCAGGCCTGCAGTGGCGGCCGCTGTGTTTTGGTGACTGGTGGACAGGTAGTTCTGGGAGGAACATTCTGCCAGCATGCGCCCCTTCCCTCCCAGAGCCTCCTGGGGTCGCATCAGCTGCATTTACTGTGACTGGTGCATAGACATGAGGTCCAGAGCGAGCCTGGAGGAGGGTGGTTTGAGCACGGGAAAGGTTCCAACACCTGGTCATCAACCCTGTGGTCAGTCTGTCCGTGGGCATGCTGGGGTGGGGCGCACCCTCCACGTCCAAGCTTCTAGGTGGTGCTTCTTCCCCAAATCTGCAGCATCACCATCCTCCCCACCCCATGAGAAAGCACCCACTCTAGAGGAGGGGTTGGAATTTTAATAGGGTCGTACCCTGAGAGTGAGCAGAAACTTTAGCCAAGTAGCCACAGGCTATTAAACTTGATCTTGCCGACCGGGTTTTAGGTTGGCGCAAAGACCCTTGTACTGAGCCAGATGTATTTGTAGTCTACCCTTGGCCATTGGGGATTTGCTTCTGGGGGTGGGGGGGATGGTCCCCAAGTGTTGCTGTTTGTGATCTCGTTGGTGCTTCAAACCCCATGGATTTTCACTCAGTAGACCCACCAGTCAGTCATCATTTCAGTGTGCCCTGAGGACTAGCGGGGCTGGGGGAGACGTTTGCTGCCCTTGCTGCTGGGAAGGACATACTCAGTTGTGTTAAATCGGCAGGGACACAGCATGTGTCCAGTGCTGGGTTGTTCTGAGCCAACAATTAGCAAATTAAGGCAGATACAATAACTGGCTAATTGTGGAAATCAGACTAGGAGCACCACAAGAGATGGACACAAGCTTGCTAGGCTAGTGGACCCAGGCCAGATGTTGGATTCTGGGGCTTTCTCTCTGGGTGCAGTCAAGATGAGTCTTTGACACCATGGCCTTCACTGCTTACTGTGGGACTCGGTGGGCCCAGCAGGGAGGAAAGGGGGCACTGGCCCAGCCTTTGGTGTAGCCACTTGGCATGGGGGGGGCAGCAGCCTTGGGTCCTCTGCCTTGCCAGGTAGTTTGGACCTCAAGGATCAGTCTGGCCTGATTTGGAACTTATGATCCACTCCTCCCCTCCCTGGGGTAGGACATAGTACGTGGGGCCCTTTGAATGTAAGGTTAGAACTGATTGGTACCTTAGATGGGCTGGTGTCATCTTCACGGAAAACTTGGCATGATGAACTGCTCCCACCGGAAGCCAGAGCAACGATCATGTCCCCAGATGTAAACTCCCCTTACTGGCTGTGTTCATTCAGACTTCTTCGGTCCCAAATGCTAAGCATCCCTCCATCTAGAAGATTTGGGGGAGTTGAAGAGCTGGGTCCTGAGGAGGTATTGTGACCTCAAGGGCCCTAAAAAGCAGTGACAGCTCCCCCCCCACCAGGGGCACTAGAACAGGGTGCTGTGTCCTGACCAGAAGCACTGTGCATGCATTAGAATAAGGCACCCCTTTCTCTGTGTGCCTGCAGCTTCCCCCAAAGTGCACAGTTTGAGGTGCAGGGTATAGGTGAGATTTCAGCCCCTACTTGCCCCTTGGCTGTCTTTGGGCAGTGAACAACTTGTACTATTGTATGTAACGGCCCTAGTCCTAGCCACCTGATGGACTATGGTGTGAGCGGGTGAAGGAAGATTGTCATGGAGTTCCCATTTGGCCTGGGGCCAGGGGTAGCTGGCAGGGGTCCAGAGAAAATAAGACCTTCCTTAGTAAACGGAACCACAGTGCCATGAGGATATACGGTTTCTTCCACAGTTCCTAACTCCTTGCCTCTAATGTTACTTTTTGTCAGCACAGGGAGCAATAGGTATTTACTGGCCCTTTCTAATTAAACATGGGGCAGGTCCTAGGCCTCCTAAGAATGGTTGGGCCATATCTTTGGGTCATTCTTTGGTTGCGGCCCAAGTCCGATCATGAAGGTCCCTCCACAGGAACTGGGCTGGGCTTCATTCTCAGTGCTCTGGAGTTAAGCCGTGGGTCTGATTTGCATTATGGCTGTTTTCTGGTTGAAAAGAGCAAGACTTGGAAGTATTGGAAGCTTCAGACATTTCTGGGCCTGATGAGCTGAGCGGATGGAAGGTGGTCCTGAGTGGGTGGGCTGGTCGGACCAAAGCATCGTGCTGGATGTCTGCTGAGAGTCTCCACAGTTGTGTCTGTGGTGGAGACCCCTCTGTAGAGGATAAGCAGGGCAGGTGGACATGAGACTCTGGAGTTGCCTCCCCATGAGAAACTGGACACAGTTTCTGGTCAACGGCGAGGTCTCCTAGATGCCTGCCATCTGCCCAAAATGGCCAGAAACGGGGGAAATAGAATCCCTGGGTTTTTAAAATCCAGAGTAAGGGAAACTCCACCCGGGAAACACAACCCCAAGTAAAGTGTGTGGAAGCAGGATGTTTTAATTGCAAACCTTTCTTGAGAACCAGCTGCGGGGTAATGTTATCTTGGCCGCTCCTGCAGCCAGAGGAGAATTTATCTGGGCCCCTGATGCAGGCCCCGGAAACAGAGCTGGCTTTCTCAGATGACCTCTGCCCCGTCCCCCTTCCCCTCCACCTGCTCTTTCTTGGGGGGTTATCACTAGCATTTCCAATGCTGGCAGGACCAGCTCCGAGAGGCTTGAGAATCTAATGTGGGTGGGGGGTTGTGTGGGTTGGGCTGGAATTTTGCATATCCATTGCTCATCTGGAACGCTAATCTAGGATATTCAAGGTTTGGAGGAAAGCAGACAAGCACTTGAAAGAGGCTGCCCAGATGAAAGAAAGGGGTCTGGAGACCGTCCTCGGACCTCTGGGCTTCTGTTTCCAGGGAGGTCTCTGATCATTTCCTCAACTCAGGATTTAGACGGTTTGTCCAGGAGGGAGGCTGGGGGGCCTCTGGTAAATCCTAAAGGTTTGGGAGAACCTGGCGTGAGGATTCATTTCCACACTGCCGCACCAGAGTCACTTCATGCTCACTTCATGTGCAAGCCTTTGCCCAAAAAGGAAAGAAATGAGTCTTGAGGGGAAGCATGCCGTGTTGCAGCCTGGTGGCTGTGGCCCGCAAGGGTCACTGGGCAACTTCTGCCACCCTACCCTCTGGCTTTTCTCCAGAGGTTGTCTTCAGTGTGGGTTCAGGTCAAGGGTTAGACAGAGATGGTTCTCTGTGAAGGGAAAGGACTTTTGCAGGGGGCGGGGTGGGGGGGTTCTCTGGTGTGTGCTGGTTAGCCCTAGCCTGGAATTGGGAGGTCTGGGCTCCTGTCTCAGCTCTGGCTCTAATGGGGTGAGCACACCTGCCATGGCAACCAGCATAGGGGGCAGGCCCGCCAGCCCCCAATCTTGTGCCTATTGAATAGAGGAGGAGCCTGAGGGTCTGAGAGGCTGGACTGAAGTCTCACAGCCAATAGGGACGATCCTGAGAGGGAAACCCAGGTGTGACTGACTCCACAGTGTGTGCCTCTTCCTTGGCAAATCACCATCCTGGGTCTGAGTTTCCTCTGCAGATGGAGAGACCTCCCAGCCGCCGGAGGCTGGGAGCCTATAATTAATTCTCCCTGGGAGGTGAAGGGAAGCCCCTAATTACTGAAGAGGATGGAGCATGGGTCATGTTAAGCCCCAGTTAAGCCCTTCCTCCGGGCCCCGCTTGGTTGGCCAGGGAGAAAGGCTGCTGTCTAATGGCCTGCATGCTGTCTCCTGGGAGGGCACTGCCGCTTGGGGCCTCCTTATAGTGTGTCTGCCCAGGCAGAGGTCAGGAAGGCAGCACCTGGCCATGTACAGCATCTGCTACCTGCCCGGACCTGCGGGAAGGGGAGGTGCAGGTGGGAGGGGAGATGTAGCTGGCAGGATTTGGGGGCCCAGGACCCAGGAGTTAGCAGGGGGGATGGGATGGGTTATAACCCCGGTGAAAACCCCAGAGTATCCGGGCACGGTCAGTGAAGCCAGTTGTGTGTGAGGGTTTCCTCTGCATTTCTCTGGTTTTGTAGCATTCCTGACCACTGACTTCTGTCTGGGCCCTGAGTTCTGCCTCTTCTTGCTCTCAGAATTGACATGACGCCCCCATGTTCCTCTAGGTCCATCCCCTATGCAAGGGGCACAGAGACTTTTCAGGCCACCCAGAGATTTATTAAGAAAGGTGTCTTTCAGCCCTGATTAAGTAGTTCAATTTAAATATCCATACTCTTAAATTTACATATAGGAAGGTAGTCCAGTGTGGTTCAGAACATGGTGATTGGACTCGGCTGGACCTGGGTTCAAGTCCTTTGCTCTGTATTTTACTAGCTGTGTGACCTCAGGCACGTTATTTAGCTTCTCTGAACCTCGGCTTCCTCCTGTACAGAATGGAGATAGCAGTGTCATAGATTGAATGAGCTAATGCGTACGAGTGCTTTACGCTGTGCTGGCCTGAAGTGGCCATTACCTGAATGGTTCCTCCTGTTAATTGTATGAGGTATTTGTTTATATATGATCTAAAGCAAAGCACACCCCTATCTATTATAATCATAGTCAATGGTTTATTTTGGGTTTGTGAAGATAGGGATGGCCTTTCCCTTTATGTTCTTTCTTATCAGGGTCACATAAAACATGTCATCA
This sequence comes from Mirounga leonina, assembly GCF_011800145.1. Classification (NCBI taxonomy): domain Eukaryota; kingdom Metazoa; phylum Chordata; class Mammalia; order Carnivora; family Phocidae; genus Mirounga; species Mirounga leonina. The sequence goes on along the minus strand of NW_023270265.1, from coordinate 29,141,643 downwards.
ATACCCCATGTCAGGGTGGCAACCTTTGCTGTCTGCTTTGCTTTATGGCCCTCTCCTCAGTTTCCTGTCACAGAGAACACTGCCCTGAGCCAGGCGACCTCTCTGAGGGGGCTCGGGGGGCGGGGGGTGGAGAAGGGACGGAGGATTCAGAGCTCATTTGCGTAGAGGTTAATTGAGTAGCCAAACATGAAGCCCCATATCCCTGGGTGCAGAGCCCTTGCTGTGGACTGAACATTTGTGTTCCCCCAAATTCGTATGTTGGAGCCCTAATCCTTGAGGCGGGGCCTTTGGGAGGTGATTAGGTTTAGATGAGGCCATGAGTGGTGGGATGAGTGCCCTTAGAAGACGAGGAAGAGACTAGAGCCCCCTCTCTCCACCACATAAGGATAAAGCAACAGGGCGACCATCTGCAAGTCAGGAAGTGGGTCTCACTGGAAACCTTGATCTTGGACTTCCAGCCTCCAGAACTGTGAGAAATAAATGTCTGCTGTTAAAGCCACCGAGTCAATGGTATTTTGTCATAGCAGCTCGAACAGACTAAGACAGCCCTGCTCCAGGCATCCGGTGAGTTCAGCTATCCTGAGGCCAAGGGATCTCAATGTTCCTCCTCTTTGCTCACATTCCTTCCTTCTCACAGTGGCTGAGACCCCTGGCTTCGCTGGCCATTTTCTTCTCACAGGTGGAGTCCCCCAAGACCTACTGAATCTGAATCACTAGGCAAGTGCCTGGAATCTGAGCATTTATGAAGCCGGCCAGGAGATTCTGATGGGCACCCTGGCAAAGGGAACCACAGCTGTGGGCACAGCCACTCGGTCTCTTGGGAGGGAGGAAGCAAGGCAGGGGTCTCACTGTGTCTCAGTGCTGTCCCTTAACCCCAGAGAGGTCACAGCAGGCACCAGAGGGGAAGTTCAGCAGAATAGCCCTGAGGGGGTTGAGGGGACCCCTCCCTCTCACTGAGCCCTCCCCCAGGAGGGTGTGCCTTTGGTGTTTGTTCAGGTGAAAGGGACAGCAATGGTGGGGACAGTAGGCCAGATTGTGTGGCAAGGGACCTTCTCCTTCTCCAGCCAGCAGGCCTGCCCACCTCCCGGGCCAGGGAGCCTTCCAGATTGGCTTGAGGCAGCAGCCTTGGAGAGCCTGAGCCTCGGGAAGTGGGGTGACATTGGGAATGGGGTCCTGGAAATGCCTTCATTTCAGACAAGTTTACAAATCTTACACGTGCTCACTTCTGTCCTGCAAATCTGCCTCTCATCCAGAGGGTCCATTTGATTGTTCATTGCAGCAAAACGCTCTCTGAATTCCCACTCCACTCTGTGCCCGGCCCTGAGCTAAGACGTAGCGATACTGGGATGAATTGCACATCTCTGAAATGCTTATGGTCACCTGAAGTGCTTTTCGGAGTGGGTTCTGAGGATCAACTACAGCAGAAGTGGTTTGTTAAAAAGGATAGATGCCCAATTTTAACAGGTGGTGGGAGAGGGCAGGGGGTGTATGGGAACTCTCTGTACTTTCTGCTCAATTTTGCTGTGAACCTAAAACTGCTGTATAAAAATAAAGCCCAGTCAGTTAAGCATCTGCCTTCAGCTCAGGTCATGATCTCGGGGTCCTGGGATTGGGCCCTGCGTTGGGCTCCCTGCTCAGTGAGGAGTCTGCTTGTACCTCTGCCCCTCTCCCCTGCTCATGCTCTCTCTCTCTCTCAAATAAATAAAATCTTTTTAAAAAAATAAAGCCTTTAAAAAACAAAATAAAAATAAAATGTAGGGGCACCTGGGTGGCTCAGTCATTAAGCGTCTGCCTTTGGCTCAGGGCATGATCATAGGGTCCTGGGATCGAGCCCCACATCAGTCTCCCTGCTCGGCGGAAAGCCTGCTTCTCCCTCTCCCCCTCCCCCTGCTTGTGTTCCCTCTCTCTCTGTCAAATAAATAAATAAAATCTTTTTTAAAAAAATAAATAAATAAAATGTAGATGCTTGAGCCCTGAAACCCCAGATCTACTTCTGCAGAATTTCGGAGAGTGGGGCCCCAGCATCTGCAACTTGGGAAGACCTCCTGTAGAATCTCATTCACTGTAAAGTTTGAGAGCCAGTGGAAATTTTTGACAACCCCAATGTATGTTTGTTGTATAAAATACATATAAATGAAAACCACTTGTAATCCTAATCTAAGATAATCATCCTTAGCAATTTATTGAATATCCTTCTAGATGTGTATGTGTATTTAAATAAATGTGTGTAGCATCTGGGTGGTACCTGACACACTGTGCTGGGTCCTGGGGACAGAGGTAGGAATGGTTCTGGCCACAGGGCACCCCCAGTCATGGTAAATGGTGTCTGGTACAGCTTGAAGCTCGACCTTCGTCACCCACTCATTTGCTCTCACTTTTTCTCCACAGGTGTACATCATCAATGTGACCTGGTCCGACTCCACATCCCAGACCATCTACCGGAGGTACAGCAAGTTCTTTGACCTGCAGGTAAGTTGGTCTGAGTTCAGATGGTACCCAGTTTCACCTGCAGTGGCCCGAGTCTCTGGTGGGCTGGCCGCTCTCGTGTCCTCATTCATCTGGAGAACCCTTGTCAGAGCACTTGGGGTCTACATCTCGGTCAGAGCAGAGGGACAAATGAGGAAACCTCGCCTGGCTAGCTGGGTCTTGAATATCGCATGCAGACACCGGGCTTTGTTGGCTTACCTCTGATGGTCTTAACAGTCCGAGCTTTGTCACCGTCCTTTGCCTGAGGGGTAGGAAACCAGGGTGGAGAGGCAGGAGGATGGCCGTGGGTGCTGTGTGCATGAGCAGACATGTATCTGTAAACATCCAGGGTGAGACACAAGCCACTACGTCATTGCAGACAAAGAAAAGCAAACACACCGGGGAGACAGAAACAGAAAATAAGCAGTTTCTTGAACTACAGACACAAACGGGGCATACCACTGCGTCTGTCTCGCTGAATAAGGCTCTCACCGCCCTGTTTGTACGCGCGCATGGTGTGTGTGACTCTCTAATATACACAGGCATGTTCACACAGCTCCTCCTGCAGACACCTCCCTTGACTCCAGCTAACTCGGTTAGACCTTTCTGGGTACAAGGGATGGTTTTACACTCCTACTGGCTCAGACAAATAGGAGACTTGGTTGGATGGAGATACCAGGGAAGATATGCAGTTGACCAGAGGGTGAAAAGGAGAGTGAAACAGTGGGCTCCAGGAACATCAGAAACCACAACTGCTCTCTCTCTGCGTCTGCTTTCTGCTTCTCTCTGGGCACTGTCCTCAAATTCCCGAGGAGCGTGGCTGTCAACAGCTCCCAAATTTCATATCTGTTGGCTCCCAACACCAGAGAGATCGATTGACTCTCCTAGTTTCAAGTTGAAAAATCCCAGGGAAGACTCGGATTGGCCTGATTTGGGTCAGGTGCCCTCTCTGGACCAATTAGTGTGGCCCCGGGTAGAGGGTCACAGACATGACCAGCAGGGGGCCTAGGCCTCTTTATCCGAGTCAGGCACCAGAGAAGGCAGAATCACCATGAGTTGGACAGAAACCCTTCCTATATCAGGAAGGGGAAACAGAAGTTCTAGATTCTTCCTTAGGGCTATAAGCCTGGTGTTGGCCAATAAAAATACAAAGAAGAGACATGCGCTCCTGGCCCTCACAACCAAGGTCCAGTCCTTCATTTGCAGGCTTTTGGTGGTGAGTCATCTTGGAGAGACCAGGCCTGCATGTTGCCCCTAAGTACCTGACTTTATCCCATTGTCCTTATCACTCTATTTATGAGATGAGCCAAAGATGAGCCAGCTTCCTGTATTCCAGTAAATCCTGTCTTAATCCAACAATGTGGGATGGAAAGCCACTCCTTACCTTCCTGCCTCTTCCTCTCCTCACCTCCCCCATTCCTGTCCAATCTCCTTGGGTCCTTCTGGTATAAGCTGGTGGGATTTGCTGATACCCCATCAATGGGTGTAGTGTGCTGGACAGGAAATGATAAGTTAGTTGGGGAAAGGAAACCCTGAAAGGACTCATTGATGAGCCAGAGAGGGTCTGTGAGCCAGCGGAAACTCTCAAATCAGAGCTTTTCTTCCCCCCCTTCTGTTCTGGTCCCTCCCCCCCTCCTTAGTTACAGAACCTCACGAGAAAGGAATGCTGCTCCCCCCACTTCTTCCTTGCCTGGAGGGCTTATTTCCTGTGTGTTGGGACACACAGCATGGAGCATCTTGTGCGATGTGCTGGCTCTCGCCATGAGCATGGCCAGGCCTGTCTACATGGGTCATCGCCACCCTGTAGATGCAGTTTGGAAAGGGGTTGGGATGGTTCTTTGGAATTTAACCTTTGAGCCAAGCATAGCATCTTTGTGAACCCATTTTACAGAACTCATGACATGATGACTTTCAGTGGTGTTCACGTTGGAAAGCCTTTCTTACTCATCGGGGTTGCTGATTTTAATATGGCGGCTCCTACAGAGGAAGGACGAATGGCATTGCTAACTCTGTCTCTGGTCCTGGTGCCCTCACAACTGGCCTTTCTGAGCGGCTGTGTGAGAGAGTGGCTTAGAGCTTAGGCACTGGGGACGCACTGTGGCTCTGTCACACTGTGTAACTCTGGAAACAGGTCTTAACTTCTCTAGGTTCTGTTTCCCCATCTGTGGAATGAAGATTTGAATAGTACCCACACAGGAGGGTTGTCATGAGGTTTACATGAGCAAATCTACGCGAGATCCTTGGTAATGGACAATCTCATGCACACACCAGGGCATCCGGCCCTGAGGGGGCGGCAGGTCGGGGGAGGCAGGAGAGGAAGGACTGGTGCTTGGAGGAGAGATAGTGTCTCTTTGATGTGACCTGTGGCATGAATGAGTCCTCTGGTGAAGCATGGGGGAGCTAGCTCATTAATGGCACTGGAGAAGAGAACCCACAGATAAGCCGGTAACTGCGCATTCTACACTTATCTGAAGCCTTAGGACTTTACAGAGCTGGTCACTCATCTCCCTATTCCCCTCTCTCCCCCGTGCCACCCACACTTCTTACTAACTGGCTACCTGCTCCCTTTGAGGCCCTAGAGCAGGGTCACCAGATAAAATAGGAGATGTCCAATTAATTTTGAATTTCACATAAATAATGATTATTATTATTTTCTACTATAAGTGTATCCCAAATACTGCATGGGATATACTTATACTAAAAATGTGATCCCTTGTTTATCTGAAATGCACGTTTTATGGTGTGTCCTGTATTTTCACTTGCTAAATCTGACGGTCTTACCCTGTCTGTGAGTGGTGAGGGTGGACGTATAAAGATGAATAAGCCAGGCTGGCTCAGGGTAAGAGTGGACTGGTCTCCAACATATGTGTGCTTCTGCAGGACAGAAGTCGCACAGCCTGAGGAATGCTACGTTGAGAAGGACAAGGTCCCTTCCTTTTAGAAGTCTAATGGGGGAAGTAGATTTTTAAGCAATGAAGTCCACTGGAGATGAAATAGACACTAGATTGAGGGACAGGCAACATGCTGTGGAAGGAGAGGAAGGAAAGAGCATTCCTCTTGGGGGGGGGGACAAAAAGGATGCCTGTATGGTTCTGATTGGGACAGCAGCCTGGAGTGATACAGCCCCACACCCCCACGTCAGTTTGGGGGTCTTTGGTTGTTTTTTTTTTAGAATTATAGTTATCAGGGTAAAGGATGTCCCTAATTTGTTTGTTAATTTGTTTCTTCATTTATGCTTGCATGCCTGCCTCCTTCTATCCATTGGTCATTGTCTGTCCATCCATCCATCCATCCACCCACCTACCCACCTTCAATCTATCCAATCTAAGTGCCTATCCTCTATGTACCAGGCACTATGTCAGTCTCTGGGGATTTATTGATGAGCAAAACCAGATCTGGTTACTGCTTAATTTATGGGACTTATCCCTTAGTGAAATAAGATGGGTTTTAGTTTAAAAAAATTGCATATATATGGGACTCCTGGGTGGCTCAGTTGGTTAGGCATCTGCCTTTGGCTCAGGTCATGATCCCAGGGTCCTGGGATTGAGTCCTGTATCAGGTCCTTGCTCAGAGGGGAGCCTGCTTCTCCCTCTCCCTTTGCCCCTTACTCCTGCTTGTGCTCTCTCTCTCTGTCTCTCTGACAAATAAATAAAATCTTAAAAAAATTATGTATATATAATTTTATACTATTTCAAATGCTACAAAGAAAACTACCATAGAGATACTGCAGAGAAACCTTATGCTCTGGGATCAAAGCAGGCTTCCCTGAAGAAGTAAGTGGTATCTGACAGATCAAGGAGTCATTTTCTCTCCTTTTTGAGATCAGGGATTCTTTTGTGCTTCTAAGGAAAGCAAAAGACTCTCTGCAGACAAAGGCATGAATGTATATATATAATTTTAATAACCTTTTTGGTCATTCATACTCCCCTGAAATCCTCCCAAGGGCACCAGGATAATACCCTCTACTCTGCCCCAAACCTTCTTCTCTCCCCGTATCTTCAGCCTTCAGCCCCAGTGGTTCTGCGTCCTCCACACACAAGGGGCTGTGCACTGAACACGGCCCCTCGTCCTGCCCACTGGGAAGCACGGCTATGGAGCCCTCACGCCTGGGCTGTTCACTGTGCTAGCCACTAGCCACATAGGGCTATTTACATTTACATTTAAATTAATTAGAAAATTTTAAAGATTCAATTCAATCAGGTTAAATTAAATTTTTTTAATTTTTTTTTTTTTTAATTTTTATTTATTCATGAAAGTCAGAGAGAGAGAGGCAGAGGCAGAGGGAGAAGCAGGCTCCCCGCTGAGCAGGGAGCCTGATGCGGGACTTGATCCCAGAACCCTGGGATCATGACCTGAGCCGAAGGCAGATGCTTAACCATCTGAGCCACCCGGGCGCCCTCAGGTTAAATTAATTTTTAAGAATGAAATTAATTGGCTTTCTTGGCCATACTTGCTGTGTCGTACGTGCTCAGTAGCCACGGCATCTAGTGGCTACGTACTGAGCAAAATGTAGAACGTTTGTATCATGACTGTGCTGTTTTAAATCATCTGGGGCACATAGCAGGCTTGATCTGGCATTATGCCCGCCCCGGAGGGCACTGCCACCCTCCCAGACCCTCCCCCCGTTGCCCTCTAAAATCTTTAGGGCCCGGGCAGGAGGAAGGAGACCATGTTCCACCACGATCTGCCCGATCAATAGAGCAATTCAATTCAACGGCTATTGCAAACACTTCTGGAAACCAGGTCAGTTGCTAGAGAGGTCTTCGAAGGGCATTTCAGATTTAAGTTGGGAACAGGGAGAAGAGAGGTTCTTGGTCTCCAAGTGGAAATTGATTTCTTCTAAAAATAATCCACCACTCAACCTATCTGGCCAGGAAAGGGACGTGTCCCGGAGGGAGCTGTCGGGGACAAGGCCTGATGGTGAGGCCCGCTTGGCCGTAAGGGGCTTGGATTACTTGGAGGTGCAGTCAAGGGGAGAAGGAGGACAGTAAAGGGCCGCAGAGGCTCTTCAGTTGCCTTCGCTGGCACTGGACCACCTTTTCAGCCTCTGTCCATGTCCTTGCACAACTCCTTCACTGTTAAGTAGCCCCACCACGGGGGCAGGACCGGAAGGCTCTCTGAAGGCCCGGCTCCACCGAAGGTTGTTTCACAATCTGACCTACAAGACGGCGGGCGGCCGTAATTGCTCTGCAAACAGAGGCTCGGGGCGGCTGTGGCCCTTTGGTCTGAACTCCGGCCAGTGAGTGCAGAGGGTCAATATTTGGCGAGAGCCAGGAGAGGCCCTTGGGCATCCCCCACGCTGCTTGCAAGATGGAGTTAAGGAGGTTGTTCAGGATTGCTCCTGTGCTCTGAAGGATTTGACTTGTTTTGAAGAGCTTTAATCTCTCTTCCTTATTCATCTCCCTAGACTTTCCATCCACCTCCCCCACCCAGGGTCACACGCACTTTCTAGCTCTCCAGTAGCCAGCCTGACATGGATGAACAAGACTATAATCCCCGAATCACGCATTACTGGCCTTGGGACGTGTGTGTGTGTGTGTGTGTGTGGAGGGGGGTGTGTGTCCTGAAGTCATTTGTAATGCGTTATGGGATCACTGCCTTTTTAGGAGGAGAAGAATTCTATTCTGGGCCCCTCGCTTTGCAGGTCAGCATCTGTGTTCATCTTTCTACTTATTAGATTTATAATTTGGTTTGGTTTTTGTTTCGTTCAGCTCCGTTTAGTGCAGTTCATAGCTTTGTTTTCGTTTGGTTTGATGTTCAGAGCATACCTCAACTGAGGTCGAACTAGGGGGGAGTTCGCATGTGCGCCAGGGACCAACGTGAGAACAGAAAAGGGGAGGGGAGAAGTATCTCTCCCCTCAGGCTCTTTTAATCATCCAGGCAAGCTCTGTGTTGTTTGAAGTCGTTGACCCTAGAGTAAAGGAAAGGGGGGGGCCAAAGCCTGGGGAGGGAACTTGCCAAGTTCTAAGAACAGTTTCGTTCCAAGGACTGTAGAGAGTTCCAGCACCTGGCATGGCAGTGCAGGCTCAGTAGCGTGGTGAGCTGTGGATCATGGTGATGGCTTACACACCCTGGACAGAGGAGAGCACTGGCCTTGACTGAGGTCAGTCCCTAGTCCCAGGAGGGCACGGAGAACTGCACGTTGTTTGCCGTGGCGACAGTGGGAAGCACCGTGACCATCCACAGAGGGTCGCTAAGTAAATGGTGGTATTCTCATTGCACTTTGTACAACAGTCAAAAACAAATGAGACTGATCTCAATTCCATGGATGGATCTCCCAAGAAATGTTAATGAATGACCACTGCAGATTTCAAACACTACAGTATTTATGCCAAAACAACAGCAAGACATATTTGTTGCAAGTACATATACAGCATAAGTATATAAATATTTTTTAAAGAGGGGCGCCTGGGTGGCTCAGTCGTTAAGCATCTGCCTTTGGCTCAGGTCATGATCCCAGGGTCCTGGGATCGAGCCCTGCATCCGTATCGGGCTCCCTGCTCAGCGGGAAGTCTGCTTCTCCCTCTCCCACTCCCCCTGCTTGCGTCCCCTCTCTCGCTGTCTCTCTCTCTCTGTCAAATAAATAACTAAAATCTTTAAAAATAAATAAAATACTTTTTAAAGATTCGGAAGGATGCACTTCCAATTGGTAATAAAGTTAACTCTGGAAGAGGGTGGGGGGACATCAGTGAGAAGAGGATGTTGGTCAAAGGGGAAACTCAGCCTTATTTGTGATGTTTTACTTTTTTAAAAAAAGAATGTAGTCATGTATTATTTACAATGTTAATATTTAATAATTAAAAAGATACCTATGGAAGGAGGTAGGAAAAGTGGGAGGTCTACATTTAATATGTCTCTCCTGGTCATTATAGTATAGTGGGACAGAAAACACACCGATTTAAAAAAAAAGAAAAATCAACAAAAGAAAGAAAATGACAATAATTGTTAAAATCACATTACCTCATACTTCCTGAGCCATCACTCTAAATCATTCCTATGGAATGGTAACTGGTGAGAACCCATTACAACCAACCCCAGGGACCTGTCCAAATTATCCTGTCAAACTGGAATCTTGTATTCGAATATCACTCAAAACACATGAACGCCTGTTCGTCAGGGTAAGAAGAACTTGGGTGGTGGGACTGGTGTCGTGACGAAACACACTAAGAGCTGCATGGTCGTGGATGCAGGGGCTACGGGCAGGGACTCCACGGCCAGGGCGATTGGGGTCCAAGAGCAGCTCCGGCCCTTACTAACTGCATATCACCTTTGGTGAGTTCTTTAACCTCTCTATACCTTGGTTTTCTCATCTGTATAATGGGGGTAACGAAAATACCTGCCTCACGGGGTAATACTAAGAATGAAATTAGTCACATAAAGGAAGCCCACAGAGTCGTGAGTGGCATGGAGACTCCGGACAGGGAAGCTGAAAGCTCAGCAGGTGGGCCCACAGGAACATAACTGCAAGAGTAAATAGCTGGAGATGCCTTCCCCGTCTGCAGGCGGAGGTTTCTGGCTGTGCCCCACTGTCCCATGGCTCAGCCTGCCTCCACGTAGGAGGGTCAGGTGGCAGTGTTAAGGGCTTCCTAGATAAAGCTCTCCACCTCCAAAGAGCGATTGCCAACCTTACCAAAGCACTGTCCTCCCAGCAACACTGTTAGGAAAACAAGTTATTGGTCGCTGTTTTTCCTTGCTCTTGGAAGGGGGCATCTTTCGGATTCCTGATGGAGCACAGGGGGATTCCAGGGGAGCCCTGTGGGGATTCCAGTGGTTCTTGGGAATTCCATGACTGGCTTTCTGCCCCCCCCCCCCCCCAGTTGGCTCCTGCTTTAACTACAGTCTTTCATCTTGCCCCTGTGGCCTGAGGGTGAACTCCAGCTTCCTCTCTCTCCTGATTTCTCTTCTGCCAGGCTCTGCTGTTGGTGGGACTTGGGGTGGGGGGCTGCTGAGGGTATCTGTTCTCCAGGGAAGGTTGGGAGGGGAGGGCCTGGTGACATGTTACCTCGAGGCCAGCTCAGGATGGAATCCTGGGGTTCCTTGGTTCCCAGCTAGTGACCCCTTCTTGTGCAGTTTCCCCAACCCTGTGGTTTTAGGAATAACCCTGTACACAGGGGCCTTCAGGTCCAGAATAGATGGAGAAAGGTGGGTGGGGAGAGGTGGTGGACTTAGGGCAGAGTGCGGAGGGGGACAGCCTCACACATCTGTGTATAAAGGGAAATAAAAGGAGGGAGCTTGGGCTCTGGTGGAGCCTGCCTTCGGGAGAACTTTCCAGCCGGGCAAAGCCTAAAGATACAAAGAGGGGAGAGGAGCTTCTCTGACTCTCTGCAGCGCAGACTTACGGGATACTCACTATGCTGCAGCTGCACTTGGGAAACTAATCTTTTCCTGTACAGATGAGTACTCCCATCTGTGAGCACCTTTCTTGGTACCTGCATGCATCTGCATAGACGTGGTCTCTAGATGACCGAGGCACATGCCTCCCAGGGAGCTCATGGACACAGGCTGTCTCAGATGAGACCTTCACTTGTGACGGCACCACGCAGCCGGGAACTGTCTCTGCCCTTTGCTGATCGTTCATCCTCTTCCTCTGCCGGCGTGGGATCTTCACACAGTGGGGAAGCTCCTTTGTAGACATGGGGAAAACTGTAAGAAAAGCTGGAATGTCCTCTGGGTACTAAATCTTGGCATTGTTTCCTTGTCCGTGACTTTCTGGATGAAGTCTTGTGAGTATGGATGGATGGGGAGAGTTCAGGCGGCTACCTGCCCCCCTAGTAACTGTCCTGCAGAGCTGATGGAAATGTCTCTTCCAAGGAGAGAAGTCAGCAGTGTGCAAATATCAAATACGAGAGGTACATGCTTGCCAACCAGTGTTCACCATGTCTGCTGGGGAGTCAGGGGTGGGATTGTGAGTTTTATAGCCAGAAGGCCCTTAGGGATCACCTACCAGGATGATACATATCTGGTGCTCATGCTGCTGCTTACCAGCCTCATGCCCACAGCAGACATCATTAATTGATCATGGCATGTTCCTATCCTTAGTCCAGGGCAGACATCACTCATCAATCATGAGCCCAGACGTGGTCCCAGAATCCTTTAAAAAAACAAAACCAAATACCTTCAGGGAGAGACTACCTGTCAATTGGCAAAGGCACCTTGAGTGAAAATTCTTGGCTACCCTCTGATAATAGTCCTTTTCCTTTATTTGACGGATGAGGAAGTGAGGCCCCAGCAGGCAAGTGACTTGTCCAAATTACAAGGCCATTAAGTGACAGCAGGCCTAGAACTCAGGCACCCTAGCCTCTGGTTCATACGAGTCTGGAGTTCTGGCCTCCCATCCAGAAGGCCTCTTCTGGTTTTCGGCCGAGGAGGGCAGGAACGCCATGTTGCATCACCGAGAAAGCTCCTGGTGGGAGAGGAGTCATCCACCCTCCCCGGGAGAAGATACCCTTGCAAAGAGCAGAAGACTTCTCTCGAGCTCCTGAAAGGTCAGGCGGCAGATCCTTCACAGGATCGGCTGCTTCCTGGAGCTGAGCCCCCACGTCCTGCCCACCTCCGCCCGTCTCTCTCAGTTCATAAGCCCCAGCTCCGCTTGCGGCAGTATCTGAGTCCGGCCACACGGCCTGCGTGACTGCTTGGAGCTGCGCGCCCGGTTTTCCCAGCACAGGTGTCATGTCAGGGTGTGTTCGGGCGGTGGCTCAGGGAGGCCCCGGAGTGCAGCGCTCGCTGCCTGTCACCTCCTTCCTCCTCTGGCCTCAGACCCAATGGTCTGACCTGGGAAACTCAGCTCTGCCCCCGCCGGGCCCCCACCCACCCACCTTCAGATAAGCAGCAGGAACGTTGGCTGGAAAGTGGGTCGGGGACAGTGTCCCCCTCCAAACTGGAGGATGAAGGGAAGGAAGATCTTTGGTGGTGGCCAGGTGAGTGTGGTGTGGGTGTGTATGTGTGTGTGTGTGTGTGTGCTCTCTGAAGCCTTCAGCTGGGGCCAAGTCACTCCCTTCCCTCGGGAGAGAATTTCAAGCCAATCCTGGCACCCGTGGAGGAGTGTGAGCTCCATGCCTGGCACTGGGCTTGGTACTAGGGACCCGCGGGGAAAAGTCAGGGTCGTCCTGGGCAGAAAGGCCAGGCCCACACCTTGGCCTTAGCCGGAGCCACCAGCTGGTTGAAGAGTCAGGGGCAGGGCAGAAGGCACAGCATGAGGGAGCAACCCAAAGTGTAGACTCCTGCCATCAGGCCTGCAGGCTGGGGGCACCCTGGCTGGCTTGTCAAGGCAGCTCCCGGATCTGGGCCTGGAGGGCTTGGCATACTTGGACCCCCTCACCCCATGGCAACAGTTGGTTTTGCTTTTGACTCATGTGGAACTAGGTGTGTGGGACAACCAGGGTGAGCCGTGGGAGCCTGAGTTATGGGCTTAAGGGAAAACAGTTTGTTCTCCAGCCCTGCCCCCCAGCAGGTGAACTGCCACCAGCTGGGTGACCCAGAGGTGCCATTTGCAGGGACCCCCCCCCGCCACCCTGGCTGGACCTCAGCCTCCAAGTGATTTTAGGGGCTGTGATCCCTGCATCTCAAGGACATTCCCTAAGACCAGGCCATTGTAAGAGCTGTTGGAGGATCAACACTGTTTCCTTTATATCCTCGATTTAGCTGGAGCTAAGGGTTTTAGATTCCTCAGAAACCTCCACAGTTGGGTGACACTGAGCTCTCCAAAAGAGCCTGTGGCATTCTCGATGCCAAATTCCTGCTTCTCTGAGTGGGGCAGTTTCTCGCGGTGAAGGAAAGCTCAGGCTTTGTTATCAGACTTTCGAAGTTGTGTGTATGGGCCCCACCTCTTACCAGCCAGGTGACCCTGAACAGTTACCAGGCCTCCAGGACTCAGGCTTCTCAGCTATGGAGGGGCTCTCAGTACAGAAGCAGCCTCAGAGCTGTTGGAGATTTCCAGGAGGCCTTCCCCACTGAGCCTGGAGCAGCTATGGAGAATTGTCAGGATGGTGGTTATTCTTTTTTTTTTTTTTTTTTTTTTTAAGATTTTGTTTATTTATTTATTTGAGAGAGAAAGAGGAAAAAAAAAAACCCAGCATGAGAGGGGAGAGGGTCAGGGAGAAGCAGGCTCCCCGCTGAGCCAGGAGCCCGACGCAGGACTCGATCCCAGGACTCCGGGATCATGACCTGAGCCGAAGGCAGTCGCTTAACCAACTGAGCCACCCAGGCGCCCAGAATGGTGGTTATTCTTGATGTTGCCTCTGGCCCTTCTGGAGGAGGGCAGGGGCTCTGTGGACACTGTGTCTGTCCAGCCTGGACTAGGGGCACATTTCTCAGCCATGAAAGGGCCTTGGGCACCCTGAAGCTGTGGTAAATGAATACTACAGGACTGACCAGTCAACGGCCCCAAATGCCAGCCAGGCTCGGGCTCCATCTGCTAATTAGGGAGCGTTTATCTGGTGCCCATAGAACATAGTGGCCAGTTCAGCCACACCAGAGTCTGAACTCCTTGCTGGCAGCAGGCTGGGGCGGAGGCTAGGAATGGGCGGGCGCAGGGGTGTCCCTAGGGCTAAATAGACCACATTCAGACATACCTTAAGGAAAAAAGAAAACCAAACAGGAAGCAGGAGGCTGCTGTATGAGCTGGAGTTGAGAAGCTTGGTTCTGGCATATGACAAGCGACCATTCTTCCCAATGAGACAGTGCTGGCTGGTCTCTTGAGGGCATCTCTGGTGAAGGCCAGCCAGTCTGGCTCCTCAAGGAGATGGGCTCTACTCTTCTTCTTGGAACCTTGTGAGGAGGAACCCCCAGGGGGAAGGTGGAGGGGAACTCCTCTGTGTGTGCCCCTTGGGTACTGGGCCATACCTGCACCTCGTTCCATCCTATGGCGCAGTGGGGCAGGGACCGAGACAGGGGAGACAGGCCAAGAGATCTACCAAAGGTAGGAGGACTCAAAACTGAGATTCTGTCCATCAGTGTATGTATTTTTTTGGTGCAGTTGGGACCCTTTGGGCTAGTTTGGAACTCCTGGGTTTCTTGGCTTTGTAGTTGAGAACCAAGGCGGGGGAGGGTAGAGCTGCAGAACCACCCTCTCTGCAAGTGGGGGAGTCAGGATTCAGACTGGGCAGTCTGGCTCTGGAATCCACGTGCTAGACCTCTTCTGTCCATCGCCACTTGTGACTTTGATGTGGCCCCTTCCTGGGCCAGAGCACTGCAGAGCCCACCTGGGAGGCCCTGGTGCCTCGGAGAGGAGACAGGAAGGCTTTGGCTACAGAGCAGGTGGGGTTGGGCTGCCCACTGGAGGGGGTGCTGCCCTGACCCTCTGCCCAGGCTGGGAAGGAAGACTTTAGGCTGAGCAGAGAGAGAGAGAGAAAAATTGTCAGTTTCTGTGCATATGCTCATTTTCTTTTCTCTGTTCTTGAGTCTTGGATTCTTTCTGTGGTGTTCTCTTGCCGTCTCTCTCTTTTTCCAGTTTCTCTATTTATCTCTCTCTATCTCTCCAAGGGTCTCTGAGTCTGAGCCTCTCTTGGCACGGCTCTGTTCGTCCCTGTAGCCTTTCCCAAGACTCTTTTCTGGAGGCGTTTTCTCTCGCTGTGGTATGTCTTTGTCAGTCGGGGTCTGTCTTGTTCCTATCCCCCTCTCCATGTTGCTGTCACATCCTGAGCAGGATTCTGGGAGAAGGGCAGGCCGGGACCTGACCCCGGTCTGTATGGGGGTCACTGACTGCAATGAGCCAGGGGCTTGACAAGTCTGCAACCTTGAAGGTAAAAGCTGGTGGGGGAGGGGGCTGCTTCTCCTTCTCAGGGGAGTATGCAGTATCAGGCATTGGCCTCATAATTAACCTTTTCAAAGGCATTCCTTTTGGTATCAGGTGACAGTCTGGGCACCCTGGTGGGAGGCTGCCCTGCCTCCAAAGGGCACCCCTGATGGCCAGCCTTTGGCTCTTCCCCCTCGCAGAAGAGACCTGACTGCAGTCTCCCTTCCCTGGGCTGGCTCTGCCCGGGTCCCATGGTTGCGGGGGGCTGGTAGTGCTCTCAGCCCTCACCCCGGCTGCCCTAGAGGGTGGAGCCCTGGGTTCCTGTGGGTAGGGCTGGGGACATGGCGGGCAGGAACCTCAGGCTGGCTCTTCCCCTTCTCTGGCTGGACAGAGGATCCCCTGGGTCTCATCTGTCTGTTCCATCACCTAATCCTTCCCCACCCCATGCTAGCTGTTCTTCTAAGGTCACACCTGCCCCAGTGCTCTCCCCGCTAGAAATAGCTGGGCAGGATAGGGAACCGCCCTGGTGGGGTCAAGCTGGTCCCCAAAATACCTCACCAGCTGTCGGTGATCTGGGTAAGGTAGAGCATTGGCGTAGGCTTGGGGCAGGGCTCTGCTCTCCCTTGGACCTCTTCTCTCAGTGAGGGGCTATCCTCTGGTCCAAGTCGCTGTCATCACCTAGGGGTCGGTGGGGGGTGAGCACCTGTCATGGGCGAGTCACTGGGTTCAGGGTGGGGCTGTCTATGAGCTGGCCCACTGGCTGCCCTACAAGACATCTCCACTGATAAGCCACACATATGCTTGCCCCTCAGCATGTATGAACCCCAGCTCCTATCTAGACCCCTCCCCGCATTCTCTCCCCACACCCCTCCCCTCCCTTCTTCCTCCTCTCTTTCTCTGCCCCACTTTCCCCCCTGCACTGTCTCTCAGCACGCCCAGCCAAGCCCTCCTCATTCCTCACCTGCATCCATGGCGTTCTTCCCAGGACTCCCGGGGCTCCCACCTGGCCCTTCCCACTGCTTCTCTGCATTGCAGCCAGTCAGCTTTTCTGTTCCGTTGTTTATGTTTAGTTATGAAATGGTTTAATCCTACAGAAAATAATATAACCTCTCAGTGGACCTACCTCCCAGATTTAACAAACGTTCAAGTGTTGTGGCATTTGCCTGATACTTTCCTTACATTGAGGTGTAATTGGCCTCAGATACTCTCTGACAGAAAGACAGACAAAGGAGGTGTCTGGAAAATGCTAAATTCCCTTCCTCCTGCCTTGGGTTCTATCTATGAGGTGGGTCCAGGAGAAAGGCGGGCTCTAGGTAGACTGGGAATGGGGTGCGGGCAGGGAGAGGAGTATGAGCAGAGGCTGGAGGCACGACTGCCTCGGGCCCGTGTGAAGGCCCTGCTTCTGTGGAGGGAGAGCCCGAAAGGCAGGCAGACCCGCGCACAGGCACCCGGCTGTCCTCGAGCAGCCGGCCCCTTCTCTCCTTCCGCTTCCTTCTTCTGCACCTGTACTAGGTGGACAGTAGCAACGTTTATGGGGTCTCCCAGGTCCCCGGGACGAAGGCATCACCCGGTCACAAGCAGCCTACAGTTGGGCACCAGGGTGGGCTGGAGGACACCGCGCCCCTCTTGCATTTCCTGGTTCCCTGGCAGGAGTGGAGTTCTCCCCGTGGGGAAGCCTGGTTAAACAGGGCCACGGAGCCGGGGAAGCCCGAGGCCGGCCCTGTAGCTTTGCTCGCCGCATGGGCTGCTTCACAGGCCTCCCCCTGGCAGCTCTGCCTGAGTTCTCATTTTTGCTGTGCGGATTTTTCTTTTTCCATCTGTGCTCCACCTTGTCCTCCCCTTCTGCAAATGTGAAGGGACACCAGGAATCCTGGGCCTAAGGAGAAGTGCCAAGAAAAGACTCCTGCGGGCTGAATGGCCAACCTCAGTGACCAGGGAGGAAGCTCTCAGGACAGAGGATGCAGCGTCAGCCCCTGGGGCCGTGAGGCCGGGTCAGGGTACTTGGACTACCTGGCTCAGCTATTCGGAGTGCCTGAAGTGCCAAAGGGATTTAAACCAAGTTGGGATCACCCCAAACCTGGCCAGTCATGTCCCATATCCGACCCAACAGCAAGTTAGTATGTCCCGAATGACCTCCCTCAAAATGCAGCCAGGCTGGTCCAGTCCTATCATCTCTGCCCAGGACACCTGGGCAACTGAGCTGGCCTCCTCAGGGGTCTCCCTGCTCTCACTCCTGTCTTCCCATCAAGCAAAGTGATCCTTTAAAATATAAATCTGATCACATCACACCCCTGTTTAGAACCTTCTAGAGGTCTCCCTTTCTTTTGGGAATGAGTTCCCAACTTCTTACCCTGCCCCCAGACCCTGGGTGGTGGGCCCCCGCCCCCGTTTGCCCTTCCTGACTTATCCCCTGTGTCCTCCTTTGCTGGCTCTAACTCACTGCTCAGCCACTTTCTCCTGGGACACCAAGCATAGTGTTGCCAAGCGTAGGGCTGCCTTTGCCATTGCTGTTCCCTCTGCCTGAAAACTCTTCCCCCAGATTTTTTTTTTTTTTAAGATTTTATTTATTTATTTGACAGAGAGAGACAAAGCGAGAGAAGGAACACAAGCAGGGGGAGTGGGAGAGGGAGAAGCAGGCTTCCCGCTGAGCAGGGAGCCCGATGTGGGGCTCGATCCCAGGACCCTGGGATCATGACCTGAGCCGAAGGCAGACGCTTAATGACTGAGCCACCCAGGTGCCCCTTCCCCCAGATTTTCAAGCAGCTGACTCCTGGACACTCTAGCCTCAACTCACATGACATATCCTAGAAAGGCCTTCCTTGACCACTTCCTCAGAGAGCCTGCCCGCCCTGTCACATTGTCACATTTTATTGTCTTCAGGGCACTTATGATAATTTGTCATTATCTTGCTTGACTCTTTGTCTACTCCTTTACTATCTCTTCCCCACTACAGTCTGAGCTTTGTTTTCCCAGGGCCCAGAACAGTGCCTGACACATAGCAGGTGCTCAGGAAGTTGTTGTTGAATAAATACATGAATGCACAGCGAGCTGGTGCTGAGTGTAGGGCATGGGGTGCAGACGTGCACCCCCACCCCCCTTAAAGGCAAGTTCTACGGTTTAGCTCCTGTTCCTCCTCCTGTGTGTCCATCTTTGCGGATAGGCTGGACTTGTGGTGGGAACACTGCTCAAGATTAGCCAGGATCCTTATAGCAAAGAACAACGAGGGCTTTCCAATTCTAATGTGCACACAAACTACTTAGATGTGGTTAAAATGCAGATTCTGATTCAGTAGGTCTGCCTGGGGCCTGAGATTCTGCATTTCCACCAAGCTCTCAGGTGATGATAGGATTAGTCTCAGATCACACCTTGAGTAGTGAGGGCCTAGGGTGTTGGAAAGATACATTTGAAGTCCTTCTCTTTCTTTTTCTTCCTTCTGTCCAAATGTGACCTTTCTCCCATTTGGGCTCAGGCTTTGTGACCACATGGGAATTTGGCCTGGCAAATTGGGGCTCTGTATGAGGAATTCTGTTCCAGCACTTCCCAGAAGCTGCCAAGGGTGGTTGTTGTGGGCTGCCTCAGAGGTGGTGGGTTCCCATCATTGGAAATGTTCCTGTGAGCTTGAATGGTCATGTGTCAGGGGTATAGATGCCTGTGTGGGTAGAAGGAGGCCCCTCCCTGCAGCTCAACTTTGTGTCTCGGTGTGCCTTCTACAAACTTGTGGAACCAGGATCTCAAGTTGGGGCTCGTTCACCTGTGGTGACTTTTACGGGTCATCTGGCAAGTCCTCAATCCCCACCCTAGTTGAGCCACCCTTCCTTAGTGCATGGCATTCTGAATGCTGTATGTGTGATTCGGTGGATAGGGTAGGGGGAAGAGGGGTGATGGCTTGGCTTCAGGAATAGTTCAGTCATGTAGGGGATGTAATGCTTGACCTGATTGGATCCGTGGCAGGGGGCAGGGGTGGGTGCATTTTATGTTAAGTCTTCCCTCTTTCAGTTTGGTTCACCAGACCATGACTGAGCTTTGTATTAGTCAGGACAGGCTAATACTATGTAACAAACTCTCAGTGACTCCTTATAATAGAGGATATTTTCCTGCTCATGTCATACACCCAAACTGGTTCCTGGAGGGCTGTGCTCCAGGTTGTCATTCAGGGACCCAGACTCTTCCATCTGGGGACTCCACCCCCCATGGATCTCTGTATCCAGTCAGCAGGGGAGGGAAGAGAGAATGTGGAGGATTGTAGGAGATTTTATAGGTTGTCTGGAGGAGGCGGACATCATCCCTGCTTATATTCCATTGGTCAGAATTCAGTCACATGACTGTACCTCCCAGCAAGGGAGGCTCGGAAATGTAGTCCAGTTGTGTGGCCCAGCTATGAGTCAGATGCTATGATGGAAAGTGAGCATATCAAGGCACAGATGTTTACAAGAAATGTATAACTTTTGAAAGGAGACAGGTGTAAAAACAAATAATCACAATATAGTGGTAAGTACAGCTCTAGAAATATGACCAAACTATAGAAGCAATGTAGAAGAGGGAGTAAATGAGGGATAGACCTGTGCAAAGACCTCAGAGATGTTGACAGCAAGAGATCACATGGGGTATGGCATTCTATGCAAAAGCACAGAACAGCATCTTATGTCCAGGGAGGATTGCAGGCAGGCCGTGCAGTGTGGGGGAAAGGGGAAGTGCAGAGGTAGCAGGACATGTGACTGGAGAGGCCAGTGGAACAGAGGTCATGAATAGGCTTGTGTTCCTGGGAGGCAGAGAGCCAACAAAGGTCAAGAAGCCAGAGATAAAACCATTGGATGGGAACAGATAACAGCAGAATTGGAGATGGTGCAACTTAGCACTCCCTCCGTTGGAACCCTCAGAGGAGTTTCACATGTTTCTGTCTCTTAGGCTGTGAAGTTTCTAATGGAGGAGGAAGTTGGGGGTGTGGGCAGGTGATCTACCCAAGTCATCGGGTCTAAAGTGCTCCTGCCAGGACTCCCTGGGCCCGCCTGGCTTTTGCTGGGTCCACCTGACAGCCCAGGGTCTTTCTGGGGCTTCCAGCACCTTTGAAGAAGCTTTTAGCACCCTTCCTGAGTTTTATTTATTTATTTATTTTAAGATTTTATTTATTTATTTATTTATTTGACAGAGAGAGACACAGCGAGAGAGGGAACACAAGCAGGGGGAGTGGGAGAGGGAGAAGCAGGCTCCCCGCAGAGCAGGGAGCCCGATGCGGGACTCGATCCCAGGACTCTGGGATCATGACCTGAGCCGAAGGCAGTCACTTAACCAACTGAGCCACCCAGGCGCCCCCTTCCTGAGTTTTAGGATGGCCCACCCAGTGTTGGTGCTGACCAACAGCACTCCCAAGCACAGGAGAGGCGGAGCTCTTGGGAAGCCGGGGTTGCATACTGACCAGGGCAAGGCCATAGGAAAGAGGTGGACTCTGCCCAGCGACCCCAGCCTTCTTCTTTAGCCTATTCTTTTGTTTTTTCCCTTTTGCACAAGACTTTATGGGGGTGGGGAAAGATGAGGGTGGGTCTGGAAGTACCCTGACCCATTTGTATCCCAACAAAATGGGGGAAGGAGAAGCTTGGAGAAGGGGATCGAGGAAGGGAAGGTCATTGGATTGTCGATTAGAAGCACCCCACTTGGCTTCTCTCCAAGAGAATACTGTGTCAAGGGAGCGTGTTGGGGACCAGGTCTGGAATCTCACTGCCTAGAACAGTGGCCTGGGTCTGGGACCACCAAAGGTCTGCCTTGGTCTCATCTCTGCCAAAGAATGTGCTGTCTTTGTCCCAAACTTTGGCCAGAATTTGATCCCATGGTGGCTAGAAGGACACTTTGGGGACCACCATTCTGGGCCACTTAGAGGGATGATTAGAATAAAAAGAACTGACAAACACTGGGTTTGGGCATGTGGTTCAGCCAGAAAGAAGATAAGTCAGAAGGTGGGAGTATGTTCTTTCTCCTTCTTCACCTTCTCCAGGGCCTCTCGCTTTGTTATGGTCCTTGGAGGTGGGTGTGGGGGGAGGGGAGTGTTGGGCAGCTTAGGGGTGGGGGAGGGGGTTAGAAACTTCAGGAGGGTCTCTGGTGAGGCCAAGGGATAGATAGAGACCCCACCCCCACTGCAGGGGGGAACAGGGTGACCTCAGCCAGGACCCTGCTGGAAAATACACACACATACACTCACAGGTACACACACCCCAGTGTGGGCAGGCTCATCTTAGGCTGGCCTCATCCTCTGTGGGGAGGCGGATATCTTTGGCATTCTGTCCCACACACAGATGTCTCTTTTACCATGCTTCATCCCATGTACTAGCCAGATTTATCTTTCTAGAATCCTACTTCCACAGGGTTGCTCCTGCTCAGCACCCTCCAGGGCTCCCTATTGCCTGGAGGAGGAAGTCCAAGCTCTTCCTCTCGGTCTCAGAAGACCCCTCCAGCCCAGCCCCCTTGCACTGCCCATCACTCCCTGTCCCTGCCCTAGCACCTGACTCCTCCAGACCCACACTTTCCTGGGGGCCAGAGGAAAGAGGGATGACAAGCAGCCAGGGGCTGATGCACTGTGGGATTGGGAGGGGCCGGGGTAAGCTCCAGCTTCACAGTAGGAAACCATACCTCCAGCTCAAGTCCAAGGGAAGCTCTACCCCTCCTACCTGAAGCCAGACTCAGAGCTGACTGAACCCCGCCCTGGCAGCCCCCAGCTTTCCAGGTGGTCAGCTGTCTTACAGTCACCCCCTTCCCCCTTGGCCAAGGGGAGCCTGAGCGATCTCATGTTGGGACAAATTGCAAGAGCCTCAAGTGAACCTGTGAAGTTCTTTCAGCCGTTGTCAGGGCAGAATAGCCTGGTTGATGGCCCTGACCAGAAGCAGAAAGGGCTGTGGGAGATAGGAAGGGAATGCTGGAGTCTCTTCACCTCAAAAAAGGTGACCGCATTCATCAAGCACCTTCAGTGAGCCAAGTACCATGCTCACCTAAGTTAGCTCATTGAATCTGCACACCACCATGGGTTGGCTGTTCTTACTCACCCCCACCTTACAGATGAGTAAATTGGGCCCCAGAGGGGTTAAGTGACTTGGCCAAGGTCACCTAGCTGGGAAGGAATGATTTGGAATTCTGACTTCGGAGCTCAAGCATTCCATCACTAGCTAGAGTATTAATAATGGCAAAGCAGTACTGAGAGAGGCGACTACTCCTGATGGTCCCCTCTGTGCCTGGCATGTGTTAAAGCGCTTTGCAGATGTATTTTCCCTGTTCAACTTCGCTTTGGTCCACGAGAAGGAGAAAAATGGACTTGACCCTGTTATAGATGAGTAGACTGAGGCTCCGAGAAGTTAAGTAGGAATAATTGTTTGGCATTTGGCGGCACTTCCTCGTGTGTCTTCTCTTTGGATCTTCACAACACCTATGGGGACAAGACAGGTATTTCTACTTAACTGCCCTAGTCGCCTACAAGCCTCAGCAGGCTGGAACTGGAACCCTCCTCTCCTGACTCCCATCCAGTGCTCTTTCTCACAAGGCTGTGGGTCAGCATTGTGTGTGGGGGAGGAGGGTGCATGGGATGAGCCCCCTAGGAAGTTTCAAGGGGAGCCAGAGCAGCCACCAGTTTGGATACCTTCTAGACTTGAGGAGGTTTCCCCGGGCTAGTGCCACCCTGTACATCTTTGCTTTCGTCACTCTGTGCGCATCCTGCTGCGGGTATTGGGCTGTCAGCCCAGACCCCACCACATTAATGTCCGACATGTCCCAGGCAGCGCCCACACACCTGATGAGCTGTTGGAAAAGCCGGAGGCCTCCTCCCCAAGCCCAGCCCATGCACACCAGCTGGAGAGCTCCCCCAGGGCCCCCGAGATGCTCCTAGCCAGGCCTGTCTGTCCCCATGCTCTCCCTGCTGCCTCCCTGACCTCAGGGGCTATAGCTTTCCCTGGCACTGGGGACCCAGACTGGTGTCAACAATGAGAGTGATAATAATAGCTAATGTGTTTGGGGCCCTTAGTCTGTGCCAGACTCTGTGCCCAGCGCTTTACACACCTTGTCTCCTCTTGCCCATTGCGTCAGGCAGCCTCCGTCACTGTCCTCATTTTACGGATGAGGAAACCGATTTGAATCCGGATCTGACTGACTATGCACCATTTGTTACTATTATTCACATTTTCCAAAATGTTGTATAGGTACCACTGTGAATTCAGGAAGAGATTTTGCCGGCGGGGGGCGGATGCTTTTATCTTTCAGTGATTATGTATTGTTTCAGTGTGTGTTGATGTTAGGGGTTGAAGTCTTATGTTTCCCCCGAAATTCATATGTTGTAATCCTAATCCCCAGTACCTCAAATGTGGCCGTATTTGGAAATAGGGTTGTTGCAAATGTAACTAGTTAAGATGAGGTCATGCTGCGGCAGGGTGGGCCCCTAAATCCAGTGACTGGTGTCCTTGTAAAAAGAAGAAATTTGGACCTAGAAACACACACAAGGAGGATATACTGTGTGAAGATGAAGGCAGAGATTGAGCTGATACTTCTGCAAACCAAGAAACACCAAGCATTGCCCACAAACCATCAGAAACTAGGAGAGAAGCGTGGCCACAGCCTTCAGAAGGAGCCAACCCTGCCAACCTCTTGATCTCAGACTTCTAGCCTCCAGAACTAAGACAATAAATTTTTGTTATTTAAGCTACTTTGTCTGTGGTACTTCGGTACAGCAACCCTAAGCTAATACAGTTAGAATACACACACGCACGCACGCGCTTGTACGCTTACGACTTTACAGATACTATTGCTTTGGATGTGACTTATGATGGGATGAATAATGGCCCCCAAAGATTTCCATATCCTAATCCCCAGAACCTGTGAATGTTACCTTAAATGGTGAAAGGGACTTTGCAGATGTGATTAAGGATCTCAAGGGGAGAATATGGGGCACCTGGGTGGCTCAGTCACTTGAGCGTCCAACTGTTGGTTTCAGCTCAGGTCATGATCTCAGGGTCTTGGGATCAAGCCCCATGTCGAGGTCTGCGCTCAGTGGGGAGTCTGCTTGAGATTCACTCCCTCTGCCTTTCACCCTACTCACTCTCTTTCTCTCTCTCAAATAAATAAAATCTTAAAAAAAAAAAAGAAGAAGAAGAAGAGGAGAATATTCTAGATCATCCAGGTGGGCCCAGTGTAATCACAGAGGTCCTTATATGAGGGAGGCAGGGGAGCCAGAGAAGGAGCTGTGACAACAGAAGCAGAGTTTGGAGTGATGTGCTTTGAAGATGAAGGAAGGGGCCACAAGCCAAAGAATGTAGGTGGCCTCTAGCATCTAGGTGATGGCAAGGAAATAGGTTCTCCCCTGGGATCTTGGGAAGGAAACCATCCTGCTGACACCTTGATTTTAGCCCCTGAAGACCCATTTCAGACCTTCAGACCTCCAGAACTCTAAGAAAAGAAGTTCATGTTGTTGTAAGCCACTAAGTTGTCATTTCTTACAGCAAGAATAGGAAACTAACATCCAGCTTAAATAAGCATTCAAGCTTTCCAGAAAGGAACCCAAAGAAACACAATAGGTAAATCATAGTAGTGGTGCTATGGGTCCTGTGTGGGCAAGGGGCTTGTGCACACACTGGGGGAGACCCTGTCTGCGCTGTCCTGCCTCCAGGGGGAAATGCATAGCTTTGGGAAGCCCGCTGGTCGGGGCTTCACTCTTGCCTCAGTCACTACCTTTAGCTGTGTGTTGTTGAGCAAGTTACCTAACTTCTCTGTGTACCTGTCTCCTCATCTATAAAACACAGGGCTAATCCTACCTACCTTGTGGGTGGTGCATAGTAATTGCTCAATATCGGAATATTGAGGAATCTTGTTGACTGGAGAGGCCGGCGGGGGAGGGTCAAGTCACTGGGCATTCTTGAGCATGCCGTTCCTGCCCCTGCGTGGTGGGTCATGGTGGGGGTAAAGGCCGGGGCACTCGTGAGAGCCCGGGTCTCCTTAGTTGTGAGATTTCAGCTCTGGGAGGGCAGGAGTGATCCGGTGCAGGGTCTGCGGGGTCAGACTTGGAGTCAGGGAACCTTTTGGAGAGTATGCTCCAATGGCCTGTGTACTCAGGTAGCCAAGCTGGCGCCTTCTTGAGAGCTTACCTTGGAAATGGACCTGTGTGGGCTCCCTGGAGAGGCTGATGATTTGGCGCTCCCTGCAGACTGGTGGTCTTTAAATACGTGTTTAGAATGTCTTCAGCATCTGTGGGAAGCTGGCTGGGGAGAGTGAAGGACTCCGGGGGCACCCCCAGCCTCCTCTGTTGTCCTGGGTTGTTCATCTCAGACTCACAGCAAGCTAAGTCACCAGACCCAGACAATGGTTTGGTGAGTGTTCCTTCCCGAGCAGGATTCTGGAGTGTCTCACCTGCCATCCCCACCGCAGAGTCTCCAACTACCTGTGGCATGACCCTCAAGCTCTGGAAATGACTCTCCATCCCATCACATTTCCAGTGATACTTGCGGGTGCCCAGTGCCCCATGGAGTGGCACACCAGGCATCAGCCCTTACCCTGCTCTGGTGCCAACTGTGTGGTCGTCCCCAAATCACTGGAATAAATTATCTGGGGCCTCCACCCTGGATCGCACCACTTTCTCTGACACATAGCAGCATTTCCTGGGATTCATGAACAAGTCCATTCACTCCGATCTGACTGCTTCGTCTAGAAAGGCTGACACTCCCACTGCCAAGCCTTTGTATTTGCCTTCCTCCCTCTCATTTCTGCAAGGCCTCCCTCTACTGTGTCCTCCTCTGAGAAGTCTGCTTTGCTCACCCCAGCCACACTGATCTCGCCCTGCCCTGAAATCCCATTCTGTGGCTTTATACACTTCTCAGGCTGACACTCATCTAACGCTACTAGGTAAATCCCTTGTGCCCAGCGTCCAAACAGGTCATGGACCATGACTTAACACTCTTTCTGAAATGCACTAACGCAGTGCATGGGACATCAGATAAAGGCTAGACTGGGAGGGAATCTGAGGTAGTGCAGATTTGTGTTATTTTCCTGAAAATGGTCAAGGGAGACTTCTTTGACTGTTAAGGACTTTGGGAGCTGGGTTGGGCCCCCTCTTGAAGTTGGGGTTTGCTGCAGTGCCCAGTGTCTTGGCTTCAGCACGGCGTGGGCTCAGCAAATGAATGCATCCCCTGCAGGCAGCTCCTTGCCTGGGTGGATGGGTCCGCTCTGCCTTCTGTCTTTCTCCCTGGCTGCTGCTTCAGGGATCCGTGAGGTGTCTGTTGCCCGAAGGCTGTAGTCGTTTTGATAAGAGAGCCTCTATCCCTCCTGTCTGCCCACCCTCAACCTGACCTCATCCTGGGGACGTTCTGAGCACCTGCCATGCCGCCGCATGCCTGCGCTGCCCCTTTCTGTTTCTAGAACACTTCTGCCACAGCATCTTATCTGGGCTCTCCTGTCTGCCCCTGAGTTGCATCATCTTCCCCACTGCACAGATAAGGATAAGTGCCTTGCAAAGGGTCACTCGGTCAGCTGGTGCAGCTGGTGCAGTTTGGAGCCCAGGCTCCAGACTCAAGGGCTCTGCTCAGTGCTCTTTGAGTGGCTCCTCCCGGGCCGACAAGGAGAGAACTTTAATGATTCATCTCTAGTTCATGTCCACACTCTGCTGGTTGTCCATACCATAAAGCCATGAGATCTTATTGTCTCTCTTTTTTTATGACAGTAAAATATACATAACATAAAACTTACCGTTTTTTACATTGTGATAACATATACATAAAATTTCCCATTTTAACCCTTCTAAGTTTATTGGCATTAACAACACCCACACTGGTGTGCAACCCTCGCCACCGTCCTTCTTCACAGCTCTTTCATTCTTTTTTTCCTTTAAGGCCTAGTGTCTTATACCTTCTGGGGGTTAATTTCTTTTTATTTCTTTTTTTTTAAATATTTTATTTATTTACTTACCTGTTGATTTAAAGAGTGTGAGCTGGGGGACAGAGGACATAGAGAATCTTGAGCAGACTCCCCGCTGAGTGCAGAACCTGATCTCGTGACCCTGAGATCATGACCTGAGCCGAAACCAAGAGTCAGATGCTTAACTGACTGAGCCACCCAGGCACCCTGTTAATTTCTTTTTAATAAGGATGTTAGAAATTTCCAAAGTCCAGAGGTGTGGATCTCTTAAAGGTTCTCTGATTTTGTATATAGTGTCATATTGGTTGTGAATACTGATGGTTTTATTTTTTCCTTCTGAGTCTCTCATTTCTTTTTCTTGTGTTAATGCCTTGGCAAGGACCTTGGCAAGGATCATTAGTATAATAATGGATAGACATAGTCATAGTGGGCAACATTCTTGTTTTGTCCCAGAGTTTCTTCCCTGGGGGTTGTTTTGGATAGATAAACATTTTCAGATTAAGAAAATGTACTCCTATTTCTTATTTGCTAAATTAAAAAAAATCACAAATGGATGTTGAGTTTTATCAAATACTTCATCTACCTGTATGAGAATGATCATTTAGTTTTTATTCTTTGGAGGTTTTTATTCATTATTTGATGAATGTGGTAAATTACATTAATAGATCTTCTGATTATGTGTTGTTCTTACACCTTTATGAATTTTAATAAGAATGTAACCCTAATTGGTGGAATTTCTGCATTCTTTCTTTCTTTCACTGAATTTATTCATTCAGACCGTGGTAGTTGAGAGACCAGGGTTTGAAGCCAGAATACCTGGGTTTGAATTCCAGTTCCACACTTTGCTAGTTTGGGCAAATTATTTACTCTCTCTGTGTGTTGGTTTCTTTCTCTGGAAAATAATAATACCTACTTCAAAGAGTTGATATGGGAATTAAATGAGAGAAGCCCTGTGAAAAGTCTTAGCCCAGTGCCTAACAGAGTTCTCAATAAATGTTATTTTTATTATCAAGCATTTATTGAGCACCTGCTTTATATCAGGACCTAAGCTAGGTGCTGGGAACTCATAGTTAGGGTAATCACAAACCCATTAACCAGCACAGCTGTGTAAGTCCTGTTTTATACCTGTTATCGTGACATAATTGTTATTAGCACTCCCTTTTGTTCTCAAAATTTCCCAATTTGGATGATAAATTATTTGGTCACCAACTTATAGATGAAAAGATCTATGTAATGTGGATGTGGAGGACCTGCTGAATCATTCACAACTGAGCTTCCCAAACATGGAGCAGAATTATGATTGTAGTCATGGTAGATGTTCTTCGGGGCCCTGCAGATGTCACAAGCCTTTCGCTAGTCTTCTCGTTTGTGTTTTTGCCAACAAGAAATCTGCTGCCATCATTACCTTTGTTTCTCTGAATGTAATGTATATTTTTTCTATGGCTGTTTTTAAGATTTCCTCTTTATTACTGATTTTGAGTCATCTGCTTATGATGTGAATTGGTGTAGTTTCTTTATGTTCCTTGTGTGATTGAGTTTCTTGGGTTTATGAGTCCAAAAGAGAAATCACAAAGGAAATTTTAAAATTTAGGAATGAATTTAATGAATGATGTGCAAGACCTCTACATTGAAAATTATACTACATCGCTGAATGAACTGAAAGACCTAAATAAATGGAAAGATTTACCATATTCATGGATTAGAAGTCTCAGTATTGTTAAGTAGCTATTCTCCCCCTAAGTTGATCTATAGAGCCCATGCGATTACAATTTTAAAAATTCCAGGAGGGATTTATTTATTTTATTTTGTAGAAATTAATCAATTTATTCCAAAATGTGTTTGAAAATGCAAAGAATCTAGAACGACCAAAACAATTTTGAAAAAGAAAAAGTTTGATTTTAAGACTTAACTAAAAACCTATAGTAATCAAGAAAGAATGGTGTTGGTGTCAGGATATGTAAATCTGTCACTGGAACAGCATAGAGAATCTAGAAGTAGTAGACCCCATATAGTTAATTGATTTTTTTTTTTTTTAAGATTTTATTTATTTGAGAGAGAAAGAATGAGAGACAGAGAGCACGAGAGGGAAGAGGGCAGAGGGAGAAGCAGACCCCCTGCTGAGCAGGGAGCCCGATGTGGGACTCGATCCCGGGACTCCAGGATCATGACCTGAGCCGAAGGCAGTTGCTTAACCAACTGAGCCACCCAGGCGCCCCGTTAATTGATTTTTGACAAAGGAGTCAATGTAATTCAATGGGAAAAGGATAGTCTTTTCAACAAGTTTTTCTGGAATGATAGGTTCTCTGTACTCCAAGAATTACAATGTATGAAGTTTGATATTAGATTTCATTTGAACAGAGAACCCTGCTGAAACTTCCCAAAAAAGGATTTGCTACTAATTATTTTAGGGGTGCTGTCCAGTTCCAAATCTATTGTTTTTATATCTTCATCTGAAAGTTCAGATTTGTGCCCAATTTTGAGAATCAGTAGGCACCAAGAGTGTGATGACCCTTGCCCCAGATGGGCAGCCAGCACTGGACCTGGTGCTTTGGGGTGGGGGAATAGAGGACCCATGAAAGGAGATTACTTTTAGAATGGCTGTACAATGAGCTCTGTGAACTCTGTCCCCAGTGAAACAACCAAAAACGGTGAAAATCTTTTTTTTTTTTTTTAAAGATTTTATTTGACAGAGAAAGACACAGCGAGAGAGGGAACACAAGCAGGGGGAGTGGGAGAGGGAGAAGCAGACTCCCTGTCGAGCAGGGAGCCCGATGCGGGACTCGATCCCGGGATTCCAGGATCATGACCTGAGCCGAAGGCAGTCGCTTAACCGACTGAGCCACCCAGGCGCCCCTGGTGAAAATCATTTTTAAAAAAAAATTTAAATCTCTGCAAATTGTCCTAAACGGACAGCTGAAATGGCAAATGGAGAAGTTCTACTTCTGCTGTATGCAGCCCACAACACAGTGCTCTCTTTCCCCCCAGCTCCCAGTCTAGGTAGTAATCATAACAATTATTGGATTTATAACATATTTAAATGTAATATATATAACAATACTAATACAAAAAAGAGGAAGAGAATGTAGTTATATAGGATTAATGTTTCTCTCTCTCAAAAATTTGATAAATGGAATTAAGGTAGTATAAATCTAAAGTAGGTTCTGATAAGGTAAGATATATACCGTAAGCCCTAGGGAACCATGAAGAAATAACTAAAAAATATAGTGAAAAAATCATTAAAGGAATTAAAATGTTATACTAGAAAACAAAGGAGCTGTAATGGCTGTATTGGTATCAGACAAAATGGACTTTAAGGCAAAAATGTTACTAAATAAATGGAGAGACATCCCATGTCCATGGACTAGAAGACTTAATATTGCTAAGATAGCAGCACTCTGCAAATTCATCTGCCGATTCTGCCCATGCACTCCTACCACATCCCAACTGGCTCCTTTGCAGAAACTGACAAGCTGATTCCAAAACTCATATGAAAATTCGAGGGGCTGAAAATAGGCAAAATACTTCTGAAAGAGAAAAACAAAGCTGGAGGACTTACATTTCCTGATTTCAAAACTTAATACATCAAGAGAATAACAAGACAAGCCACAGACTGGGAAAAGATATTTGCAGAAATTTGATAAATGGCTGTTATGCAAAATATACAAAGAATTCTTAAAACTTAGCAAACAACAAGAAAGAACAACCTGGTTACTGAATGGGCACCTCACCAAAGAAGATCTATAGATGACAAATAAGCACATGAAAAGGTGTTCAGCATTGTATGTCATTAGGGAATTGCAAATTAAAATAACAATGAGATACTACTACATTCCTATTAGAATGGTGAAAATCCAAAACAGTGACAGTACCAAATGCTTGTGAGGATGTGGGACAACGGAAACTCATTCATTGCTGGTAGAAATGCAAAATGGTACAGTCACTTTGAAGACAGTTGGCAATTTTTTACAAAATTAAACATATTCTCACTATACAATTCAGCAGTCACCCTCCTTGGTGTTTACCCAAATAAGCTGAAAACTTGTGTCCCACACAGGGTGGCTGGTGGCTCAGTCTGTTGAGCATATGACTCTTGGTTTTGGCTCAGGTCATGATCTCATGGGTGCTGGGATCAAGACCGGTGTCAGGCTTCCGCACTCAGTGAGGGGTCTGCTTGAAGATTCTCTCCCTCTGCCTCTTCCCCTACTCTCTCTTTCTATCTCTCAAATAAATAAATCTTAAAAAAAAGAAAACTTATGTCCACACAAAAATCTGGACAGGGATGTTTGTGGCAACATTTTTCATAATCACAAAAACTTGGAAGCAACCAAGATGTCCTTCAGTAAGTGAATAGATAAATAAACTGTGTAATCCAGACAATGGAATATTACTCAGTACTAAAAACCAAAACAAACCATCAAGGCATGAAAAGACTTGGAGAGACCTTACATGCATGTGAAAGAAGTGAAAGAAGCCAACCTGAAAGGGCTATGTACTGTATGATCCCAACTGTACGACATTCTGGAAAAAGGGAAACTACGGAGACAGTAACATGATGAGTGGTTTCCAGGGGCTGGGGGGAAGGGGATGAATTAGGCAGAGCACAGAGGATTTTTAGTGCAGTGAAACTATTCTGTGTGATAGATAATAGTGATACATGCCATTATAATTTGTCCAAACCCATAGAATGTACACCAAGAGTGAACCCTAATGTACACTATGGACTTTGGGGGAGAGTAATGTATCCATGGTAATTTCATCAGATGAAACAATACACCACTCTGGGCTGAGACTGTGATAGTGAGGGAGACTAGGAGTGTGTGGGATCAAGGGGCATATGAGAACTCTCTGTACTTTCTGCTCAGTTTTGCTGTAAACCTAAAACTATTCTAAAGAATGAAGTCTATTAAAGAGAAAACAGCTTAGTACAAAGCTACAGAATCAAGATGGGGTGGTACAGCTGGAAGGATAGACATATGGATCGAAGGAATAGAATTGAGAGTCCAGGAATATCTTATATGTTTATTGTGGACTGATTTTCTATAAGGGGCACCAGAACCGTTCAAGGGGAAGTGTGCTTCCTCTTGGGCAATGAGATGAATTTGAACCAAAAAATCACAAACAGTGTGTGAAGTACTGTAATGGGGAATACAAACCAGGAGTGCTGTTAGAATTCAAAGTAAGGTGGTGGTGAGCTTCATCTGGGATGGTCAAAGGAGGGTTCCCAGGGCAGATGGCACTTGGTAAGGCCATTGGTTGAAGAAGGGAAGGGGGAAGTCCATTTCAGGCCACAAAGGATGGGAACTTTAAGAAAAGCCACGTGTATTTTTATTTCTTGTCCCTCTCTGTCTCCGTGATCCTCTGCTGTGTCCCCAGCCTCTAGCCCAGGGACTGGTACGCCCTCAGCCAGTGGAATGGACAAACCAGTTCTGAGGTTTCCCTTGATCCCTCATGGGGTCTTTTTGAGGGGGATTGCTGGGTTAGGGAACCCACTTCTTGTAGTAACGTCCCCTTCGTTCCCGAACTGGACATGGTGACGAGGATTAAGGCTTGAGGGTTGGAGCCCCACAGCAAGAGTGGCTGGGAACTCCACCCTCTCGGAAGGGTGAGGAGTCGGCCTCTTGGGTTACACATGTGCCCCAGCTGGGCTCGGGCCCACCCTTCTCTCTCCTCAGTGTTTATTGCTGCTCAGCCCTGCCCAAGAAGAGCTGCCGAGTCAGCTTTCTCTGGCTGGGCCGGCTCTTGGGGCTGAGCTGCTCTGTATCTCTCACAGTATCCACCCCTTAGATAAACAGCCCACGTGTCCTCTGCACACTGCGGAGTCCTGATGTGGCTACGAACAGCTCCATTAGCCAGATGCCTCTCTGTCTAAGAAGGACCCTGGCAATGGGCCCTGCTTTTCTTCCAGCTGAGTCAGGCCCTTGCTGGAGTGACAGGGGAATCCACTTCCTGCCTGAAGAGGTGGCCGCAGCAGAACTGCAGGCTGGGCAGGGCCTTCCTGCCTCCCTGGCCACGCACCCGGGCCTGGGCAGGCCTCTGCATGAGGCAGCCTCCTCGACCTTTCCTGTGAAGTTTTTATCGCTCAAACCCAGCCCTGCAAACTGAGCACCACCCAGGCTACAGAACCATTTTGCAGCCTGCCTGGCTTCCCGGGTCGGGGGGCATTTGGGCTGCGTATCCAGGGCCCCAGACGTTTATCCCATCACCCGCCACTCTGCCATGCTGTGTCTGCACCAAGACACTGAACCACGCAGCTTCGAGAGCCCCGCAGACTGAGTAAACTCAGTTGGGCCACCTTTGCTTGGTTTGCTCTGAAGTCTGAGCCAGGGGATTTGCTTTCGTTGAAGGATGACCTATAGGCAGAGAAAATGTCACCAGCGGCTGGTTAGTGGCACTTCCTTATCCATGGCCAGTGGGCCTTGGGGATGACAGGGAGGGCAGATGCTGAGGCTCTATGGGCTCAGCCCTGCTGGTCGGGATTAGGTGACAGGTGTGGCTGGACTCAGCCCCTGAGGGCTGGGGGTGGGGGGATAGGGAGAGGAGGGGTGCAGGCCAGCTGGGTACTCATGGCTCTGGAGAGGACCCGTTGACCCAGTACTCTCAGCAGATGGGCTTGTCTTGGCCTCAGGAGGGCCCAGACAAAGCCAGAGTGGGGGAAGAAGAAATCTGTTACAGAAGGAGGAGGTGGGAGAGAGGCCAGCTGTAAAGCATCCTCCAACAGGCCTTTTGAGGGAAAATTCAAATCTGTGGGGCTATCAGATGACCCCTGCCTTCCAGGAGACACGTGAACCCGTTGCAATTCAGACCGTTCTTTGGCAGGGAGGACCCAGGGAATGTGACCGTCACTGCCAGGACAGAGCTATCTTCATCTCCTACAGGAAGCCTTCCCTGACCTCTCCTTCAGCAACTTCAGGATCCTGTGCATATGGGCTCACCGTTCCCTGTCACTCCAGAACTTGCTTGTCGATCTCTAGCACCACAGCAAAACTTCACGAACTTCCTCATGAGGCCCAGGAAACTGCATTTTTAACCAACACCACCCCCCAAAGATGATTCTGGCATGTGCAGACTTGAGACTACACTTTGAGAACCATCTTGCCCTAGAACAGCCTCTCAAACAAAAATGTCATGTGAACCACATACGTAATTTTAAATTTTCTAGTAGCCACTTAAAAACGTCAAAGAAAACAGGTGAAATTATTTTTAAAAGTATTTTTATTTAACCTGATAGATCCAAAATGTTATCATTTCAATATACAACAAATACAAAATTTGTTAATGAGATGTCTCACATTTTTTTCATACTGAGTCTTTGAGACCTGCTGCATACTTTACACTTACAACACATCTTAATTTGGACAGGCCACATTTCAAGTGCTCGACAGCCATGTGTAGCTAGTGACTGTGACACAGATGGAACAGCCCAGAGCTGTGTGGTGAGTATGAGCCACGGGTCAGCAGTTCCAGCATTGCCTAGGAGCTTGGTGGAAATGCAGGTTCTCAGGCCCCTGCCTGGACCTACTGAATCAGAACCTACATTTTCACCTGTTGGCAGGTGTTTCAAATGCACGTTGAAGGTGTGAAGCCCTGCTCTACAGCTAGATTGTGAACTCCTTGGTGTAAAGACTACGATTTAACTTATTCTAGCATCTAACGGAGGGTCTGGCATCTGGAAGGCACAAGCAAATGTTTTTAGAGCAAAGGGATGAATGTGTGAATCCTGCCTGCCCCTACCCACTCCTGTTGGTCCCTCATTCCCTGTGCACTATTCGTGAGAATCTCAGAATCTGGGGTCTGAAGAACAATACAGGAGTTAGAACCTAACTCCTTTGAGCACCAACTTGGAAAAGTCCCACAGCTTGTTGGGTACAGCTGGCCACCCTCTTTTGGGACAAGAATGGTTGCTTTGTTTTGTTTTGTTTTAAGATTTTTAAAACTTATTTGAGATAGGGAGGGAGAGTGTGTGTGCACACGAGTCGGGGAGGGGAAGAGGCAGAGGGAGAAGCAGGCTCCCCGCTAAGCAAGGAGCCCAATGCGGGGCTCGATCCCAGGACCCCGAGATCATGACCTGAGCCAAAGTCAGGTGCTTAACCAACTTAGCCACGCAGGTGCCCTAGGACAAGGGCGGTTTGATGAGGGCAGACCACTCCACAGCAGGACACTTTGCTGGGCCTGGCTTCCTTCTCAGACATCTCTGTACTCAGCCTCAGAAATTCTGTGGAGCCATTGCTCAGAGATCTTACGCCTGGCTTATACATATTAGTTGGCCATTGATTCATTCTCAGTCTTCTTCCAGAGAAGATTTAAGGTGCCTCTAAATATGCGTACATTCCAACAGAATGAAACAAAAATGGATCCGTGCACAGATGCACGGATAGGGATGTTCACTCTAGCACTATTACATAGAGTAGAGAAAAGTCAGAAACAACCCAAAAATCCAACAGTAGGACAGTAGATAAATAAACTATGGCCCATCCAAACATTGACATTCCATGTCACAATTAGGAGTGCTAATATGGAGGTATTCACTGACATAGAAAATTGTTCATTACATAGTGTAAGAGTATTGATGAGCTCATTTTATTTACATGCATGGACGAATGTCTGGAAAGGATATATACCCCAAAAACATTAATGTCACTTTTTCCAGGGGAAGAATTATGAGTGTTTCTTACTCTTTTTGTTCATCCACTGCTTCTGTAATTTCTGGCTTTCCCCTCAGAGAACATAAATTCTTATGTAATACAGAAATGAAATGTACAAAACAGAATATGGGTGAGGAAAATGGGAAAAGGTGAAGACGGGAGTGCTATTCTGCATTGAATTTGTTTGAAAATGCATTAATTAAAAAAAATATCCTAAGCACAAGTTCATAGTGTTTTGGCCCAGTGGGTATATTTACATGAAGCAGGCAGTTATTAAATGTTTGAGAGATGGACTTATAACATTAGGGTTTGAAAACTCATGAGCCAGCTTTTGTTAAATTTCAGTCTGTACTCAGGAAGTGAAAGTTAATAATGGTGCAGTCTCTGCCTTGTTTTGAAGCGAGTCTGACAATGACCCACCCTTCACGTGTGGGCTCTAAATAGCCTGTGCATGTTGGGTAATGATTGTGCAAGAGAGAACCCTAAAATCATGTGTTAGAGCTGGGTGGGTGGGTGCGTGGATGGGAATGCGTGCAGGTGCGCACACACCCGTGAAACCTAGCGCAGGACTACCTTTCACCACCTTCAATGCCAGCTAGGACTTTGGTCCCAGCCTCCATCCTAGGCTCCTACTTGGTCTCCCTGCTTCCACCCTCCGGCCCATTCACGATGCTGAAGCTAAGCCATCCTCCCCGTGATCTGGCCCACGTCTCGGATCTCACTGCCTGCACCTCAGCCCTTGCTCACTCTGCTCCACAGCAGCTACCCTGGCCTTTTCAAGCTCTTCTTGCACTTCCCATTTCCCTTGCTGGAACATTCTCTGCCCTCCTTGAGGCTTGCTTCCCCACCTCCTGTGGTCTCTGCTGAATTGCCATCTGATTCCTAAGTCCTTTCTCAGCATGCTGTACAAAGAAACAATCTCTGTTCTGCTCCAAAACCTTCCCCGACTTCGTTTTTCTTCATAGGTTTTTATCAATACATATTTATGTGTTTACTGTTTGTCCCCCTCCACTAGAATGTAAACTCCCTGAAAGCAGGGACTTTGTTGCTTTTCTTTCTTTTTTTTTTTAAAGATTTTATTTATTTATGAGAGAGAGAGAGAGAGAGAGAGAGCACATGAGTGGGGGGAGGGGCAGAGGCAGAGGGAGAAGCAGACTCCGCGCTCAGCAAGGAGCCCGATGCAGGGCTCCATCCCAGGACGCTGGGATCATGACCTGAGCTGAAGGCAGACGTTTAACTGACTGAGCCACCCAGGCACACCTGTTGCTTTACTGCCATTTTCTTGGTGTTCAGTGTTCCAAGTAGGTGCTCAATAAATATTTGAAGGAATGGACTTCAGATATCATGTGACTGATCTTCCTCATTTGACCAAGGAGGTGCCAGAAGCCCTATAGAGAAAGCTTCCACGCCTTGCCCAGGGTCACACAGCTGGGGCAGCAGGGCTAGATCCTGCCCTGTCCATTCTGCTCCTGCTTCTGCCTGTGGCTTGGAAGGGAGATTAACCACACACACAGGGGCCATGGCCTCGTCCATCCTGTCTCCGGCGTGTTTTTCCAGCTTATACAGAATCTCAGCCCAGAATAGCAGAAGGAAAAAATAGTTGTTCCTCCAAAACCCTGGAAACTCTTCCGATGGGTCTGTCCCTGGAAAAACAGCAGCAATCTCCGGGTGGGAAGGTAGGAAATGGAGGAGGGGTCTTACAGCAGTGGGCGCGGTGGGCTGGGTTTGGTTTTACAATTAAAATAACATCTGGGTCTGTTTCTGCAGAGCGGTTCTGGAAGGTGGGTGGTCTGTCTGAAGTATCAGGTGGGGCCTTCCCCTGTCCTGGCCCAGGAGGGTGTGAGACGGCCAGTGGCTAAAGGGCTTACCCAGCAGATGACGTGTGAAGGAAGGTGGGCCCAAAGAAAGTTCTGGAAACCCCACCTACGGAATGCCAGAAAGCCTGCTGGTCTCTCCCGAGGCCTCATGAGGGGGCATCTTCAGACACTCCCCACCCCGCCCCCGTGCCTCCACGCCTCCTTGAGATTGTTCAGACACCCCTTTGATGCGTCCAGAGTTCTGGCCTCCTCTCTCTCATGCCCCATGTGGTTTATTAATCATCTGTGAAATGAGGGGTTGAGGCGCCACTCATCCAGATGAGGGCAGTGGGCCCCTGAAGCAGTGGCGTGGAGTGGGGAAGGGACTCTGAGGGCTGTTCCAGTCTTCTGAATCCTATCCCTCTGTCTGTCTGGCTTCTCAGATGCAGCTTTTGGATAAGTTTCCCATTGAAGGTGGCCAGAAGGACCCCAAACAGAGAATCATCCCCTTCCTTCCAGGTAAGCTTTGGATGGCCCCACTATTGGGATGGGAGGCAACCTGGGGAGAAGCATTTCTTAGGCCAAGAAAAGGCTGGCTGCTGGAAATTCTGGGCAGGGTGGGCCTACGAATCTACATCCTAACAACTCCCCAGAGAAGGGGAAGCCCCTGACTGTGAAGGCCACTGCCCCCACAGGGGCCTCTCCCACCGTTCCCAGGCCACCTCTATTGGCCATGTAACTTCTAAGGAATTTCTTAGGCACTGGGACTTAGGCTTCCTCTTCACGGAAAGCACAGAGAGATCAAGTTCTTCTGTGAAAGGATGAAGAACTCCAGGATGAACTTTTCCCACTAATCCCACTGCAATCATAGACACCCTTAAATTGAGCATACTCCCCATGTCCGATTTTGGAGCCTCCTGGCCCATTACCCAGCCGAGGCTCCGAGAGCTTACGTGACACAGCCTGTGAGTTGGCAGGGTTAGGATTTGAACCCAGGTGTGTCTGGCAATAAGGGCCATTAACCACTACGCCATTTGGGAACATGTTTACAGCAATTGGTTATGTGTAATTTAGAGAAAAACTGCCCAGATGTGTCCTAATCTGCTATTGCTATGATGTTTTAAATTGGTGTACAGTTTATAGCTTACAAAGTGTTTTTTTGTTATCATATACAAATCTCCATGCTGAGGTGTGTATTCTAATTTCTGCTTGGGGGATGAAGATGTTGGAGTTCAGAGATATCAGGTAACCACTCATAAAAGTGGCCAATCTGAGGTGTGAACCTTGGTCTTCTGCTCCAGTCTGGGCTCTTAGCCCTGAACCTGTGGGTGATGCTGCCTCCTGGCTTCGGATCCTCTGCCTTTCCCCAGGCCATGGAGCTGGGCTGGGTCACAGTGGGCCTCACCCCCATTATTGCTGGGCCCCGGCAATGGCAATCAGTGGGACCTTTGCAAGAAACAGGGTCCTTGCCTCATTAACTCTCTGGCACACCTTCACCCCATGGTCAGCACCTGCTTGGTGACTTGCAAACACATATAGGGGCCCTGCCTTCAGAGAGTGGGTCCTCTCTGAAAGGTGCTCCTCACACACGCCCATCTGCTAAAGTGGGGAGAGACAAGAGCACACATTGTTGCCTGTTCTCTGAGTCTTATGCTAAAATTGGAGAGAATTACTTTAGTGACGAGGAAAAACTTCCATATCCCACAGTTTGGGCAAGATTGGAACCAGTCAGTGAGGGTATAGAGAATCTCACCCCTGTGCTTCTTCCATGAAGGCAGAGGACTACTTCTCCATCCCTGGCCTAGGACTTAATGTGGGGGGACTTTCATACCCTACCTGGCTTTGCACTGAGTCCTGAGGGAATTTGGAATGTCTAACACCCAGGTTTGTATGACCTTCGATGTTGCCCCAGTACAGTCCAGATGCTCTGCCCAGCAAGGGCTTGGGAGCCCAGCTGCGATGCTGTGGACACAAGTGTCCCAGAGCCAACATGAAGCCAGCATGGCGCCCTGGTATCAGGAGTGGACTTGGCCTTGGGGGCATGAAGGCTGCCTGTTACCTCGAGAATGATGGGCTTTTTCTCCCACTGGTGGCCAGTGCTCCAGGGAAATATCACCTTGTCATCATACGGACAGCGGGTATTTATGAGGGGCTCAGCCTGTGCCAGGCCTGGACTCAGTACCTGGGGCTGGGGGCTGGGATGGCCTGGTGAGCCAAGGGGGGATGTAGATTTGTTTCCTTCATCTAAGGAATCCTCAAGCTACTAGGAGAGATGAGAGTCAAGACCTACTGCCTAACCAGGGAATCAATGAAGGCAGGATGTGACCCTCTCTACCACAGTGCAGTTCTGAGTGTGTCTGGAGTGTGTCACTGTGGGCTGAGGAAGGCAGCAAAGACCTCCTGAAGGAGGGGCGCCTGGAGCTGACCTCCAAGGGCGGGAGGGCTTGGACCGTGCGGGGGAAGCACAAGGCTTGTGTCCTGCTATTACCAAAGCCCAGCGTCTGGGGAATCACGCTGCCTGGCTCCC
This sequence comes from Mirounga leonina, assembly GCF_011800145.1. Taxonomy (NCBI): domain Eukaryota; kingdom Metazoa; phylum Chordata; class Mammalia; order Carnivora; family Phocidae; genus Mirounga; species Mirounga leonina. Next base: position 29,101,611 of record NW_023270265.1, on the reverse strand, counting down.
CCCCCTGCAAAGTCTGGCTTTTATCAAGTGCGTTACCTTCTTTGTGCCTCAGTGTTCTCATCTGGAAAATAGGGATGATAATAGTATCTACTTCATGGGGCTGTTGCCGGGATAAAACGAATTAATCCATTACAGGGACTTAGAACTGTGGCTCGCCTCTAGCAGGACTTAAATAAATGTTAGCCCTTAAGGTGACCAATTCCTGACACGTGCCTAGTGTTTCACACAGCGCGCTCACACACGTACTCTCATTTGCTCCTCCCAGTGAGGTTATTATCCCCATTTTACTGGCTAGGAAACTGAGGCCAAGGGAGGCTAATAGACTTGCATGGGCCACACAGCCAGGAGGTGTAACCAGCACCAGAACCTCTGGCCAGGGCTTCCCATGAGCCATCTCAGGGGAGGATACCCCAACAGCTGCTGCAGGACTGGGGCCCTCTCTGAACTTCAGCTTCCTCTTATAGGCTTGTGGTGAGGATGAAAAGAATTCATGGGAAGCACTTTGCACAGTGCCCGTCCCATAGTAAGTGCTCAGTGAATGGCAGTTTTAATCAAGTCACCTGCCCCCACGCTGCCCCCAACTCCTGGGAAAGGCCAGCTCAGGACCCCCTCCAGCCCCAACGTGATGGGACCTGGGCACAGTGTGTGATACTATCGAGAGGAAGGAGGTTGACTGGCCCCCATCCCATCCAAAGGAAGTTTCCTTTCCCCTGTTTTGCTGTTTTTCTCCTCTCCCCACAGTGGGGTTTCCTCTCTGATGCTTCTCTCTTGCTCACTCACTTTCCAGGACTTCAGAGTGGGTGCTGCTGGCCATGTGGAATCCCACCCTGGGGGCTCCCAGGCCTGTTCCTGGTTTCCCTCTGCCCCCTAGAAACTTCCTAACCCTTTCATACTTTACTCACTCCCTCACTTGAACGGAAGGAAAATAGAAGCCAACAAGATCGGAACCAAGCTAGGGAGAGCCGCGTGGGCATGAGGGTTCCCAACCTGCCCTAAACCCGGGATCGAGGGGGAATCCCCCAGGAGGAGAGGAGAAGGGAGAATGGCAATGATGAATGTTTCCTATCTTAGGTCAGGTTCCCTAAAAGCAGAGCCTGAGATGAGGATTCTTACACAAGTGACTTGGGGGGCCGCTCTCAGGTGAACATCCTAAGGCAGTGAGAGAAGCAGGACAGGGCAGGGGAAGAAGCCCAGGGAGGGCTCCAGGTTGTCCCATGGTAGGAGACACCTTCAGTACTCCCCATAGGTCATCCTTTGTCTGGAAGCTGCCCCTCCCCCAGAGGGCATGCAGTGTGGGCTGAGGGCTGAGGGCCTGCCTTTGGAGAAGGGGCAGCCATGAGCCCCCAGCTCCAAACGCTCACAGCAGTGAGAGGTGGGAGCGTGTGCTGGTGAGGGGGTTCTGGGCCTCGGCCAACATCTACTGGGTTATCTAACACCAGTTAAGTCTCTGTTCCTACCTACCTGCCTCTGGGAAGGGTGGCTGAGGTCACCTGCCGATTCCCTTAGGCTCAGCCCTGGCGGCGTGACTCAGCAGCACCTGAGTCAGCTGCCTTCGCTCTTAGAAGCTTCAGGAGGGCTAGCAACCGGCCTCGGGAACAGCTCTGCCAGCCCTTTGCCTTGCCTGGAATTTTGGAGCAAGGAACACCCAAGGGGAGAAAGCAGAGAGCACCGATTATCTCCAGAAGGGTCTCAGTGTTAGCTTCAGAGGTGCCGGGATGTGATGAGCCTTACCGCGGCCTGGCATCTGGGGGATGTGTTTGGAGTATTACCCAGCTGCTTTGCTTTGGCCTGCCTGGCCACAGGCTTGGGCAGGGGGCTCACAGAAGTTTGACTGGCTGGTAGAAGTGATAGAGAAAAAGCAAAGGAACTAAGAGAAAAGAGGGAAACCAGGGCTTCATATGGTTACAAGCTCCCTCATCTGCCAGTCAAATCCTGGCCAAAAAAAAAAAAAAAAATCCCACATGTGAGCCATAAATCTTAGGATCTAGGACACAGACTTGCAGTATGTCTGGGTGGTGTCTGGCCTGAGTTCAGGGTCAGCCTGCCGGTTGGAAGAGTGGTGAGGGTCTGGGGCTTCTGTGGCCAAAGGCAGAGGGCCCATCCCAGAAGACTGAGGGTCCCGCAGGACGGCTGGAGTGGGGGTTGGGGCAAGGACAGCTGGGAGCAGGGTCAACAAGGTGAGGACAGAGAGCCAGTGCAAATGATCAGGCCAGTGGTCTGACATTTGCATATCAGTCGAATCCTGGATGAGGTTTGTAGGGGAACTGTCCTTAGTGAGGGCCCCCCCAACCCAGTTGTTTCCCCGGGTCTGAACCTGCTTTCTGGGCCTAGGGGTGAAGATCCACTATGCCCAGGCCCATCCGTGTGTTTGTGAGTCCTGCAGAGCCCACAGGAGGGACACGGAGGAGTTATGACCTTCATGTGGGACAGGTGCTTCTCTCCAGCAAGGCACCTCTGGAAGGAAAACCCAAGTGGTTTTCAGGCAGGAAGAGGCAGAGAATTATGCCAGGGGCTGATGCCCTAGGCGTCAGGGGGAGGAGAGAAGGGGAAGGTACTCCGTCCTGTCTCACGTTATGGGAGAGTGAGGCAGGTCCCCCCTGCTGTTTTTGCTGACCTTGGAGACAAGGCCCCTGTCTACTCCTCCCACATTTCTGTCACGGCGCCAGACACATAGTGGCTGTTTTATTAAGACCCCCTGGTTGATCACGAATTGGGCATTCTCCCTTAGGTATGAGCTCCCTTTTATTGAGCTCCTACTGTGTGTCTGGCCTCGTGCTGGACACTCTACAAACCTTTTCCCCAGGCCTCACTGCAGGGTCGGGGGCATTATCCCATTTGAGAGAGAAGTCAAGTCACTTTCCCCCACCCCTGGGCCAGTAAGTGGTGGATCCGGTGTCCTTTCTCCACGGCCTGCACCTCTCCCTGGGCAGGAAGGAATTACCCCCGCCAGCCTCAGCTAGAAGCTTTCCTCCACCCACCCTGTTGCCGCCGCATCCCCCAGGCGAGGGACCTGGGAGTTTCTGCCCGAGGACCCAGCAGCCCAGCGGTCTCTGCAGCTGCCATTGCTGTCTTGTGCTTTGGGAAAACACTGTGTGGGGCAGGGAGGTGCCCTGAGCCTCGTGGGGACTCAAGTGACCTGTGAGGGCTCTCATTCTATTGAGTGCCTCAGGTCACTGCAGCAGAGGAATTGATTTTTTTTTTTTTTTTCACTTAAACCGTTTAGTTTATCATTATTTTAATATGACCACAAACAGGATAGGCCCAAGGCTTTCAGAGCACTGTCTTCATTTAATTATGAGTCTAACGAGATCGAGATCGCCTGTTTGGTTCCCTACGTCACGGCATTTTTTTTTTTTTTTTACTTTTTATTTTGAAATAGGCTCCCAAGACATTGCAAAACGACTAGGCACTCTACATTCCTCCCCTCCCAGTTCCACCGCCACACTGCAGGGTAGGTGGTGGTGTTCCCGGTTCAAGGAGAAGTCAGATCACTTTCTGCCATCACAGAGCCACTGAGCCGGGCACCTGTTGGTCAACTTCTCCCAGTGGTAATGTCGACGGTGACTACAGGTCATGATCAAAGTCAGGAAACTGATATTGGCAAGAGTCAGTTACCTAAGCTACAGATCCGAGCAATTGACTTTTCTTGTAAGGGGTTAGTGAGTGTCAGTGGGCAGTGCTGTTCTTTCTGAAGGACACAGAGGTTAACAGTTGTCCCTGAGAAGCTCCACTCCCAGGCCTGACTTCTTGGCGTTTCCACCTCCAAGAGAAAAGCAGAGGTGAACCTTGTTTTACATGAAGGCCTATTCCTGACAACCCCTGCAAATTCAGTCCTGTGGGACAAATCACACCATCCTTTAGGGGTCCTAAATACGATTCTATTTAAGAGTCATGGGATCCATCCTTCTGCAAAGCAGAGCACTGCTTTTTTTGGTGTGTGGGGGGGGGATCTTCTTTCTGTGATTTTTATATGTTTTGGTAACTTGGGACTTCTTCTGAGCTTGCTGGACACAGGACAGATCTGGAGCATGGGGATTGGGCAGCAGCATTGACCTCAGGAGGAGCAGAAGAACAATGGTCAAGAACTGCGAAAGATCCAAGACTTTATCCTACCTATCAGCAAGCCAGCCAGTTAGCTTAGCCTGCTTCCGTGAGTGCCAGCAGAAAATAGGAGACTTCTGAGTCAGACAAAAGACTTTCTTAGGGCCCATTTGCACCAGTTCCCATTGCCTCCAAGTCCCCTGGGGGTGAGCCGTGGGCCCAGATGAATGGCGGTGGGTTACATTATAGGAGAGGAACCCAGACCTTAGGGAGACCACACCTCTTCCTGCGTGCAGGAAGCAAACCCACCCGGTTTGCTTTGGAGAGTCGCACTGTCTCTGTGTCCCAAGGCAATACGCAGACCTGCTGTTTACTCCAGAGCAGGATACTACCTCTCTCCTCTAAGCTGTTTCTTCACAAACACCTCTGAAAAGACAATTCAGAACAAAAGGCAGTCAGTGCCTTGTCGACAGGACATGGCAAGACATGCAAGAGAGCGGGGAGATTACTTCACCAGTGTATCTTTTGCTTTCTGGGGTCTCCTGCTTTTTGGAGGGGTGGACAGAAGTGATGTTCTTTAGGACAGCGGGCCAAGCACGGTGGGCTCCGCAGCCGCTCAGGGCAGCCTACTGTTTACATAGAACTTTCTGCCTTGTTTTAAAAGACTGTTGTGGAAAATCCATCTCCTGTTGCCCATCCTGGGATTGGAGGAGATTTCCTGTGTATCCTGAGTGTGTCAGTCCAAGGAGGCTCCCTGGGAGGAAATGGCCATTACAGAGTGAAGTAGACTGTGGAGCTAGCTGCTGATGTAAAAAGCAAACAACCGCGGCCAGGGACCGAGGCAGCTCAGAAGCCAGGCGGCGGAGCAGAAAGAGGGGAATTCACCCTGCAGAGGCTGCGAGGTTCCCTCCCGCTCACAGGCCGTCGGTGTCTCCGTGCTGACTGGGACTGGGCCTCTGGGCCTCTAGAAAGCCGCTTCATCCCAACAGCTGAGTCAGTCCCACCCATAGGCATTGGGGTTCCCGGTTGATGGGTCCCGGAGAAGCTGGATAGCTCAGGAAGCAAAGTGAACCATAACCGAAGTAGGTGCTGCCAGCCTCGTGACCTGGTGCGCTCGGAGGCGTGTATTTTTAGACAGCGGCATGCTCGGTTCCTTTGTATTAGCTCACCAGTTTACATACCGGCCCCTCCACAAAGAGGCGGTATGGAGCCACAGGGCAGGAGGGTGCTGGGTGAGTCGCAAGCACGGCGTCCGGGGCCTTCCCCCCCCTGCGCCCCCCAGGGCCCTGCGCGGCAGATCCGGTGTTTGTTCAAGCACAGAAGGAAGCAGGGGGAAGGGATGTCTTTGGCTAGAGCCGGTCCGTGGCTGCGGCGTGGGCCACAGCTGGCTCTCCCTCCCGGGGCTGGAGGCATTTCTGTGTGTCTGCACCAGGCGCCAGCCCGGGAGAGCCCTCCGCACAGGGCCTTGGAAGCCAGGAGGGAGGCAGCCGCTCGCAGCCCCCGAGGGAGAGTGCCCGAGAGGTCTCTGAGCCTCACTGATGACCTGAGTGGCAGGGAAAGACAGACCTTCTCCGTGATGGAGAAGGACAAATAGGGTCTGCTGGTAATGCCAGGGTTTTAAGAAGATCGACAAGATTATAGGCCTAAGAGGCGCTCTGTACTGTCCTCTAACCTCCCCTGGAAGTGCTGGGTCCTCTCTCGCTGTAATTACTGCCCCCACCCCAAAAGTCATTCTCTCACTCTGTAATCTGGGCTGGTGGTTCTTGGCGGCCTGCCGGTGGCCGCTAGTCCTGAACGCTGCGTGAAAGAGCTGCATTCGCTCATTCCTGCCGTTGGGATTTCTTGAGCACCTACTGTGTTCCAGGCCTAGCCAAAGACATCCCTTCCCCCTGCTTCCTTCTGTGCTTGAACAAACACCGGATCTGCTGTGCAGGGCCCTGGGGGGTGCAGGGCGAGGAAGGCCCCGGAGGCTGTGCTTGCGACTCACCCAGAACCCTCCTCACCTAGGCACTGGTGAAGGCGCTGAGGGCAAGGCAGACCGGGCCTCTGCCCTCACTCAGCAAGTTCACCTTCCAGTGGGGGGGGGGTGGGGGTCAGAAAGCAAAGAAATGAGCAATTTCCAATAGTGATAAAAGGGCCAGAAAGAAAAATAACCAGGTGTCGTGACTTGGGGCATGAGATTAGTGGCCAAAAAAGCCCTCTTTGCAGAGATGACACCGAGCTAGGCACGGGCAGATCAGGGCTTGGGGTGCCGGGCTGAGGGGACAGCAAGGTCAGTGACCTGAGTGCAACCGAAGGCGTGCATTTGAAGACCAGCAGGAGAATGAAGCCTGTGGGGGATGTGGGGGGCCGGAGTCAGCGCGGTGAGCCGGGCAGACAGGAGCTAAGGAGCGGAGAAGCTCCAAGGCGTGTCTCCTGCCGCACAGCTGCCCAGGAAGGAGAGGGCTCCACAAGCAGGCGTAAGCTGTGTGGCTCAGGCCCAGGCGCACGGCCTCCAGGGTTGGTGTCATCTGTCTAATGGGTTAATGACGGTTTGGGATGACGTTCCAAGCAGTTGCTGCAGAGCACGCGCCATGTGGGCCGAGAAGGAAGCCGGGCTGGGGCCTCGCCTCTGCCCCTCCTCCAGGCGGCCAGTAGGCTGCCCTCTGCCTGCCCTCCCGCCCTCTGCCCATTCAGCTCTGCCCGCCGCCTCTCCGCGCCCGTGGCACTTCTTGCTGCTTCTTGCTGCTTCTTGCCTGTGCTACCTGGGAGCTGTAAGGAGCTGGTTGCTGAGGAGTTGACGGCCCACCCAGGGGGCTGATCTGGGCTGAGAGGTGGGGAGGGGCCTGAGCAGCCCTGGCCCCGTCGCCATGATAACACAGCGGGCCGACAGCTTTGCAGGCTCTCCCGGAGCTGCCAGTTCTCACTGGGAATAAGGGGCCGTGCGGGGGAGGCAGCCACTCCAAGGCCCCTTTGACTTTCATAAGGAAATGTGGATCAGGTCCCTTGGCCATTCCCCTGTGTCACCCCCACATTTCAAGACCAGGGAGAGGGTCAGGTCACTTCATTACAACTTGTCTTCCTTGTCCAGAGGTAATTCTAGAAGGGAATCAAACTTCTAAATACCCACTCCAAACCCTCAGCCCTGAAGGGAGTGTCACCTCCCACCAGAGGCCTCTGATCTAAGCAGAAATGTGTATCTTTTCATGGTCTAGTCAGTCCGTTTCATTTCACCTGCAGGAAAATGTGCCCAGACCCGGGCATCCAGATGCTGGGTTCAGACGTAGCTCTTGCTAATCGCTGAGGCACAAAATTGAATTAAGTTAAACCAGAGCGATCAGGGATCGCCCTGCATGTTGGCAGAGTGACCAGACACCCGTGATTTCAGGTCGCTGTGACATTCCTGGTCTCTCCCCCTGAAAACAAATCTTTTCCTTAGCTGATGCCTAAATGTTCTTTCACAAGGGTTAGATCCTTTCAAGCCATGCTTCGAAGGGACTGCTGGGTCCCAGGAGCGGCACCGTCACTAAATACACATTCAAGTATGGATGACTGACAGGCCAGTGCCCTGATCCCAGGTGTGACAGGAGAGAGCAGGAGGGACACTGAGGCAGGAGAAGGAAGAAGGTTCTGGACCTCTGGGGCACGTGAGAAGCCTGGTCGATGAGGCTGTGCGAACTTTCGGCGTGGCTGCCAGGCCACGCGGAGGGGTGAGGATTTGTCCTGTGTACAGTGAGAAGCATCTGAAAGGTGTTAGGCTGAGGGGCCACGGGATTGGATTTCTGTTTTGAAAGGCTCCCTGAGCCGATGTGTCAGAGGCTGGAAGGACCCCCAGGGAGCAAGTGTGGAGTGGGAGGCCCGGGCAGAGAGGGGCGAGGCATGGTAAGAGATGAGGATGTCTTGGCCACAGCTGGACAATGGTGTGGAGAGGAGCTGGTCTGAGACCTGTTTTGGAGGAACAGCTGAGAGGACTTGCTGAAGGATGAAGGTGAGGGAGAGGTGGAGAATGAGGATGCCTATGGTTCTGTTGGGGGCAAGCCCAGCTGAGACAGCCGACCCAGCGTTTCCCAGCTCCGGCCCCAAACCCCCACCTTGGACTTCACCCCAGGGAGTGAAAGGGAATGATGTCCTCCCTCCTCCCTGAGATAGCTGAAGCCTTCGGCACAGTGAAAGATGCTTTGTGGCGGGGAATGCCTGCCACCAGCCTCCCTCCCCAGGAGCCTCCAGGCACTAAACACTCTGGTTTCTGGGTCTTGGACTCAGTAGGGGGATGAGGGGGGTCAGCGAGTGGTGGTGGAGGAGGGAGAACACTGAGGTCCATTGACAGGGAGCTCAGCGCCCCCCCCTTCAGAGGTGAGGGGCACTGGTGGCAGATCTCCACAGTGTCCCTGGCCTGACCCTTCCACTCTTCGCCAAGGTCACCCCAACTGGACCTAGGCCCAGGGATGGAGCCCCAAGCCGGAGCTCTTCCCTGGCAGGAACTGAGCTGGCCCTTGGAGGCTCCCCAGGCCCTTATGAACTGATGCACCATTCATCCAGAGGCTGCCTGGCTTCGAGCAGCACAGGCCCCCTGGGCCCTGCAAACACCTCCTCTCCTCCACCTCCACAGTTCCAAGGCCTGATGTCCAGTGAGGGGCCCCCAGAAGCCAGGCCGCCTGGCCTCCAGACCACAGTGGGCCTGAGGGACTGGCATGGCCTGAAGATGGAGTCTGTTCCCCTGAATGCACCTTTAGAAGGCAGGAGAGGAAGTGCGTGCAGTGAGGAGGGCTTGCCCAGCAGCACTAGCTCTTCTCTACCGTCCAGGGGGCAGGGGCTAAGGGAGAGGGGCTGCGCTTCTGCTCCTCCCCGGGCCAGAGCAGAAGGGCCTGATTTCACCCTAGCGAGAATGCAGCGGGGCCGATCCCCACGGACGCCGTGTGACTGCACAGCTCTGCCAGCCTTCGAGGCGCCCGGTGGTGCCGACAGACCTGAACCCGGCTTTGGGCTCAAACAGATCTGGGGTCACACCGGGGATTTCTACTTGGCACTAGTTGTCTGAACTTGAAACGGTGCTTTTTTCATGGCGGAGGCAGGTAGGCATTGCCTTTCAGCCCTGGGGGCCTTAGAGCCAGAGCAACCTGACTCGGATCCCTGCTCAGCCTCCCAATAGCTGCCTGACCTTCGCCAGCCTCACTCAGCATCTCCGCCCCTCCTCCTAACCCTCCTCTGTGTAAGTCTCCCCGGGGTTGCCCAGAGATCCAGTGAAATGTTATCTGTTAAGCACACAGCAAGCACTTAATACATGCTGGTGATTTGGTGACTGTTGGTATGGGGCTCGAGGCAAAAGGGGGAGCTCGCTCTCTCTGGGAGCCTTTCCAGGAGTGAGGTCTTGCATGCAGTCTTGCACATTTCAAGGTCTGCTGCTCAAAATTTGGTTCGCAGATGAGTCGCACGAACATCATCTGAGAGCCTGCTAGAAATGCGGGGTCTTGGCCCCACCCCGGACCCCCTAAATCACAGCCTGCAGTTTACTTACATGCACAGGAAAGTTTGAGAAGCACCGTTTGAAGGTCCAGGGAGGCCCTTCCGTAGGCTGTCTGACTCTGTCTTCAGGACTTCCTTGGTGTTGGGTCATGTTCAGTCCATCCATGTAATATAAACCACTGAACCTGCCTTGCTGAATCAGTTTCTGACCCACGCTTCACGCAGGTAACTTGGTAAGAGCTGGTTCGTTGGCCTCACATCCCTACGCAGACCTGAGTTGCCCACCTGTTTCTGGCACCCTGTGGGAGGGGGGCATAAGTCACGGCACAGCCTCTGTCCCCCACCCCCCAACACCCACACACACCAGCCTAACCAGGAGGATGCTCGGGCCCCAGCCACACTCCCTCATCAGCTGTAAGCCAGGACATTCTTTCTTTCTCCCTGTTCTTCCAAGATGGGGTGAAGTTTGGGGCCAAGGAGATTGCAAAGGTTTTTATTTCAGAAGTCTCTCTGAATTGGAGGTGGGAGAGGCCGGCCTGCGAATATTCTGTGGTTTTGAAGATAGCATAGCACGAGTATGTCTAAAGTCTGTGTGTCCAGTTGCATTGCACAGTTAGGAGGGGGACAGGCTTGGGTCTCTTTTAAGGAGTCTCTGGCAAAAGGGTTAAGACCAAAAAACAAAAAAAAAAACCCCAAAAACAAAAAAGCCCTCAATTTTTAAAAAGGAGCATCTTTTGCTCTTCTGTATAAAACGACTATTGCAAACCTAAGCTTCAAAATAAGGGAGCCAAGAGAGGAGGGTTGAGATGAGCCAGCGACTGGTAACTTGGTGCCTTCTCTGCTTGGCACAGTGTTTACTCTTAGCTGCTTCTTTCTGATCTCAAAGATGAATTTACACCTTTAATAGTTGGTAATCAGTGAAGATGGCTTAAGTAAGGTCTATGGGGTCGGCAGAGCTGTTCTCTCTTACTAGCAAGTGGCCCGATATCCAACTTTTTGCGGATTTGGCTATAGAGGAAAAGTTGCCAACAGCTTCCGGGGAAACCGTGTGAGGCTTGGAACTTTTAACAGATTAAACAATTGTAAAGGAAAGACTCCTCCCTAAGCATTATAGCTATCATTTAAGTACATACTCTTGCCAGTACTGTGCAAAGGGTCTCGTGTGCTTAGATCGCCCCATTTGCTGACAGTAGCCCCACTTTACAAATGACTTGCCCAGGGGCACCTGGGTGGCTCAGTTGGTTAAGCGACTGCCTTCGGCTCAGGTCATGATCCTGGAGTCCCGGGATCGAGTCCCGCATCGGGCTCCCTGCTCAGCGGGGCGTCTGCCTCTCCCTCTGACTCTCCCCCTCTCATGCTCTCTATCACTGTCTCTCTCAATAAATAAATAAAAATCTTAAAACAAACAAACAAACAAACAAACAAATGACTTGCCCAGGGCCACTCAGCTAGTAAGTGGCAGAGCTGGGATTCAAACCCAAGTCCTTCTACTTCTAAGCCCAGGCTCTTGAACACTGTTCTCTATGCCCTGGCTGTGCTTGCTGCAGAGTAAGACTGACCAAAGATGGACTGCCTGGAGATTAACAGGTGAGGGTTGGTGTATGAAATGGTGGGTGGTGTACCAGAGTGTTTGCATTTATTTAAACTTCGTTTCAAGTTTTGTATGTTTTTTAAATTATATCGGTTAGAGGTTTATCAATGTTGTCCTTTTTTTGATACTTAATAAAGTATCACATTCTTACAGTTAAGGGCTTGTCTAGTTAACACTATTTTCTGTTACCTTTCACTTGACCTACCCAAGGTGAGCCAGCCACCTAGTGGCCAATGCTGGAATTGCAGGTATAGTGGCCAGAAGGGAATAATGACTTCAGAAGGCAGGCTTTGTAAACACACACCTATAAAGTGACCATGTAACAACAGTCATCACAATTGCCTAAACCAAAGCTCAACAAGTGACTAAAAAAGAGGAAGAAAGAAATCCCACTTTACCTTTGATTTTCTATGTGGCCGTAAAACCAGAAAGTTTTCATTTGGGACACCAAAGAGAACCTTAGGAAACATCACATGGTTTTACTTGTTCATTCCTAAAACTCAGTGTGAGAGGAATTCTGAGCCTACTGTGCTGTCCCCAGTTTCTTTCACTGTGCCTGACAGTTCTTCCTCCAACACCTGTGCATTGTAGTAGAATTCAGTGTATTCATTCAGATGCCTCATTCAGGACCTCAGATGAGAAGAGGTCCTAGCTCTCTCTGAGGCTGAGTTGCCGCATCTGGGAAATACTAGGATTGGACTTGATACTGACTAGGTTTCCTCATAGTCCCAATATTTGGTGTTCTAATAGCTTTTAAGACCAAAGGAATAAATGCCTAATGATGAAATATCATACCAAAGGTAAAACATTTTGGGGAAACACAGGTCTTGTAGGCCCACCTCAAATCCCACTGCATTGGCTGCCTCTGTATAAGGCCAGCTTTGTGCCCTTCCCCCCACCCCCCATTTCCTTTGGAAAGTGCAGAAAGCCCCCTTGTCTTGAATGCTTCCTTGCAGAGGGCTCCTGCTGAAAGACTGCACACACAGCCAAGACTTTGACCTTCACCTTTGCCCCTGACTTACTTGGTGAGAAAGAGTTTTTATCCTCCTCTCTCTAGGTTTTGGGGGGTTGGGGGGAATCTAGCTAGGGTTAGCAAGAATTCAATGAAAATATAAATAGAAATGTGGTCTATAAATAACACTGCCCCCAAAATATCTGGAGGCATGAATACCGGCAGGCAGCAGACGGTCACAAATCATGACGGCCACAAATCATGACGGCCTGGACAGTGAGTGAGCCTTGTTCATTTGATTTGGGATCTCTCAGGATACTTTAGATTTGCCAATGGGGCCCTAGAGAAACCCTCTGTCTTTCTGGGCTCTAGAAATGCCTTCCTTGTTTGCTGCCCTCACACCCATCTTCTGCCAGACCTGCTTTGTGAACAGATACAGTGGGGCAAAGTAATGCAGCCTGGAATCAGACCTACCTTTTAGTCTCAGCACTGGGTGACTTGGGGAAATTCAGAAGATATCTCTGGGCTTCACCTTTTCCTCTGGGGTCATGGGGATTTAAAAACTGGAGTTTTGACTTTTTTTTTTTTTTTTAAGAGAAAGAGAGCGAGAGAGGTGTGGGCAGGGGCAGAGGGAGAGGGAGAGAGAGAATCTTAAGCAGGCTCCACGCCCAGGATGGAGCCCAGTGTGGGGCTCGATCTCACACCCCTGAGATCATGACCTGAGCCAAAATCAAGAGTCAGATGCTTAACCAAATGAGCCACGCAGGTGCCCTAAAAACTGGAGTTTTATAAAACAGGAACCATGCCTTATTTCATCTTAGTTAAGAGGGTGGAGTCTAGTGCCAGATTGCCTGGCTTCCAATCCCTGTTTTGCCCCCTACTAGCTGTTTGACCTTGGGAAAGTGACTTAACCTCTGTGTACTTCAATTTCCTTGTAAAATGGGAAGAATAATGGCATCTACTTTGTGCAGCTGTTGTAAGGACTAAGTGAGTTAATATTTTCAAAGGGTTTAAGCCAGTGTCTGACACATAGTGAACATATATAAATGTTTATTAAATAAAGAAACAAATCCATAGATCCCCTGTGCCTGGAGTATTACCTGGCACATAGCAGCTGCTCACAAATGTGTCCAGTGAAAGACTGAATGGGTAAGGGTAATGTAATAAGATTGTTCTTATTGAGTTCTTTCTAAGCCTAGAATGCTATAAAATGAAAGTGGGGTTTTTATTCTTACCTACTGGGGAGACAGGAGTTCAGTATACTTCCTCTTTGTCCTCATCCATCGTTTCTGCCTTATACACACTGAATTTTGTTTGCCCGGGAGGAATGCCTGGCGCTGATGCATCTTGGTGGGTAGAAAGCATGCTCATTCTGATGCAGTTTTCTGCAGCAGCACCAGCCTCTCTACATAGCCTCATCCCCCATATCCTTTTTAGCATTACATCCACATTTTGCTTAGTGCCAACAGAGTTCTTTGCAAGCCAAGCTAGCTGTTACATAGACAAGTAATTGTGTAGCATTTTGCTAGGTGTGCACTGTAAATATAAATAAGAGAAAAAAACCAGAAAGCTCACTCCTCTCAGAAAGCAACCTGAAATGGACAAAGGAGGAAATAAGTATAAAGAGCACTGAGCCAGGAGTCCAGTGCTGATTCCAAGCCCAGGCCTGCCTCGGCTTAGGTGTGTGGCAAGGATCATCCCAGCAGCTCTCTGAGCCTCTTCAGATCTGTAAGGGGAGTTAGATTAATTCGGTACTTCTCAGTTTCAGAGGTGCATGGGAATCATGAGAGGGGCTTTATGAAAAATGCAGGTTCTCACCCTGCCCCCACCATTGCCTTCCATTCTAACTCAGGGGTCAGGGTAAATCCCAGGAATCTGCGTTTGTAACCAACACCCCGACTATCTGTGATTCAGGTAATCCAGGGGCTTTCTCAGGAGCATTGCGGGGTGGGGGGGCGGTTACCTAGTGCTATGTAACAAATTACCCCCCAAATTTAGCAGCTTGAAACAACAGCGGACATTTATTATCTCACTGTTTCTGTAGGCCAGGAATTTAGGAGCAGCTTAACTGCACGGTTTTGGTTCAGGATCTCTTGTGATGTCACAGTCCGAACGTTGGCACAAGGCGTAACTGGGGACTCGCTGGGCAAGACGGCTCGCTCACGTGGCTGGCAGACTGGTGCTGGCGACTGGCAGGAGGCCTCGGGTCCTCGCCACGCGGACCCTTCCATAAGGTGCTTGAGTGCCCGTACTCCGTGGTGGCCAGCTTCCTGCAACGTGAATGATCTCAGAGCAAGACGAGAAGGGGGCGGCGGTATCTCTTAGCACCCAGTCTTAGAAGTCACCCTGTCGTTTCCCCAATGTTCTGCTGCTCCATGGCTCAGCCCCGTACGGGCTGGGAGGGGACTGTGTGAGGCGGGGGACCCATCACCAGGGGCCACCTCGGAGGCCGACTACCACAGGCTCCTTTGAAATGGTGCCGATGGTGTCAGCTCTTGTTGTGGGGTTAGGATTGGGGTAGAAGTTAGAGGGAGGAAAGACAGCTGAGTTGGGGGCCCTGGGGAACGTAACCTGTAGGTGCAAAAGCTGCAAAATCCCCCCCAGAACCAGGCTGCCAGCCCCAGTGCCCTGCCAAGCCCCAGCCTGGCCGCTAACTTGCTGTGTGAAGTTGGGTGAGCCATGGCCGTGTCTGAGCTCAGTCTTGACCTCAGAGAGTGAGGGGGCTAGACATGATGACCTCCAGGATCTCCTGGTTTTAACCCCAGGATCCATGTGGACTGCGGTGGGCGTCGACACTGGTGAGAACACAGGCTTGAGCCCATGCTGTCCGTGCCCGGCCAGTGACCAGGCCCATGTGTGTCCCCCATCCTCTGACCCTCAGGGCTAAGACTGGAGGGAGAAGTACTTCGGAAGGGGCTGATGGTGCCCGGGTCCGCCCCCGCCTGGTAAAAACCATGGTCCTTGGCCTTGACGGTTCAGGAACTCAGGGTGTTTCTGAAATAATACAACTAGAATAGCTCTGCGTTGCTCTGTGTGGTTTGTGTGATCAAACCCCTGTCACCCATTCGGTATCTTCTAGTACCACTCGTTACATCCCGTAACCTCCCAACACATTCATTTCCTTTAGCTGGGTTCTAGTATCTCTGGACCTTTGCTCAGGCTCTTCTCTCCTTCTGGAACATTCTCTCCGCTTCCCTTGTTCTGGCTCATTCCTTCCACTTTGCAGGCCTGTCCTCCCTCCTGTGTGTCCTACTGTAATGGGTCACTCTGCAGCACAGTGCTCCCACAGACGGCGTGCCCCGTGAGGCCTGGGCCGCATCTGTGTTGTGGGCCGTCACCGCCCAGCCCCTGTTTCAGCGCCTGCATTTGGGAAGGCTGGATTACTAGTGAGTGAGTGAGTGAGTGAGTGAGTGGCGCTCGCTGACCATGCTCATGGGGGTGGGCTGAGATGTAGCTCTGGGGGAAGGCAGGCCAACCGTATACACAGAAAAAAGGTACCAGAGAAAAGAAGGAATAGAGCAAAACCATTAAGGGCCTAGGCACTTCCAGGCGGCCTAGAGAAAGGCCACAACACATTAAATTCCAGCCCGGCCACTGACTAGCTTTGTGATCTTGGGCAGGTCACTCAGGTCACTTTTCCAACATTCAGCTTCCCCAGCCATAAAATGGGAATGACAGTGGAACCCGGTACCTAGATCGTAGATTGTGATGAAGATCAAATAAAAGAATAAATATAAAATACACAGCACGGTGCTTGGCACATACCAAGTACTCGGTGATGTTACCTATTACTTGTATTATCCTCACCACCCTTGCAGGAGCAGGGGGGAACCCACGGAAAGTGTTGCTGGGAGGTTGCTAAAGAGGGTTGACTGTCTGGGCTCGGTTCTGCCAACAGAGCCAAAGCTCTAGAAGAGCAGGCTTTGGGGGACTGTGTCCACCCAGAGAGAACCGGGCAAACTTCCCTCTGGCTCGCGTGGCCAGGCCTGTGGTTGTGGGCCTGCTTTCCAGTGGGCCTCTACATCCTGGGGATTTTCCTCTGCTTCAGACCATCAGAAGTCAACGGTGTCTTTCAGCATCACCCTTGGAACCAGGATGGTCCCTGCTTGCCCACAGCCTCCTCAGCTGGCTGGGCCTTTTCTGTTGTGTCTCTGTGCCCCGGAGGCCCTGTATCCCTGGCCTGCCCCCTCCCCACCCCACCCCCACCACTGGCCCCCCCCGCCGTGGGCCAGGCCACAGGGAGAGGCTGCCGGAAAGTTCTGCCCAGCGTCCCACCGTCCCCTTTCCTGAGGGCAACCTCCTCTGGCAGGGAGGAGCTGAGGCTGTAGGGGCTGAATGGGGCCTTTTATACTGCGGCTCTCACAGGGAGGGTGTGAGCCGCTGCCCACCACGCCCGCCACACCCACATCCCCACGGTGGGGGACAGCCTGGCCCTGACACTGGGCTCCAAGTTAACCACACTCTCTGGCCCCGCTCTGTCTGGGTCCTGCAGGGCAAGCCAGCAGCCCCCAGCACATGCAGAGTGAGCTACATTTACTGGTCCCCTTGGGTGTGTGTGTGTGTGTGTAAATGAGCGACACAGTCTAGAGTGAGAGGGTGTCAACACACTCACACTTACCCATTCAGTAAACATCAGCTGGGGGCCACTGTGCACCAGTCCTTGTGCTGGGCCCTGAGGATACAATGGCAAACGAGACATCATACAAAGAGGGAAGAGTATTACAAGTCGCAGTGAACTCTGGGAAGGAGACAGTGGAGGGCTGGGAGAGAGGTGGAGAGGCTCCCCCTCACTGGGATGGCCTGCTGAGGCCTCCCTGTGCGGTGATCTGAAGTATGGAAGGCGTTATGTGCCAAGAGCTGGAGGGAACTGTGTCCCGGGAGAGGGGAGAGCATGCACACAGACCCTGAGTGGCAGGTTTGTGACCCTCACCGAGCGCAGCATGGCTGGCAGGCTGAGACCAGAGGGCTGAGGGAGGGGTGAGTCAGACCCTGCCAGGCCTCTCAGGCCACTGAAAGGAGTGTCGATTTTGCTCGCAGTGCCCTGGGAAGGCACTGAAAGGTTTAAGCAAAGGCTTCATTTTAAGAATGTTATTTGGGCTACTGGGCAGAAAATGGACTGGGAGTCAGAGAGAAAAGGTCACTGCACAACTTGTGGGCTATCTGCCAAACACGGAGTGGGGGGGCCTCTCCCTTCTCCGTGACAACAGGCACTTGGTGTCAGACTGCTCCCCCGCGCCCAGCCGTGTGCCTCCAGTCCCCGCCTGAGCTCCGTAATCCCACCCGGCATCGGAGAAGGCGGACGCCCAGGCCGGTTAATGCACCCAGGGCACCGGGATTGAAAGGCCGGGGGCCTCTCAACTCTGCAACCCACCCTCTGATCCTGTGCTGGCAGCTGAATGGCGCTAGATTTTGATTTTTTTTTTTTTTTTAATTTTTTTAAAACTTCCCACTGGACCAAGAATGGAAAAGTGAAATCTGGAAGGTGAAATCAGACTAGCGTGACCATGGCCGAGAAGGTCAGTGGCCTCAGCCTTTGCCACCGGGCCCCCCATTAATGTAGGTATTACACGGGCTTACCAAGCACCTCCCCAGGCTGTGCTCAGCCCCGTCCAAGCTGAGCTCTGAATGAGACCACAGCCTGTGCCTTAAGGAACCCCAGTGGCACCCAAGTGGCGTTTGTCCTCAGCCGGCCACTTTAAGTACTGTTGTATTGAATCCCAAAGCCTCTCCCTTCCCTGGGGCTCAGGAGCACGTGGGAGGTCAACCACAATGCCCTATCTACCTCCCAGGGTTCGGCTGGGCCAGCCTAGTGCCCTGCCAACCCATGGTGCTACCACCGTAGCCAGCATCCCTCCTTGATCTGATATTTATTGGGAATCCCTAGATGCCGGCTACCTTGTAGGGGATTCATAAGACCCAAGCTGCTATTGTCTGGTAGCATGTAATCCACAGTAAGATCGTATAGCTAATGAAGTATCTCTGGTCTGTATCAGGGCTAAAGACCGAGGCTGGGCATTCTGTGAAACAAGACAGAACAAGCTGACAAATTCAGGGGTTTTGTTTCTGTGAACACAGCTCTTCCCAGAGCTAACACTGTAGGTAAGCATCTACCCCCTGTTTACCACAATTAATAAAAGTGTTCACATTTCATAGAGAAGGGACTTCATTCCAAGGATCCAGACTCACTGTGAACTTAAATTTGCTGCAACTTGAATCAAATCATAAAGCGTGTATTTTTAAATAAGCCTGGAGAAAACAAAAGTAGATACCACTACAACAATAAACGTGTTCGTGGCCCTTCTCTGCAACGTGTATCACCCACTCCAGAGTTCTAACATAAAATCTGCTCTGGCGCAATCAGGGTCTTCTGGGTTCACGCGACTCTCTTTCTTGGCCTGGGCGCTGGTTACCTAGGGTGGGTTCTGTTTGTGAAATTCGTTGAGCTATACATATGCATGTGCACTTTTCTGTATGTATATTATACTTCAAAAAAAAAAAGGTTTTTTTTAAAAAAAGAAAGGAAAAAATTGTTGTGATCACAGATGGCTCTACAAGGCTGCTCAAAAAGACTTCAATTCCGTTTGATTCAGTAAAGATGAATTAAAACCTCTGCTATGCCTGCCAGGCCTAGGTGCTTTCTTTCTAGCCGACACCCATAAATCCCACCTGGCCCCACTGAGGGCGGGGGAATGAAAGGCTGTGTTCCCTTAAGCCTGGCTCTGCCCTGCGGATGGGACCCTCCAAACCAGAACCTGGAAGATCATTTACCTCCCCTGGAAGTGATGGGTCTTACCGTAAGCATGCTGTGGCTGCACGAGAGTCAAGGTTGCCATCTCTGGAAACCCCGGTGGATTTTTGCGAGTCAGTTTCCCCGAGTGTGTGGGAGAGGGGGCGGAGAGGGCCGCGCGGGAGGCTCACCTGCTGAGTCACCCTGGCGCCCCCAGGTGGGCGGGTGGAGTAATGGCTGCCTCTCGGCTGTGTTCTGCTCTCTGCTCTTGGAACTGGGCAGACGGAAGAGTGTCCCAGAGGAGAGCAGTGGGAGCTGCGTGGGACACAGTGTTTTCAGGGGGCGGGGGTTTGAATCAGGAAAGGTGGCTGCAGGCTGAAGGGAGCTAGTGTTCGGCCTTGAGTGGGGAAGATAGGTGATGGAGGGTGCTGGGGAAACACTATGGTGCTCAGATCCCGCTGGCCGGTGAGGAGGTGGGCGGGGCCAGGTTGTACCTCCACCCCCACGCTACCCCACCTACTTGACCTGGAATTGTCAGCTCTTAAGAGATCCCGTTTGCTCAACGTTTATTATGGGCTGGGCTCCGTGTTCAACGATTTTGTACACGGGTTCATTGACGCCTCACAGTAATCCTCTGAGTTAGGCATTACGAGGCCCATTTTGCAGTTTGAGGAAACTGAGATTCAAATAGGCAGTGACTTGTCCCACATCACATAACAGTAAATGGCAGGGCCAGATGTACTAGTCAGGAACCTATAGGTGACAAGGAGTAGACCCATCTCAGTCTGGTTTTAGAAAAATCGGGGAAATTTATTGGCTCACGTAACTGAAAACTTCACGGGTAATGATTTCAGGCATGGCTGGATGCAGGTGACCAAATCGTGTGTCTCTCTAGTTCTTAGCTTTGCTTTGTTCTCTGGCCACTCGGACAGCCTTTCCCACATGGTGACAGAGATTTGCAAAGATCCTTCCTAGCAACTTGGGTCCACAGTGACTGAGTTAGCAGCCCCTGGAGAAAGAGTACTTCTCTTCCTGGTGGTTCCGGCAAAAGTCCCGGGCTGGTTCTCCTCGGACCGACTTGGGTCGCATGCCCCAGGCTGGACCATACTGATTGGTAACGCCA
Organism: Mirounga leonina; assembly: GCF_011800145.1. Lineage (NCBI taxonomy): Eukaryota > Metazoa > Chordata > Mammalia > Carnivora > Phocidae > Mirounga > Mirounga leonina. The sequence goes on along the minus strand of NW_023270265.1, from coordinate 29,081,735 downwards.
GGAGTTTGGGGTGAGGGGAGCCCTACTGAAATCAGACAGACTGAGAAGGAAGGAGGGATTGTCCCTCACAAAGCTCGGGGCACCGCACTAGAGATGCTGGTGGGCAACCCCACAGATGCCTGCCCTGCTAGACTCGGAGCCAGAGCTGTGGGGGTGGGAGCTAATTATTCCTTTTCCTGCCCATGGGCAGTGTTTGTGTCTGTATCACTGTCTCAGTCTGGCCCAGCTGCTATAACAAGAAGCGCAGACTGGGTGGCTGATAAACAACGGAAATTTATTTCCGACAGCTCTGGAAGCTGGAAGTCCGAGATCAGGATGCCAGCGTGGTCGGGTGAGGGTTGTCTTTCTGGTTGCAGATTTCTCACTGTATCCTCACAGGATGGAGGCCTGAGGGAGCTCTGTGGGGTGTCTTTTATAACAACACCAATCCCATTTGTGAGGGCTCCGCCTCCCATCTCCCCTCACCCCCCCCCCAAGGCTCCACCCCAATACCATCACAGTGAGCATTAGGATCTCAACATGAATTTTTTTTTTTTTAAGATTTTATTTATTTTTATTTGACAGAGACAGAGACAGCGAGAGCAGGAACACAAGCAGGGGGAGTGGGAGAGGGAGAAGCAGGCTTCCCGTGGAGCAGGGAGCCCGACGTGGGGCTCGATCCCAGGACCCCGGGATCATGACCTGAGCCGAAGGCAGTCGCTTAACCAACTGAGCCACCCAGGCGCCCTCTCAACGTGAATTTTGAAGGGCTCAGACATTCAGACCATAGCACACGCTATGAGCTTACCTGCATGTCATTTTTTTCAGGGGTGGGGAGGTTCCTCTGGTGACCTTTGCATCTTCTCTCCCCAAGTTGGTTTGGCAAAGAAGAGGCTGTCTTGGGTGCCACATCAGTCAGCAGAGCCAGAGAGCCCCCCCCCCTCCAATACTTACTTGCTCTCCGACCCATACAGCTTGCCTGTTCCCTCTTGGGCTCCAGAGACCCTTGACGCACTCTCTCCAGACAATCCTCTGACCCTCCTGAGGGCATCAGGCAACACCCACATTCATGGCACCTGGCTCCGTGCCAGGGATTGCCAGGGACAAAGGGAGTTACAGAAAGTCATCCCTGCCCTCAGGGTGACTGCAATCCGGGGATACAAGACTGTCACGTATCAGGCCAGCTCTGCGGATGCTCCCATAACCCTGTGTAGTGGGTTGACTAGGTAGCCCCCCAGAATATATGTCCACATCTGAATCCCCAAACCTGTGAATATGACCTCATGGAAAAAGGGTCTTTGCAGATGTAATTACATTAAGGATCCAGAGATGAGATCATCCTGAATTGAGGGTGGGCATGAACCCAAAGACAGGTGTCGTTATGGGAGAAAGGCAGAGGGAGATTGAGACACAGACAGAGGCAGGAGGCCACCTGAAGACAGAGGCAGAGACCAGAGTGATGCTGCCACATGCCGAGGAACACTCAGAGCCACCAAAGCTGCAAGAGTCGAGGATGGATTGTCCTCTAACGCCTCCAGAGGGAGCATAGCCTTGCCCATGCTTTCAGACTTCTGGCCTCAGAACAGGGGAGAATAAATTCCTGTTATTTTAAGCCACCAACCTTATGGTATTTTGTTATAGCCGCCCTGGGAGGCTAAGGCACTGCCTTTCCTTTTTGTCCTCAGATCCAATTAGATGGGTAGGAGTGTCGCTCGTGGAGAACGAGGTCTCTCTGCCATGCGGTCTGGGGCCTCCGGGCCCTGCTGTGGCCTCCCCTGTTTCTTAGGCCAGTCCCCTGTGACGCTCCAGGCTCTCTGGGCTGCACTGAAGGGAGAGGGTTGGGAGCATCTGTGCCCTGGGTGACCAGGGTGGCCTATGTACCAGGGGGCCCTGAGATGGTGGCTCCCTGATGAATTTTCTGGGACAGCAGGAGATGGGAGGTGAGAGTGAGGTGACTGCCAGAGGGTCCTGGAGGCTGGCAAAGGAGGGCAAGGCAGGCAGTCAAGGAAGGCTTCATGGAGGAGGCCTTGGGATGGGGAAGGGGGCCCAAGGTGCTTCAGAGAAAACCAAACTCCTTTCTGTGGCTTGCATGACTGCTACATGGCTTCTTTTCTGTCTTTCAGCTTCCCTGTGTGGTTGCCTTTGGCTGAGCACTCTTGTCCTAGAGCTCCCTCTCCTCAAAGTCTCCACCAAACTTCCTTGACCACTAGCTGAATTCTCCCCACCGCCCCAGGCATGCCCCTTCCCATTACCCTGCTTTATTCTCTTTTAGTGGTAGGGGGAGACACATTTGTAACCAAACTACTTACTAGATAGGAAAATTGTGTACTGTATCCCTTCTCTGCTTATCCCCTCCCCAGTTCAAATGTAAACTCCTTGAGAGCAGGGTCCCCATCTGTCTTGTTCTCTGTGGTGTTCTTAGCACCTGGAGCTTCAAGACAGTGATGGGTGGATGGATGGATGGCATTCCAGATGGCAGAGAAAGCAGGGGAGACGAGGTTATGCGAGGAAGTATACATGCCCACAGACACACTGCGAACTTGGAGAAGAGAGGCTGCCAAGAATAGATCAGCTTGGAGGGACCAAAAGAGGCCCCGAGGCGCGTCCTTTCCTACTAGCCAGTGCCCTGGCTAATGAAACAATTCATTCTCTAGAAGCCAATGCCAATTACTAAGACCCATCAGGTACTGCTGAGATGCCTCATTGGTGTCCTGGGCGGGAGGAAGCAATACATCTGCCCCCCAAGCATGGGGACCTTCCTGAGTTAAGGCCCCATCTGTGTGTCCTGGCTCAGAGTGGACACTCCTGGTGAGAAGCTCAGGCCACACTTGGGACTGGGGCAGAGATTGACCTCTGCCAGGCAATGCCCACCAACCTGTGGCTGATACCTGCCCCACCAGAGCAGGGTGGGGAACAGGAAGGACAGGGAGGTATGCTGTTTCAGGAAGCTCTTTCTTTCCAGAGCCCACCAGACACTGGGGTCCCCTCTCCTTCCCACTTTGTTGGTCCGTTCCACCGGTCCGCTTGTATCGGATAGGCAGAGACCTCAGGATTGTTTGTACGTGGTACGCCATGGCGTATCCCACCATCCACGGTTACTGCTTACACAGTTCTCAGTCAGCCCCCAAAGCAGCTGTTGCCCAGACCACAGCATAGCCCCTAGCAGGGTGGAGATGTTGATAATGCTCCCATCACACACAGAATAAAATCCTAAGTCCTCACGATGGCTCTCAAGGCCTTACTTGATCGGACCCCAAAGAACTCTGGATTCATTGCCTTCTCTCTCCCCCTTGCTATGTGAGCTCCAAGATCCCAGGTTGAAATCTCCATTCAGCCACTTAATAGCTGGGTTACTTTGGACAAGTCCTTTCTGAGCTACCATCTCCTGTGCAAAGTAGGGATAATAAAAGTACTTGCTTCGGGGCGCCTGGGTGGCTCAGGTGGTTGAGCGTCTGCCTTTGTCATGATCTTGGGGTCCTGGGATCAAGCCCCGCTTTGGGCTCCCTGCTCAGTGGGGAGCCTGCTTCTCCCTCTCCCTGCTGCTCCCCCTGCTTGTGTGCTCTCTCGCTCTCTGTCAAGTAAATAAATAAAATCTTAAAAAAAAAAAGTGTTTGCTTCAACGTCTTGAGGTTAAGCAAGAGAATCCAATGGAAAGCTCTAAGAATGTGCCTGGCACATAGTGAGCACTTGGCTACTATTTCTGCTTGTCTCGCTCCTCCTCTGTCCCTCTCAGTCCCACCACCCCCGCTGTGCACATCTTAGGGCCTTTGGAGGGAGAGCTGTGGAGCCCCAGGCCTTCCACCTCCAGATGAGACTGCAGAGGCCACAGCGGAGGAGGAACCCGCTTCAGGGTCACACAGCCAGCCTGTGGCCCAGGCAGGACTTGAACCCAGGACTCCTGCTGAGGCCCCCTGCTCCTTCTGCTTGTCCTCCCTTCTCAGCCCAGCCCAGAGCGGCAGCAAGCAGGACCTACACTTATGTGCTTGGACCCCATCAGGCTCGACAGCGTTCTCCAGTTTAAGGAATGAGTTACATCCTGAGGTCTGTTTCATGGCCCATGTGTAATCTTCCTTATGATGCTTTATCCTATTTCTGGGGCAGCATCTGCATGGCTTTGAAGACTCTGGCAGGAGCTATGAACAGGCTGAATTACATTTACAAGAGGCCTTTAATGCCCTGTGGTCTTGGCTTCTTTAGTGGGGATTTTCCTCCTCCTCCTCTTTTTCTCTCTCCTTTTTAATCCGGTCCCCGGTATGGCTTTCCCAGTGCGGTCTGGATTCCTAACAGAGAAGTCAAGACTGAAGAATCCCTTCCAGATCTTCCCTCCCTCTTTCCCCTTCCTACCCTCTGCGGCCTGTGCCAAAGCCCCAAGAAAAGAAAACGTTGCTCCTGTCAGGATTTCAGTGGGAAGGAGAGAAGCCCTGTTGGGGTTCCAAAAAATCAGCCGGGAAATGGCTGCTATGGAAATTCTCCTCTGACTTTGCCCCTGAGCAACAGACCCATGAGCCTTATGTGTGTGTGTTGGGTGGGGGGGTGGAAGGTGTCCGGCGCAGAGGCAGGGCGGCCTCACTTGCAGGGGGTGGGCGCGAGGGGCAAGGTAGGGGTGCCGTGCCAGTGTGGGCGGGGAGCCCATGCACCTGTCTCCCCACCTCTCCCACCCCCATCCCTCCCTTCTCCCAGCCTTCTGCACCTTAGGGAGGCTTTCATTGTCCCTTAACTATTAGTTTTCTGCTGGTTCTGCCTGCAGTGGGATCAGGTCTTTTGTGATCTATGTACCTATCCCCACATCTCGGGGACACCAAAGTCAGAGGAGGGGTCAGCCTTGAGATCGGGGCGTTGGAGAGGGAGGCAGTTTGTCTCCCATGTGCCTCCTTTCCTTTTCATCGCCCGCCAGGATGGGAAGGGACAGGAGTGCTATTTTTGGAGAATGGATAGGTCGTGTTTCCTCTCCTTTCAGGAGGAGCGCAGGTCTGCGGGCCGGGTCCCCACTGCGGTCTCCCCTTCACTTTCCTCTGCTGCTCAGACGAGTCCTTCAGGTGGCCGCGTGGCCACGGGCGTCCCTGGGCCGGGGGAACCTCCAGCTCCCGAGGAAGGAGGCTCAGGCAGAGGGCTCAGAAAGCCCACCCAGGGCTGCCTGGCATCTGGTCCGGCCCGAGAGCAGGTCTCCTGCTGCTGCCGGTGTGGTGCCCGCGCCGTCCCCAGGGCTGTGCGCATACGCCCCCGCGGCATGCGGGGAGTAAGGCGACAGGCAACCAGAAAAGGGGTAGGAGGCAAGGAGGCCAGGAATACCAAATCTGTGACATCTTCCCCCAAGGAAAAGAGGCTGTCTCCCGTGTCTTGATAAATCGTGTTTTATCTCCTTTCAAAAGGAACACACGTGGCAGAGCCGATTTATCTTGATGACGTTGTCCAGTCTGCAGAGGATTGTGCCTCTGCCGGGGAGATGGCCCATGTGCCGGGCTTCAGAGAGGAAGGCAGGGGAGAAAGCTGGAGGGACAGTCCAGGAGAGGAAAGTGAATGGGCCAGCGGGTACCTGGGGGGCACCTTCTGCTGTGTGCAAAGCCTTGTGCTGAGTGGAGTGTGGTACCAAGGGGAGGAAGGAGTTGGTCTCACCCAATGTGGGGGGACGTGAGACACAGGGCTAGTGACCGGGAGCTCAGGCGAAAGCAGCTGCCTTCAGTGCCCCCCACCCCTGGACCCCTACCCTTCACCTCTGTCTCCAAAGGCTGCTCATGGGAACAGCCGGGGGCTTTGTTTTAGCCTCACAAACCTACTCGGCTGAAGTGCCAGAGATGGGATGCTCTCAGATGGTCCCAAGAGGGGAGCTGGTGATAAATGCTCCTCACTCGCCCTCAGTCAGGATACCTCTGAGGTATAGTCCGTTTTACTATCCCTTGGAGTTCTGCAGCGGACCTGAGCTGTGGCTCCCCGTGGGGATTAGCTGGCTGGGTACCACTTCTTTCCCTTTCCTGCCTTCCTTTCCATGCCCTCCCGGTATCTTCCAGGAACGGCTCCCAAATAAACCACTGATGCACCTCATCTCTGGGTCTGCTTCTGGGAAACAGCCTAAACCACGACAACGCTCAGTACCTCCCTAGGGCCTCGATAGAAGAAGCTCACGTGAATTGATATACAAGCTACATATTTGTTCACATGCAATGGCAATTATCTTAATTAGAACTCCTTTGATGCAAGTGATAAAAATCCATCTCCAACTAGTTGCAATAAAAAATAATTTTTTTGCTTTATACATGTGACAGGTACCAAGTAGACCTTGGGTTCAGAACAGCTATGTCCTCCAGCTGCTCAAATGATGTCAAAGGAATCTGCCCTTTGTCCTCTCTTTACTCTGCTTTTCAACCGTTCAGGAAGCATTTATTGAGCACCTACTTTGTTCCAGGCACCGCTCCTTTCTCTCAGGAGGTTTCTTTCTCAGGCAGTAATAAAGATGGCTCCGAGAAGCTCCAGGCTTTCATCCTTCCAGCTCAGCGACTGTGGGAGAGAAAGGGCTCTAGCAGAAGTCTCAGGGCTGACCCTCCTTGGGGCAGATCGGGTCCCCTGCCCATCTCTGAGCCAATCACTGTGACTCTGGTTGGCGGGGCTGGGTCACCTGCCTACCCTTGTTGCCAGGGAGTGTGGTTGGCCCCTTTGAACCACAGGGACTGGGAATGGAGGAGAGAGGCTCTCCAGAGGGAAATCAGGCAGACAGGGACAACAGATGCCTATTACACCTCTAGGACCAGCACTTCGCCACTTGTTGAGCCATGTGGGTTCTAAGATGTGCCACACAGGCCCCTGATGGAAGGAGGCTGTCAAATACCTGTAACATACAGCAGAATGGGGCACATGCCTTAGGAATGGACAAAGTGTGTGGATGTTCTGGAAAGAGGGAGATTACTCCCAGCTTGGCCAATCAAGGTAGGCCTTCTAAAAAGGGGGCATTGACCTAGACATTGATGGCCACAGGGCACAGTGTTAGGACTTGAGAGTCAGACCAAGGAGTTCAAATTCTAAGTTGAACCTGCTGAAAAGGACTATGCATTGATCTAGTTGTTAAAATGGAATTGGGCTAGCTCAGAAGAGCCTGCTGGGAAGGTTTGAGGGGCTGGCATTTCCTGTAAGCCCCGCCCACACCTGCGGAGGGGTGTACCAGCCCGTCTGCACCATGGCCTGAACTGCTAGAGGCTGTGTGTACAGAGAGGCTGGAGAAAAGTCAGGCTGGGGCCGCCGTGCTCCCTTGGCGTTGGCCCACACCCGCCCTGGAAATAGCCACCCACCTAAACTAAGACTAGGAATTCCTGCCTGGCTGGCAGGAATGAATGCCGATTTCTCAAGGAGGGAAGGGCCTGAGAACAAAACACAGCGTGTGGGTTGGGCTGTCCTTTGAATTTATTCGTGAGGTCACTTGGGAGCCGCGCCCACATCAGGCCATCGATCCTGCCCTTAGACCCGGACAAGGTGATTTGGCCAAGATGGCAGCCTCGGAGGCTGCTCCCGTGCCCCAGAGGTCCTGGGCCCTCAGCCTCAGGCGCCTACTGCCCCCTGGGAGAGGTGACTGCTCCTCTCTTGTTTTCTTGACAAGGGGCAGAGGTGGTGGCACTTGGTGGCCAGCTAAAACGCTGAGAAGCCGAGGGAGAGGGGAATGGGAGGGCAGGAGGCCCGCGTCCCATGGCAGCTTTCCCCAGAATCACCCGGCTCACAAGCGTCTCTCTTCCAGGCAAAATCCTCTTCCGGAGAAGCCACATCCGGGATGTAGCTGTGAAGAGGCTGAAGCCCATCGACGAGTACTGCCGGGTAAGGCTGTGTCTGGAGGTGGGGGGGCGGGGGCGGGGGCGGGGGCGGTCCATCTGCCAGAGAGTCTGTGCATCTGTGAAGGAGGGCCGACTGTCCCAAACCTCCTGCTGTGGTCTAGCAGGTGTGGCCTGACGCCCAGAAAGGCCAGGGCAGTGTCTGAGTGTCCCTCGGGGAGGGGTCACTCGTGACTGGGCCACCCTCTGGGGCACAAGGGCCTTGGGATCACAGCTGAGACTTGACTTCTTTCAGGACATGCCCATGTTTACAAAACACTATTTTAAGTCACTTCCAGCGGCTTGGGAGCTCGGGTCTCCCGCCGACGGGATGTTCTGTGTGTGACATTTTCCTGGACACAGGAGAGCTGTTGCTTTGAATTACTTTTGGGACCAGAATTGTTGGAGTCAGTTCTGAGTTCAATAGCACCTGAAACCTCTGAAATGCCTGTTTGTTTATTCACAGAAGTCCTGATGGTTACGGATGTTTATGTACACATTTTTAGCCGTGCAAGTGCTCACACTTACACTCACACACGTGCCACGGGAGCATGAAAACAGCCAGTGCCAAAGAAGAGGTGGGAGAGTGTCAGCAATGTCATGAGGAAGAGCCCATTTGTCTTTCCAGTCGGACTAGAGGCCGGGACCCCTGCAGTGAAGATGACAGGCTCCCACTTCAGTAGCCTTGGCACCTGGCCTCCGGATGGCTAGGCTACCTGGGTTCAAAACCCGCCCCAGCTCTGTGAACTTGGGCAAGCCACTTAACTTCCCAGAGCCTCAGTTTCCACATCTGTGTCATAGGGAGGAGAAGAGCAGCTCCCCACAGAAGGCAGTCATGGGGAGGAGAGGAACTGACTGACACAGCCCAGGCACCAGCAAGCGTCCGGCACAGGGGACGTATTCAGTCGGCGCTGGCTCTTGATTATTATTACTACAAGGCATAAACAATTCAATGTTCCCACTGGCTTTCATGGAGATAGGATTTCTTAGTTAAATGAAACCCGCTGTGGAGTCTGACTCAAGAATCCTGAGGAGAGGCAAGTGTGGGATTGTCTTTGGTTGCAAGTGCTGGTATTAGGGTGGGAAGAGGTGGGATCGAATCCCACTGCCCCGCACCCCCACTAGCTCTGTGACTCTGGGCAAGCTAGTCTACCTCTCTGAGCCCCAGTTTCCTTCATGTATAAAACAGGGTAAAGATGGCTCCCTTGCAGGGCTCCTGAAGGGGGCTGGACAGGAGAATGTGTATCATAGCGTTTGTTGCTTCTCAAATGCTCTGTCCCTACGTGGAGTTGTGGCTGCAGGGTCTCTTTATGTGCTAATACTTTATGATTCAGAAACACTATGTTGGGCAATAAAAATGTTTAAATAAGAAGCAAGTTGCTAAATGTGTTAACTGGTGCTCCCAAGCCAATAGGAAGACGAGCACTCCCATAGAGTCTGCATTAACCCAAGTTTCAATTTTGTAGCTGTGCTGATTATACTTGGTCACATTTTCTGCCTTAACCTAAAAAGAATTCCCCATGATAAATCCCTTAACGTGAGAAGCTCCTCTTCTTCAGATCAATATTCATTTTTCTCTTTAAAGCGCATTTGCCATTTCCAGTTCAATTGACAGCTGCCTCCTGAGCTCTTACTTCTCTTTATTCCTTTCCCAAGAAGTTAAATAAATGGGCACAGCCCATGGAGGAGGGGGCGAAGCGGGGGGAGGCCTCTCCCAGCTGGGGATTTATGGCTCACATCAGCCTCGGAGGGCATCTGCAGTCGGTGTGTCCTGGGCCATCCGGAGGAGGAAACCGATAACATCTTATCTACAGGGATCAGGCTTTGAACAGGACTCCTGAATCAGGATGAGATTCAGGGGGGCTGTGGGGCCCCAGTGGTGCTGCTGCTGGAGGCCGGGGGCGCCATTTAAGTGGGGTCTGCAAGAGGCGGGGCCTCCTAACCTGATTAGCCCAGACAAGAGCTGCTCAGAGCCAGGCAACAAGGAGCAGCGTCAGGGGTTCAGCAAGCAGCCCGCCGTCTCCGAGGCCTCTAATTTACTCTGGGAATGGCAGGGGGGCAGGTCAGTGCAGAAGTGACCTTTCATTCTGCTGAACTAGAAAGCTGGGATCTGTGCTCTGACAGTCAGAGACCTTGGAATGACCTTGGAATGGCCATTAGGGATAAGCCAGAAACAGTCCTTAGCCACTGCCCCCCCCCCCCCCCCCCCGGCATTGCACATCACAGTTCTGCCTCCTGATGGTCCAATCTATGGCCACTAGGGATCCAAGTTTCGCTCAGCATCACTGGCCCCCTCTGTGAATTCCATGATCAGTGCCATGTACGGTCTACTCCACGGCCAGCCTTTCCTTTGTCCATGTCTGTCCTTGGACACACTGCTGAGAACCTCTGGGGTTTTTATTTCCAATACCCTGAGTATGCAGCTCTGCTTGGCTGGCCAACGTCTTCCTTGGACTGTTAGACAACATGGACTCCCAGGCCGGGATTTGCTGGGGATTCAAATGCACCCAAGATTGTGAAGCTGGCTCTGCATGCAGAGCGACCAGCTCCTCTGCCAGGACTCAGACGTGGAAAGTCTGACCGTGAGGTAGACCTCCCCAGACTTCGGGCTCCCTGCCCTCGCCGGCCAGCCGGTCCCTCTGCCCAGAGGTGGTTTCACAGCCCAAATCTCAGTGTTAATTTTAAACATATATGGAGCAGATTGGATGGGCGTCACGGAAAATTTACCGAGCACCAGCCAGGTGATTGTTTTATGTGGCACTTGAGGGCTGGGTGTCTATCAAGAGGGGTTCCAAAGGCATTTCTTTAACTCCATAAATTAATTTAATGGGCAACATGGTTATGCGGTTAATATTTAATGGTTCTGTGGCCTCAGAAAGTCAAAGACTTTCATCTCACTAACAAGCGAGAGCTATACTTTAGGGGCTCCGACTAACGTTTTATAAGTGACTCCATTTACCCCATTCCTGCGTGTGAAATACATGTTTGCAGTGTTTGTCTGTGGGATAAAATAAATATCCCGGGGCAGGGGATGGGTGGGGGGCGGTGAGAGAGAGTGTTTGAGAATGATCAACTCGCTCTTTGCCATAGTAATGACGTTTATACAAGTCTCCATTTCCTGGTGGGTGCAACTAGAATTTTTTTTTTTTTTTTTTTCCTCAAAAAGCTGAGATTGCTTCTATTATTCTGCTGTCCAAAATAGACTTGCTTTCAGGATCAGTGTCTTTCTTTGTGGGAGGGATGAGGTGCTGGTTGTAGTCAGACTGGGGGAGGGAGGTCAGCCCTGAAGGACAGCCTTGAAGGCCCACCCTCCACATCACCCAGACTCATTCATTTTTATCCCCACTTCCCAGATTGAAAAACTGAGACTGTTTTGGGGTGGTGGTTCTTGGTCCCAGGCATCTCCCTCCCACCATGCATGGCCCATCATTGGCTCTCACCTTAATGGAGAGAAAGGTTCGTGTCCCAAGCGAAACACACTCCTTGAAGAAGCACCATGGCTTCCTGTTATACTCAGTCCTGGATATAGGATTGACTGTTCGTGTGGCCCTCATTCTAAGGGCTGGCCCGGGCCAGGAGTGTTGCTGATGGTGAGACTGAGGCAGAGAGCGAAGATGGATGTGTTCATGCCTTCCAAGTGGGCTGGTACTCTGGGGAAACCCAACTGGTAGAATCTCTCCATCTCTGTTAGCCCACATAGACCAGGAAAAGGATTTCCAGCCTGGGATAAAGCTGATTGTGTCCCTTTTCTCCTTGAAGACCCTCAGAGGAGCCCCCGTTGCCCACAAGAACCTGTGAGGGGCTTGGCTGGGCCCTCTGTGGGCTCGTTCCAAGTGCTGCTCAGGCCCCAGCACCTGCCTCTCCTCCCGCCCTGCAGTCCAGTCCATCAGAAGTGCAGCCGTTCCCAACTAGCCAGAGTCCCTTAGGCTGCCACCCCTTTGCCCCTGCTAGTCCTTTTCCTGGGGATGCATTCAGTTCCCACGGTGCCCCTCCTAGAAGCCCCCTGACTCCCCAGGGAAAGCCGAGCACCCCAGAAAACTGTGCATGCCTCCAGGCAGGACAGCTATCCTCCACAGGAGGACAGTTTCTGTCTGTCCACCTTCTCCGGACCAGAGGCTCCTTGAAGGCCACGTCTGTTATCTTTGTGTCTCCAATAACAAGCAGGAAGCCTGGCCTCATGTGGGTGTCCAGCCAACATCTGCCGACAAGACACAAAGATCACACACAAGCAGAGGACACCTCCCAGGAGGGTGACATGTCCCCAAAGCCCCGATGTACAAGGAGCCCTTGTGACAGGGCTTCACTTGCTGCTGCGAACGAGACGCTATTTCCATTTCAAAAGGATTGCAGCTCCGTCCTTCAGAAAGAGAACTCCTGTGTTTGAAATACTGATTCACAGAAGTCCCGTGAGCCCAGCTTCCTAGATGGGGATCCAGGAGACACAGTCCAGGCAGGCCAGAGGCAGCCCAGGGGTGGGGCTGGGGGCAGGGAGTGGGCGGCCAGATGGATGGGACTCCAGCCCCCTGTGCCACGCCCCCACCCCACCCTTAGTCCCTGGGCTTTTACCCAGAAGATTTCCATTGATCAGAAATCAAAATGATGTTCCTAAAAAGAGGAAAATGTTTGATCCCGTGGAAAGAGCAGGATGCCCACGGTTGTTTTGCCAAATGTAAAACTTTTTTGTCCTTGGACAGACCTACCCAGAGTGGTGGGCTTTGTGGAGGGGGTCCTTTCGAAGAAGGCCTGAGGACAGTCTGCCTGGGGCCCCCTCCCATGCCACCGCACTGGAGAGACCAGACTTGTGTCAGCCACATCTGGGTGGAGGTCTCAGAGGTACACAATGCAGCCACCCTCTCTCTTATCTGAAAATGCGTCTTCTAGAATGATGACACAGTGCAAATGGTGGCCCATGTCAGTGGCTCCCAGAAAATGGTGTGGGGCAGGCCAGGAGCTAGAGACCTCAGGGCAGTTTAGCACTGGGGAAGGGGGGCACTGGAAGGACTGGCTGATGGCAAACCTGGGTGGCTCTTTAGCACCTCTTCACCAGTCTCCCCCAGCCCTAGGCACCCACTGCCCTCGGCTCCTTCCCTTGCCTCGTTTCTCCAGATCTGCCCTTAGCCAGCTCACGGACCCCCTGGACCACGGAATGGCAAGGTCAGAAAGGGACTGAAGTCAGCTCAACTGACGTGGGACAGGGGCCTGCATACTCTAAGCAGCCCCACGGGGCAATGCCCCCTCCCTAGATGCTGAGGGCTGGGAGGTTATGCTCATTCCAGCTTTTCCCACATAACCTGAATCGAGAGGCTCGGTCAGATTGAATGATAGGTCAGACACTGAATTGACTCATAACGGTGCTGTTTGCAGTGCTGGAGCTGTGGGCTGTTGGAGCTGGAAGAAATTTCAGAATGTCCGTAGCCTGGATTCATCCCAGCTGTGTTCCATGACTGTTAGTAGGACTTGTTGGAGGACCTGCTCTATAATCAGAGACCTGTGGGTAGAGTGCTGGAGCCAGTATAGACCGGAAGATCAGACGGAGCACAGGCTCTGGACTCGGATGGCCTCACTGAAAATCTTGCTTACTGGCTGTGTGGCCTTGAGAAATTTCTTAACCTCTCTGTGCTTTATTTGCTTCTTCTGTAAAACTGGAATTAGTCATAATGTGATGATTAAATGAGCCAATCCCCCAGCATGTCAAGATTATTAATAAATGCTGACCTAAACAAAGCCCGATAGGTTTCTTCCCTGCAGGACTTCTCAGAGCCTTTGCTATACTAATGAACATGGTGATCTCCATGACCAAGGTGGGCATCTACAAGGCACCATTTCACATGTGCCCACAAAACTCATTTTACCTTCTCAAACAGGTGTTCCATGAGATAGCATGAGATTCCAGAGCTAGTCTGCTTTATTCTAGAAGAAATGACAACCAGAGAGGTGAGGTGAGCTCACGTAGCAAGTATATAGGGGCAGGATTGGAACTCGAATTGAGGTCTCCCGACTCCCATGCCAGTGTTCTTCCTAGTATGCCTCACTGCACTCACCTAGAGAACAATAACAAGGACAATAGTGCAACAACTAAAATTTACGGAATGTTTACTCAGTGCCAGGCACTGTGCTAGGCTCCTCCTCATTATGGTCTCACTTAGCCTCCTAACAGATAGTGCCATGTCAAACCCATTGTACTGAGCTCAGAGAGGGCAAGCAACACGTTCAGAATCACACAGCCCATGAATGGTAGAGCCAGGACTCAAACCTGGCTGGCCCTGAGGCCCCGACTTAACCACCCCATGGCAGAAATCCTGAATGTCCAATGGCAGAGTTTTAGGCCTGGGTGGTGTCCTTGGAAATACTCATGTATGGCCCCCACCTGCTCCTCTCAGAACGGCTGGACTGGGGGGTTCCCCAGCTCTGGCAGTCATCACTGGCCCAGGCCCCGGGGACTGACTGCTCAGCATCTAGCCCTCCTGCCAAATGATTTTGGCCAGAACAGGGCTTGGCGGTAGCACGGATGGGAGCTGCCCTGAGCTGAGAGCCTCTCGTCAGCCTGAAGTCAGGATGAGCCCTCCATGCGGCTCCCTCCGGGGCTCTCTGTTAAATAAAGATGCCTCGGTGGTTCGACCAAAAGGCCTCTTTGTCTGAGGCCCTCACGGCCCACACGTCCTCTGCCCCCGGAATGCCGGTCTCTGTCGGCATGAAGAGCCCCTGTGTTCGCTGCTGGGGCTGCGTGAGCCCTTAGCCGGCCGGGGCCCGCGCCACGGGTGGGTGGCAGTGTGCTCAGCCGGGAGGGTGCTAGCGCTCTGGGCCGGCTGGAAACCTGCCCTGGCCCCCTTCCCTCTTCCTTACAGGGAGGTCACCCTGGCAGTGAGTCTACACGCAGCCCGGGTCCCTGGTCATGGTTTCCCTCCTGTGTCCTGCCGGCCCAGCCCAGCCCAGCCCAGCCCAGCCCTTAGGTTCTGCCTTGTGCGTACAGGCCTGATTTTCCCTCTGTCCCTGTCTGTCGTCTCTCTCTCTCTGTATATCTGTCTCTCCATCTGTGTCTCTACCTATCTCTGTCTCTTTGTCTCTCTCCCTCTCTCTCTCTCTCTGTGTGTCTCTCTATCTTCCTCTTTCTCTCTCCTTCCTCAGTTTTTCTTTTCCTTTTCCCTCTACCCTCCCTGGGGGAGAAAACAGGTTAGGTAGGTTAAGTGAAAACCTGGACGCTTTGGGGGCAGTTTGCACCCATTCTACCTTCTAATTCTGCACATTAGCACAATAGCCTCAGTGTCCCCGTCATAAACAAAGGCAAGGATGTCTGCCTCCAGGACAGAATGTCTACCTCCAGCGACCCGTCATCACACGCGCTCTGGCAAGGGCAGAGGCTGCGTCTGACTCATCCCTGGGACCCCCGGCACAGCCCCATGTCAGACGCACACACTGAAAGGCCCTCACTGTTTGTTGGATGAGTGGGGTCAAGGGGCCCAGGATGGTGCCTGAAACACAGTAGTTGCCCATTAAATGCTCATTTCCCTTCTTTTCTGTTTCCTGGCTGTTCGTGGGGATGGGATGTGTTAGAGACCCTTGGAAAGCCATGGGCTCTAGAAAGAACAGCTGTGAGTTGCCTAGTGTTGTCTTACCTGCTACAGTCGGGTCTTGTCTCATCTTGCCCAGGTGCAGGTATGACATCAGAAAGGACCATCGTGGTGGGATGCCTGGTGCTCAGTGCTGCACCTGCATGGTTTCCTGACCAGCTCAGAGAAGAATTGAACAATTGCTTCCCCGTTCCTTAACATTAGACTTCTCTTCTTGCAGTCAAAGACCACATGTGCTTTTTTTTTTTTTTTTTTGCCCCATTATCATGTCCCACTACTATTGGGTATTGGGCTTGGCACAGCAAAACCCTTCTTCATTCATCCGTTTGAGCAAATACTTCTTGCCTGCCTGCTCTGTGCCAGGCACTCTTCTGGGATCTGGAGACACACAGTCAACAGAACAGAATCCCGACTGCATGGAGCTTACCTTCTAGCAAGTTCTTTCCCACCTTTGACAGGGCCTGTGGGCAGGCCACGTGGCCTCTCTGAGCCTCCACCTCCTTATCAGTAACATAAGGTTGAGGTCTGCCCTCAAGAGGACCATCATGAGGTTCCCAGTGACTCCGCACATGGAAACCCCAGCACGTTCCTCGGTACAGGGGAGCTGCCAGATCGGGTCACGGCACCTGAAGCGGCCCCAGTGAAGGGGGCCCAGGGAGGCACAGGCACATGACAGGCTCCTGTTCAGCTGACCACATACCTGGAGCCTCCTAATGAGCAGTCCTTTGCAATTCCCACAGTCCCAAGTTTCCCTCTCCCTTCTCCTGGCCCTGTCCCAGAGTTCCCTTGGCCCGGGCCCTCAGCCCTGCTTTGGCAGCGACTTCTCCTGTCTGTTTGTACTAAAGAACCATTCCAGTATCTTCTCTGAATACGGAATGGAGTGGCCAGGGGCAGGGCTTCACCTGGTCTCACGACAGCACCCCCACCCCGCCTCCATGTTGGGCAGGTCAGGGGTCCCCGGTGCCCCAGGCTACGAGGGGTAGAGAATGCGCTGGTGCGCAGCAGGAGCTCTGACCACCTCTGGCTGTCACGGCTCACTTTCCAACAGCAGATGCTCAGGACTCCCTGGAGGACAAGCTCACAGCCGGCCCATGCTCCTACCTGGACAGTTATCCCCACCCGGTGACCATCTTCTCCTCTCAGTGTCAGAGTGTCTTTCCTAAACCCCCCTCTCTGCTAATCGTCCTAGGTCCCGTCGGATTCTGTCACAGCCCCCTGTTGTCCTTGCTAGAATTATCTGCTTGTCATTAAATAATTAATTGTGCAGTCAGTATTTAGGGACAGTGACTATCTGGCGATCCTGGAATGTGGCTAATAGGAGACGAGGCTGGTAGAATAAGATCTTGGGTTGTCAGGCTAAGGATCTTGGGCTTACTCTGTGGCCAGGAGAGAATTCTCTCAGGGTTCATGCAGAATGACTAGCTCCTTGAGGGCCCTGAGACCTAGGGATCAATGGACACTGTTTTTGGTTTGGTTGGCTGGTTGTTTAGTGGACGAACTGGCTGGTTGAGTGGTTGGTTGGTTGAATTGCTGGCTGGATGGTTGATAGATTGGGGTTGACTGATGAGTTATTTTTATTAGTTGACTAGTTGGTTAGTGGATTAATTGGCTGGTTGGCTAGTGGATGGGGTGGATGGAGAGCTGTTTTGTTAGCTAGCCAATTAGTTGATTTGTTGATGAGTTGTCTGGTTGGGTGGGCGGCTGGCTGGTCGACTGTGTCGTCCACGGCACCATCCTTGAGCCTCTGCCGTCACTGACAGCCCAGGGTGACCCTGCTTTGGGTTCTCATCAGACCTAATACCCTTTTTTCCTGTCTTTCCACAGGCACTTGTCCGGCTGCCCCCCCCACATTTCACAGTGTGATGAAGTCTTTCGGTTCTTTGAGGCCCGACCGGAGGATGTCAACCCCCCGAAAGAGTAAGTGGTAACTCAGGTCTCTTCTGTGTGCTTTGAGGTGTGGGCCAAAGCTGAGGGCAGCCTGGAGAGGCTCAGGATGTGGAGACACAAGGAAAAGGAGATTGACCAAAGGGATATGGACCATTATTCCCCAGGCTCTTATTGCCAAAGCTTGCTCCTCGTTTCCCTTGACCCCAGGGCTGGCAAGTAAGGGTGTCTCTGCATTTGGGGAGCAGGTTTTCCTGCACACTCATTCTAGCTCACATGTTACTGTAAGGATCAGATGAGGTAGAAGAAAGTCTAATGGTCCCTCTGCTCAGATGTCCAGGATTAGCAGTCATTGCTCTTAATTGTTACTGCTACCAAGCTCCCAGATGCAATGCAGGCCCGGGGAGGCATGTGCTGTCCAGGCTGAGAACTCGCCTGCTGAATAACTCCTGGGCTAGTTCATGATAGACATGAGTAGCCGTGTTTACAGAGGAGGAAACTGAGTCCCAGTGACTTTAGGTGATTTCCCCACGTCACACAGCTGGTTGGGTATGTGACAGGCAGGAGGCTTGAACCCAAATCTTTGATTCCCAGTGGCCCCCATGCTGGCTGATATTTCCATGTTCGGGGAGACATGGGGAACCAGGCAGGTGTCTCTTCTCTGGAATCAGGATGCTCTGGGTCTGGTGTCAGGATGATATACCCAGTCATGCTGGTTTCTCACACACGTGACCAGACTCCATTGTGAGGGCCACCCTCTCTTGCTCAGAACAGTTCCCTCACCTGACCAGGTTCTCAGTGGAGACAAAACTCTGGTTTCCACCAGGAGCTGATGAGCAGAAGAAGGCAGGCAGGCAAGTGTGTTGGCTAGAGGATGGGGGGAGGACTGTCGGGGGTACTATTAGATCACCTCAGTCAATGTCTCTTTTCCCCTAAAATCTTAAAGTACCAGGATGGGTGGCAGAGACGCAGAGGGGGTGGGTACTCCAGAGGGAAGGGGAAGAACTGTACGGAGGAGTGATGTGGGACAGGTGGGAAGAGGCCAGAGGCCATCTGGTGACGGGGGAGGAGAAGTCTGAAGACAAGGGTGTGCATTGCGTGGCTCTGGGGACACCATTCACTGCACTGGGAACAGTGTCCACGGAGATTGTAAAGCGCACCATCTGCACACCCATACATGGCAGTCCTGCCGAAAGGGGACCTTCTCTTTTCACTCATACTAGAAGACCAAGAGCCTGGAATGGCCTGGACCCGCTGGGGGAGAAAAACCTACCCAGCCCAGAGTCTTGCCATCTCTCTGATGGCTGCCACGGGCTTAAGAAACGAGCAAATGCTACAAACCATCAGAAACTCCTCAGTGACTGGCTCACAAGGCAGACTCGTTGAAAGCTACAGAGAAGAGGATGAGTTCACACCCCAGCTCTGCTGCTTACTAGCCACACAACCTCCAGGCAGGTCACTCCCATGGCTTCCCTGAGCTTCATTTCCCTCACCTGTGAAAAAGGGAATAGTGATGAATCCCTGTTCTTGCTACCTCCAGGGGTTATCTGTGAAAGTCAGAGGACATGAGGGCTGGGCAAGAGCTTCGTAAACAACAAAACGAGATAGAAATGTGTGTTCCACCAGAGGGAGAAGCACTGCTCTCACTGCACCTGCTATGTGTCAGGCTCATGAGAGAGGACTTAGATTCTTATCCCCACACTACAGATGAGGAAACAGAGGCTCACAGCGGGAGCCCGGACTTGAACCCAGATTCTTCAGGTTCACACAGAGGCCCGTACTCTTCCCACTGCTCCCGCCTGCCTCCCTGGTTTGGGAGGGGTCAGGGGGACTGGGGTCCTGACGCCTCTCTGTGTCGCTCTCCGTGCTGCTGCCCTAGCCGTCCTCACTCTCTCAGGGCAGAGGAAGGCTCCTGAGACCCCAGCAGTGGCCCCGGTCCATCCAGCTGTGATGGTCTCTCACAGCCTGCCCTTTCCTTTCCATTCTTCCTTCCATGGGGAGAGAAGAGATGTCCCTCCCCAGGCGATGGTCCCTGAAGTCCCATATGATCACGTGCCCACCAGAGGGGAGAGGGATCGTTGCTGTCGGGTGAAGGGGCAGGTCCATCGCCACAAAATCACTGACCCTGCCTTTGATCCGTGCCCCTCAGCCCCGTTCTCTGCCAGTCAGCTACATAAACTGGTCCTATTTCACCTCTCCACCTACGCACTCATGGCAATAGGTTGGCCTTTTGCCCGTTTCCAGAAGGCCCTCAGGAATGATGCTAGCCAGGCGTGGGGAGACGGTGGTGCATTGGTGAGGCAGTGGGCATGGCCTTGCAGAGCCAGTCTCTGGGGTCAGGGCCTGCCACTCAAGGCGGTGATCTCTGGCCATTGGCTCAACTTCTCTGTGTTTCTGTTTTCCCATCCCTAACACATGATAACGCGGGACTCATGGAATGGTCAAGAGGGCTGACAGAGATAACAAGTGGATGAAGACCACCCATAGGAAGGACTCAGCAGTTTTGTTCATGGAAGGTTGTAGAACAGAATGGAATGTGGCTCAGTGCACACTCCCCCCTGCAGATCACAGCCTGGCTTTTGCAGGGAGGGGTCACAAAGCATTTGCCTCCGAGTCACCATGGCAGTGGGGTTATCGGCCTCTTTCTTGAGGTGCTGCCAGCCACCTGGGCTGGTTCACAGCTAGTCTGGCAAGAGACGGCCTGAGACCAGAAAGCCCTCCAGCACGAGACAGACCTGAGGCTCAGGAAGTAGGGTCAGCTGTGGACAGGCAGTTCTGAAGGGCTCCTCCTCCCTGGCCACGCTCAGCCTCCAGGAACTGCCAAGAGAGACGTGTGTTCCAGACCACGGCGTGCTTGCCGTTAAGAGCCCAGACCCGTAGGTGACCCTGGCCTGACAGGCTGGCGATTTATCCGCCCAGGGCCCCCCCCCCCCCCCCCCCCCGTCTCGAGCTGCTTGCACCTTCCCCGCCGGCCGCAGTACACCTCCCCCTCCATCCTGAAACATAAACACAGGATCAAGTAACAGTGTATTTTGACTCGGGGGGCGACTGTAGAGCGGCTTGTCGAATTATCAAAGCCTGTGGATTTAATTGGCATCTTGCAGATAAGCCCCTGGCTCTTTCAAATGTGCTGCTGTAGGAGCCCCGCGGTGTGCACAGGGCCTGGGGGCGGGGGGAGCTGGGTCCCTTCCGCATCTTGCTGGGGAGGCAAGGCTGTGGCAGCCCCGCCTCGGCGGGGGAGGCGGAGCAGGCCCGCGCCCCTCGGCTTTGACCCTGGGCCGCTCAGGGGCTTCTGTCGGGGGAGAGCAGGGTCCTCTTCTGAACAGCTAGCCTGACTCTAGACCACCAGCCCCACACGGAAAGGATGCTCCTTATAGACGGACACTTCAGGTGAGCCTGACCCAGCGCAGCCCCGGTAGCGGTAGCGCCCCGTCTTCGTGCAGCCACCCCAGCGAGGCAGCTCCCGTCCTCCCGCCTCCCGCGACGAACACCGGCTGCTGGGCCAACCCCAAAGCCTGGCCCGGATTCGTCCCTTCCCTCCGCACCCCGCCATCCCCTCAGCACGTCTGGTGTATACTGCCCTCGGAGGGTTTCCGGACCCAGGCTGCCTCTCAGCATCTCCCCTGCTGCCACCCCGAGCCACCCTCTCACCGGTCCTCCCATGGAGTCCGGCCTCCCTGCCTCTGCCCGTGCTCTCTCTGTGGTCCATTTTCAACCTAGCGGAAGGAAGGATCATTTAGAAAGATGCGTCAGATCATGTGGCTCCTCCGCTGAAAGTCCCCCATGCCGCCCACGTCCCTCAGAGTCAGGGCCCCCTCAGCCTGGCCCCCCCTTCCCTCCGCCGGCACCCTCTGCCGCTCCGCCACCGGGCTCCTCTCCTGCTGCTCTGGCCTGCTGGCTGCTGCCCACCCCTGGCAGCCCTGTTCCCGCCTTGGGGCCTTTGCACTGGTTCTTGCCTCTGCCTGGGCCCCGTGGCCCCTCTCCAAGTGAGCCCCTTGGCCTGTCCCCACACCTCCTTCCAGTCTTTCCTCAAACCGCTGCGCAGCAGGGCGGGCCCTGGCCTTCGGCTAAAATCCCCCGGCGCTTGCCCTCCCCTTCCTGGCTTCCTCCTTCCTTGGGGAGAACGCATCACCTCCCACACATGGCCTGTCCACACGTGGCCTGTGCACGCACGGTGGTGACTGTCGGTCCCTGTCACTGGGATGTCGGTTCTGGGGGAGCGGAAGCTTGTACCCGTCCCCTTCACGCTATATCCCCGGCGCCCAGAGCAGGTGCTCAGAAAACATCTGCCAGAGGAAAGACTGATCGTTCAGCCTTTGTTATAGTCTTACACGGGAGACAGCCCGTGACGGGACTCCGCGGAGGAGATCGAGGCCCAGAGAGCCGGCGTAGCTTACCTCATCAGCCAGCTGGCAGGCGGCAGGGCCGGAGTCCAAACCCGGCAGGCTGGCTCCCGGCTGCCGCGCCTAACGCGGCCCTAACCCCGCACTCGGCGGCCCTAACCCCGCACTCGGCTCGTGCTGCCTAAGTCGGCCCCCTCCTCGAAGCGCCCCCTCCTGGTCCCCACCTGGCCAGGGCACATGGAGACCAGCCTTGGCCCCTTGGACAATTGATTTCTTTTTGAGGAAGATGTGTTCTGGGGAAGCCCAGTGGTTGAATAGGAACACCCACAGGTGTGTATGTGTGTGCGTACATATGCGTGTATGCATGTGTATGCATGTGTGAGTACCCTGATGGGGGGGGCAGAAAGGCAAAGGAAGATGTTAGCTTTCTTGGTTACGTCCTCTGTACTCTGTGTATTATCTCATTTAAATCTCAGGCCGCCCCTGAAGTCAGTAATATTGTCCCTATTTAGTGGATGGGGAAACAGAGGCCCTAGTGGTACATGGCTTGCCCCGGGCCACACAGCTGAGAAGCCGGGGAGGCAGACCTTGAACAGGCCCGCTTGCCTGGGAATGGGGGGCACCGTCCGGTCAGCCACCCCCATCCCCCACCCCCCACCACACACACACACACACACACACACACAACCTTGGGAGGGAACTGAGCATCTCCCCCTCCAGCCCGCGGCACATGGCCCCAGGGTAATGAGGGGTCGGGGGGGGTGGGGTGGGTGAGAGAAGCTAGTGATGATGTTCTTCGCATCCTCTCCGGGGACTCTGGGACAGCCTTAGTCGCCACACCCTGAAGGAGGCAGAGAAAGACGCAGCCCTGGAGCTCGAGGGACTCCAGTGCCACACAAATCCTGGGTTAACTCCGACACCCAGCAGAGCTTGGCCTCCTGGCAGCTACAGCTGGTACCCCCGCAGTGCCCGAGGGCACACTCGGCAGGGCACGTGGCCCGCCCGGCAGGGTCCTGGGGCCACACCTGCCGTTTCCGCCCTCCCAGGCTTTGCTGTGTTGGAGCCCCCGGAGGACCGACCCCCGGCTGGGCTGGGGGGGCCAGGGACCCGCTGGTCTGGCTTCCGCTGGTGCAGGAGGCCCCCCAAGAAGTGGGTACCTGTGCTCTGAGTCCCATGTGGTGTCCGCGATGGCAAAGGGGAGCTAAGGCAGGCCCAGGCTGGCTTGGCAGGACTTCCGACAGAGTCAGCCACATGACCCAGCAAATGCCTCTTTTCACAAGTTTAAATTCTCATTTAATTTAAAGGGTGAACCCAAAGGTTCTCAAAGGGACCTCCATGAGGCCTGTCTTCGGGGCCCTGGGTTGATGTACATTCCTGTTGGAAAGGGTCAAACCAGGGAGAGGTCCAGCCCCATGAGGACCCCCCTCTCCACACACACACACACACACAAAGGCCTGAGACCTGCCTTTGCATCTCTCTGGCCTCCTGGGCCAGCAGCTCTGCCCTTATTCTTAGTCTCCTGTCACCAGAGTGCAGCCAGCTACTGCCAGCCTCCAAACCCAGGCCTGCTGTCCCCTCCACCTGAAGCAGTGTCCTGCCCCCCTCCCCACCTGCCACAGGACTACTTCTGGAAAACCGACCTATAGGCTACCCCCGGCTGCCGCAGGGGTGGCACTGACCGTATCCCACGCGTCTGTTCCTGGGTCCTTCCCACCATGGGAGGTCACGTCTCTGGGGCCTGGCCCTCTGTGGCTGGGCCCCAACAAAGCTGAGGCCATTTAACAAAATTGTCAATAAAACTGCCCACAGTCATGGGAGCAAAGTGAAGAGTATTCTTGATCCCTCTGGAGTCACTGGTCTGGGTTCAGGAGCCAGCTCTACCTCTTGCTTCTCTGTACCTCAGTTTCCTTATCTGTAGAGTGGGAATCACCATGGCACCTGTGCCCAAGGGTTGTGGGGGAGGTTGGCAGTCTGGCACCAGTGAGTGCGGTCAGCCGGGGCTTGCGTCATCCTCCCCCGGGGAGGGAGGGCACGGCTGCCAGAAGCTGGTCTGTCACTCACGGTCCCCAGGCTGTGTTGCAGCCTCCTTGTGCCACCCAACTATGGTTGACCCTCTGCTCTCTACCCAAGCCCATGGCAGGGTGAGCATACGCACATTTGCCCCCCCCGCCCCCATCACAGAGGGAAAGCAGAGGCTAGGCTGGGCTGCCGGGCTTCTCTCTTGTCACACGCTTAGCGTCCCACGCGTCTGTCTGCTGCCCGGCAGGGCTCACCGCTTACGCGCAAGTGGCATGTGGCGGGCCCACGAGGCAGGCTGAGGGTCTCCTGCTCCCTGCTGCCCCCTCTCAGCTCTAGGCTCAGGCCTGTCTCCTCAGCTTATTTCTTCCCAGGAAGCCAGCCAGGCTCCTGGTCAAATTCTTGAACTTGCATGGGAGGAGCAGAGCCTCGCTAAACAGGTTTTTGTTCAGCCCCAAGGCCACAGAGCCACCCTCTGTTTTGGACTGGAACAATGGAACAATGGCCCAATGTTGGGAGAGACCTGGGGTACAAGGTTGTGGGCCCAGAACTGTCCTTGCCCCAGTCTGCCCGGAGTGCCGGCTTCTGGGAAGCCACCTGCCACGGGGCAGCCCGGCAGACCAGCGAGAAAGGGAGGCTGTCCCACCAGGAGGCCTGCTCCGGGCAGAGGCCAGGGGTTGTGTCCGGAGTGGGGGCTGACCCAGAGGGCGCTGAGCAAGGGTTCCACGAATGGAGGACAGGGAAGATCAGAAGCAGACAGAGACTCTGGGGCTGGGGCGGGCGGGAGGGCAGGCCCAAGAAAAGACATTCCTCCGGGGGGTCTCCTGGCCTCCTTCCCGTCTGTATCTTGGAAGGGATGGAGGCTGTGGCTGCCCTCCCCCAGGGAAAACAGGCCAGGAGGACAGGAGGAGCTTTGCCAGCCCTGCCTTGGGGACCCAGGAAGAAGACGGAGAGTATGGGGGTGGTGCAGACAGGCTGACCCTGAGAATTTGGGGAGGCTCCTCCAGGGGACACCCCGTCCTCTGTCCCAGTTGAATTCCAGATCAGGCCCGGAGGTAGGCTGACTGCTTTGCTCCTGTCTGACTCCTGATGTCTTGAGTTAGAATCCAGGCTCCGCTGCCGATGGCAGGGTGACCTCGGGTTGATAATGGCGCCTCCTCTGTAAGTCACACCCACCTGCCTAGGAGTGGAAGAGAATTAAAGGAGATGATGTGCGTGGAGCACACAGTAGCTGCTTATCTTCTCTCCTTTTCCCTGGGAGGCAAAGGGAAGGTTGTGAGACAACAGTCAGAACACCCAGCTCTGCTTTGGCCTTGAATTAATCACTCCACCTCTCCAAATCTGTGAAAGCCTCTGGGTCTGTGAAAGTGGCCAACGGTAACCACGTGGTGGGGTAATGGGAAGGTTCAGGGTGCTAATGCCCGTAAGCACCTTGAGAGCGCCTGACCCAGCGCGGCTCGTTCACAGGAACTTCCGTTCTCCTTCCCTTTCTTCCAGAGCCCAGGCCTGGGTGCAGAGGGGCGGCTCTGGAAAGGTTGGAGGATGGAAGTGGCCAGCTCTGCGAGCACTTGCCAGGGTTGGTGCTGATGGTGGGGTGCGGCTGCCCTCCTCCGCCCCCAGGCACCCCACCGGCAGTCAAGAACTCCGAGGGGTCCGTGTTCCTGGCCTTCCCCGGGGGCACGGGTGGCCTGGGAACTGGAGTGGAGAGCCCACTCGCCCTGTGCTTTGCTGAGTCCCGGTGAGACCCTTGCCAGTAGGCTCTGCCACCACCCACCTGGCCTGGGACGTGGCCCACACTGTCCCTCCAGCCCCTCTGCCGTCGGCAGTATACAAATAGTCTCTTTATGTGGAGGTGAGAGAGCCAGCTGGATGGAGGGACCGTGGGTCCACTGGGAGCTGGGGGCTGGAACAGCACAGAACTTTATGCAGGCAGACCGTGCCCACCCCCTGCCGGGGCCCCCTTTGCCCTGGGTGGGCAGGTGGGAGGAAGGTGCCCATAGGAAGCTGATTCCAACCCACTTGAAAGGGGCATTGGCTCTGGGGAACAAGAGTTTCTGAGGGCCCGATGGTCGTGCTGGGTGGGAAGTGCAGGGAGGCCAACTAAACAGCCCAGCTAAGAGCAAAGGCTCTACAGAGAGAGGGTTATTCCGTTTTCAGGCCTGGCGCAGGGATTCAGCTCTCTCGAGTGGGAGTGGGAAGGAGGTGGTGGGATAGGAAAGGTGGAGGGGTCCGGGGGTGTGTGTGTTTCCCTGAAATCTTAGCCTCAGGAAGACGGTCCCCCATGGGCCCCTTCCCTTGCTCCCAAGGCCATAGGCTGAGCCCCCCCACAGAGCCCCGGATGCCTGCTTTGCAGTTATGTCATGTTCGAGGGTGTCTCCATTCCCCCTCCCTTGTAATTATTACCCCTCCATTGTAACCAGTCCTCTGGTTAGCTACCCCTCCACTGGGAGTCCATAGCAGAGCTGACCCTCGAACACAGGTCTTCAGCCTCCTAGCCTAGGGCTCCCTCGGTTGGCATCCAGGCAGGAGGCATTTGCTCATTCAGGCATTTTTGATCATCTTCTTGGCGTGAGGCACGGGGCCATGGAAGTGGACACAGCTCAGCCCTCCCCGTGGGGAGCTTGTGGTCTGAGCGGACAGACAGCACAAGCAGGGCCTGGCTTGCCTCTGTGGGAGGCAGCAGAGCACGATAGGGCTCTGGCTAGTACCCTGGCTCCTTCCCCACCTACTCCGTGGCCTGAGAATTACTTAAACGCCAAGACCTCAGTTTCTTCACCTGTAAAATGGGACTTATAACAGCTGCCAATCCCGTGGAGGTGGCAGAAACCAAACAAGTGATTATACAGGTGCTGGGCCATCCACAGCAGTAGGCTGGCCTGGTGAGGTGGTCAGGGCAGCCTCCCTGGAGAGGTGAGGCCAGAGACACCCACTGCAGGGGAATGGGAGACAGGGACATTCAGGTCAGAGAGAGTCCCTGAGACTGGGCAGTTTGAAGGAATTGAAAGAAATTCTGTCTTCCTGGAGACTGAGAGCGTTGGCTAGGGCTAGGCCAGAGGAGTTGGGCCTGAGGCATCCAGTGTCCAGGGGGTGACCTTGGACAGTCATTAACCCTTCCTGTGTTTCAGCGTCAGGTGAAGGAGCAAAATTTGGGGTTCTCTAGGGTCCCTCCTGGCTCTGGCATTCTGTGATCTTATCAGGACCCGCTGGCTATTGCAATGCTCCAAGCATATAGCAACTGGAATCTGCAGGGGTGCCTGATGGCTATGGGAAAGAAAGACTTTCATAGATACAGTCAGATGTGGAAGAGACAAGCATTCTGCAGGTCATGTGACCCTTGCCTTTCACAAGCCCTGTAGATTGGAGTTTAGGCACCTCTTAACTTTGGGTGACTTAGTACTTGGGATCTGTGTGTATCTCGCTCCACCTTGTGGAAATTTGGGGCATTACAGTTGCCTGTGTTGGGGCAGATGCCCGTAGATTTGGCTGATACCGCCAAAAACTGTGCTGGGTCCTTGAGCATGATCTTGTTTAACCATCAGTATAATTCTGTGAGATTTATGCCTCCTTTTCTGTAGATGAGGAAGCTTAGGCTCATGTTGGTTAAGTTACCTCTCAACTAGTAAGTGTCAGAGGCTGGATTCAAACCCTTCCAACTTCAGATCTACACCCAGCTAACCACACATGGGTGTGTGATGGAGAGAAGCATGGGGACCATGGCCAGGGTGACTAGCTCCAAATTGCCAGTTGGGACCCTGTATCTGACCAGAGGGCAGAATAGTTGAATTAGGACCCCATGGTTGCTGTGGTCACAGATGGGGGCTGTTGAAGGTACAAGATGAGGGCACTTTCCATATGTGGGGACTCTTTAAGGGGAGCCCAGGCTTCTTGTCAGCCCACATCCTTGAAAAGTTACCAGGCTTAGGAGCCCCAGGGCCAGTTCCGGGTACCCTCCCTGAGACCCCGGCCCCCAGCCTCCAGAGCTCCCAGGAGGGCCTTCCTACTGTGGCTCAGACCTCTGACATGCTTCCAGAACCAGCCTCACTCTGTCGTCCTGAAAGGGAAGCCAGGTGCTGCCCATACTGATACCTGATTTGGGCCCTCCTTGGGCCCAGCTCTGACCCCAGCATCAAACCAAGCCCTTAAGCCCCCCTCACTCCCTCTCTATCACGTGGCCCATTTATCACATGAGGAACCCTGAATTAATGGGACCCCCCTTCCCTTTGCCCCACCCCGGGACACACAGCCTGAGGCTCTCCCTACCTGAGGCTAGGCAGGAGATTTTATTTTCAAATAGCCTTATTGAGATAAAATTGACATGAGACAAAAACCACTGATTTTAAGTGTACAGTTAATCCAATGACTATTAGTAAATTTCTAGAGTTTTGTGCAACCATCCCCACAATCCAGTTTTAGAACTTTTTTTTTAAAGGTTTAATTTATTTATTTGACAGAGCACAAGAGAGCAGGGGGAGGGGCAGAGGGAGAAGCAGGCTCGCCACTGAGCAGGGAGCCCGATGCCAGACTCCATCCCAGGACCCTGGGATCATGACCTGAGCGGAAGGCAGATGCTTAACCAACTGAGCCACCCAGGCGCCCAAGTTTTTAGAACTAAAAGGATCCGAGGGAGGTTTTTAATTCTTCCCCAAAAGGAGCCCCCATTAGCATCCCTTCCCTTGCTGCTGTCTGGGAAGAGGAGATGTATGTTCCTGGAGACTGGGTTTTTTCCTCTACTGTATTCTGCTCTGATTTCTAGACCTTCTGTTAGTTCTGGCTGCTTTGGCCCTTGCACAAATTGTTCAGTAGCACACGGGCAAGGCCTGCTTCACCTTCTCAGTGCTGCTCTGAGATGGACTGGCCATTGAGTGGGGGCCTCGGGTGGAGGGCTTCGGGTGCTCACCTTGCACTTCATCCCCATCCCCAGGAAGTGCACATACGGTTTCACCCCACAGGGCATCTGGGAAGGCTAGTAGGCACAGGCAACAGGCCTAGGGGCTAAGCCACAAGATGAGCAACTCTCTACTGGGGCAACCTGCAGGCAGGGCAGGGGTTTAGCAGAAAGCAATGTATGTGTTTTAGCTCATTTAATTTTTGCATCTATCCATGAGGTGGGCAACCTTATTTTCCCCAATTTCCAGTTAAACCCACTAAGGCAAAGGGACGTCATGTGACTTGCAAAGCTGATGCGTGGCAGAGATGATGAGAATCCGGCAGTCCGGTGGGAGAGCCTGGCTCGCACCCTCAGTAAAGCTCACCAAGTGCTTAGCACACTGCCTGGCACGTGCTCATAATCCCTGGGACCTATTTTTGCCACTGCCATTGTTGGGCTGCGACGTGGTGAGGGAGGAGCCAGAGGCCTGGCCAGCCAGTGCCCTCACGACGCTCAGCACGCAGCCGTGTCAGTTGGCCATTTCTGGAGCCATCCAAACAGCCTCTGCTGTCCGGGTCTGGGCTGCATCCCACTGAGAGGCAGGAGGGGAGGGCTGCCCCCAGCCCCAGCCTTCAGACAGCCTCCAGCCCTGCCCTCACGTTGCACTGACAGGTTCTGCAGGGTTGGGGGGTGGGGTGGGGCAATGATTTGCCCAAGGTCACCCAGAGAAACTGGACTAGCACCACGTTGTTTGACTGAGTCCAGTGTTCCTCTGGCTCTTGGAAACTTCCCCAGCTGATTTCCAGAGCATCCTGCATGCTGGTGCACAGAAGGGCACCTGGCGGCCCGAGCTCTACCTTTACGGAGACTCGAATCAAAGCCTACCTGATGGCTGGGAGGAGGGGCCGGCGTCTCTGAATGGCCAGGGAAGTGGGAGCTGGACTGTGGTCAGGTCTGATCTAATTACGCAGAAGCAGGCTCCCAATTACAGAAGGCGGTGCCTGCCAAGCCAGAGAATTTAAGGTTAATGGCAGGAAGTGCTCTGGCCCCCACTTCATGCAAGAGAGGGCACCTGTGAGACTGTCTTACTGGTCAGAGCCTCCCAGAGGCCGGCAGGGCTGCAGGCAGCCACCCTGAGAGCCAGAGGACAGGGGACGTGGGTTGTCCCCATGTTGGCATGTCTGGGTAAAGCCCCCACTATGTGTTGGTCATGTGCTAGGTCCAGCAGACTATGAGGATCTTGGTGGGCAAGTGGGGTGGAGGGGAGTGGATACTTCATGTCAGAGACAGGGAGAAGCAGGTGTCTCGGTTCAGAATACTGCAGAAGCAGGTCTGGGGAGGATTTGAACCCAGGCAGTTTATTTGGGAGGTGATACCAGGAGACGCCAGTGAGGGAGTGAAGTTAGGCAGGGGAGGGAAGGCAGCCAAAAGTAGTGCATGATCAACCAGATGCCCTGTGGGCCACTGGGGCCTCATCCCATAGGGAGTTCTGGGAGCTGGCCAAGGACTGGTGGTCCCACCCAAGGGCAGGGCTTTTATGCACCCACTGAGGTTTCTTCCTCCGGCTCTCCTGCTCCCCCCTCCCCCGTCCACCTCTAAAGAGCAGCCAGAGGGGGCTTTCCAAAGAGCCTGTGTAAGTTACCACTGACATGGCTCTCCATGGTGCTTAGGATGACTTCCAGGCAGGTTCGAGGTGGCCTGGGCCTGGGAGGCCTGGTTCCCTACCCATCCCCAGCCTGAAGGCCCCAGCCCCCGCCCCCATTCCATCTGCTCCTCATGTTCTCCTAGAATCCTCACTCCTCAGAGAGACCACACTTTCTCTCCATCTCTGCAACCTTTCCCTTTTCTTCACAGCTCTTAACCCAGGTTACCAGTTTGCTTGGAGGGAGAGGGCCTGGCCTGATGGAGGCCTGTGAGTGCTGGCTTGGAGGCTTCTGAGCGGGAGGGTGGGAAGGCTGATAGACAGGAAGGATACAAAGATCAGGATCGTGGCGGTTCCAAGCACTGGCTTAGGACTCAGCTGGCACTGGGTTCAGATCTCAGCTCGCTACTGAGCTAGCCTCTTAAACAGGCCGCCCTTCCTAAGCACACGCGTGCCCTTGTTCTCAGACTCGGGCCCACAGGGGAGCCAGGCAAAGGAGGCACTGTGGTCCAGCTGGGGAAGGGAGGGACCCATGTGAGGCACTAACACATCCCGCAGCAGAATGCAGGCTGTCAGCAAGAGCCTGCAGCCTCGCTGTGCTGGCCCGGTAGTTCCCATGGCAACCCTGCATGACGTCACAGCCAGGGGATGGAGCCCAGGACACCAAGGCCATCCTCACCAATGGAGGGGAAACGCACTGAGCCATCAGGGTGAACTCTGCATGTAGAGACTGTCCAAGTACTTCGGCATTTTATACACACTAACATCCACATTTGCTGACCCACCCATAGTCATCAAGGAGGACCCCCTGCAGGAAGCAGCACTTCCACTGGGCTTCGCCGGGGAAAATGGAGTGGAGGGTAGAGACCCAGGGTCTGCCCAAGGCCAGCTCAGGATCATGCCGCAGCTCTGGCCAGCCCCTCAGAAGCCCCCGGCAGCCCCGAGCCAGGTTGCCCGTGGTCAGGACATTGGTGCCTTCATTCAGCAAACACCTGCTGTGCCTTGCCCTGGGTGAGGCCTGGGGAGACCGGGCCTGCCTCCTGCGGCCTGCCGTGGAGGGGAGGAGACAGCAAAGACATCGTAGTAATGTAAGAACTACAAAGGAAAAGAGGGTGCCATGCCAGGCCAGGTTCTGGAGGCGTCCGAAGGAGAGAAAGTTGGAGGGAGGCAGAGCCCAGGACAGCATCAGCCAGCGTCTCTGTTCCCAGAATTCATGACAACTCTGCCAAGAGAAACAGCCCCTCTGGAGACTGTCAAACCTGCCCTTGCGTGAGGCCGGGCTGTCCTCGGGCTGCAGACCCAGTCCGGGCCTGCTGGAGGCTCCCTTCCGAGGCAGAGCCTCCAAGAGGCTGCCCAGGGAAACTCGTCCGCCAGGGCGCTCTGGATAGGCCACATTAGAGTCAGAAACCACCGCCTCCCTGAGTGGGTGGTCGGGGACACTGCACCGCATGTCTTAGCCAGGGTCCCCTTCCTCACACGAGAGCTGAAGTTGTAACCTCCCCAAGAAAGTGTCTACAACTCGATGGTGTTGTATGGTGTTGACCCCAAGTCTTTGCCTCCATCTTACCTTTTCCCTACCTACTCTTAATTTAGCATATCTGGATTTTAAGGTGTCCTTACAGCCACAGGAGGTAAATGATTGGAGCACTATACTAAGACAACTTGGGCTCACTAGCTGTGTTACTTTAGGCAAGTCACATACCCTCCCTGATCCTCCATTTCTCTTCTGTAACATGGAGGAAATAAGAGAATCTACCACATAGGAGTGTTGTGAGAATAAAATGAGCTGGTATATGTCAAGGGCTTAGTTTGGTAGCTGGTCTTACGTAAATGCTTGAAAAAGTACCATTCTCGTCAATTACAGTATAATAATAATAACAGCAATAATAGCAGTATCCCCCCTCCCCCAACACACACACCCACACACATCTTTGGGAAAGAAGGGCTCACTCGGTGTGGGAGGGCTGTTCAGTGGTGATGCCTACTAAGGCCCGACCCCCCCCCTGCCTCCCCCTCCCCATTCCCCTCCATGCTCTGGGGTCCAAGGGCTCAGGCCTCCTCCAGGGCCACAGAGGACTTCTTGGCAGCAGACGCTCAGGTGTCATTACAAAGCAGAGGATGAAGGTGGTGGCCCAGGGCTGGCCCACAGGGATCTACAATGGGTGTCCTGGAGAGCAGTGAATTCACTGGTTGGAGCCCGGCTGACCCAGAGGAGAGAGCACATTCAGTGCTGGAAGGAGGGCTGGAGCAGGAAGCCGGTACCCAGGGCTCCGGCTTGCCCGTC
Organism: Mirounga leonina; assembly: GCF_011800145.1. Lineage (NCBI taxonomy): Eukaryota > Metazoa > Chordata > Mammalia > Carnivora > Phocidae > Mirounga > Mirounga leonina. The sequence continues at coordinate 29,049,365 of NW_023270265.1, read as the reverse complement.
CGTGGCACGTGGCGTGCAGGCCTGTCTGGGGCCCGGAGCTGGAGGCCTCTCTGCAGAAGTTAAGAGGGGCCCAGTCCTTGATTTTTTCAGTCAGGGAAACCAAGGCACAGAGAGAGGGCCATCCCCCAGGTTATGCTCTGGTTCAGACAGAGTTGAACCTGAAACCCAGGTCTTGGGCCCCCCCCACCACCACCACGTTGGGCAGCCCGGTTTGGTATCTTTCGAGACTCCTGGGTCCACCCTCTCTCTCACATGCTGCTCAGGGGAGGCAGTAGTTGAGGAAGTGCCCTTGGGAAGCCCCCAGCCTGCTGTGGGCCCAGGTTGGCCTGGAGCATCCCAAGTGTGGCAGCTGCCTGCTCCTTCATGGAGCAACACTGCTTGGGCCAGCTATGAGGGGGACCCACACTTGGCTGTCACCCCTGCTGCCTCCAACCAATGAGGGCCAAGGCCCCCGGGAGTCCTGGCAGCCTGGCAGCAGCTGGGCTGCCTGGGGAATAGGAAAATCTAACAGCCACATAGATGGGGCTTGAACCACTCAGCTCTGCCACCCACCAGCCACATGGTCTTGGCAAAGTGGCTTTCCCCACCCTCCCTCCCCCCCAAGCCTGGGTTTCTTCGTCTCTAAACAGGCACCCCAAGCCTTGTCCCACCCCGCTAGGGCCAGCCAGGCCCGTCTCCCCACGTCCTCCCCAAGCCGCTCCGCCCCCACCCCGAGCCACTGGGCCTGTGCGGGGCTCTGTGGCTGGGCGGTGGGGCCAGTGGGCTGTGCAGGGGGCTCAGGCATTCTCGCCTTTATCGAGCCTGCTGGCCCCCAGGCACTTCACAGGCATCAACTTCTTTTGTCCTCCAGCGATCCAGTTAGGCGGGTGCTATTGGGCTCTTCAGTCTGCAGAGCAGAAAGGAAGACAGAGACCCTCAGAACGATCTGGCAGCGCTGGGATCTGAAGACAGGCAGCTGCCTACATATGCATCTCCCGCACGAGCCGCGTTCAGCTCAGTGGTCTAGCCCACACTGTCCAATGTACTGGGCAGTGCACTGTGGCTATTTAAGTTAAAATTTGTGCTAGATCAGAGTATCAGTTCTCGGGTCATACTAGCCACATTCCAAGTGGCAGTGCCCGCCAGATTGGCCAGTGCCGATGGAGGCCATTTCTATCGGTGATCACCGTTCTATTGGGCCGCTCGGGCTGGGGCACCACTGGGTGTTGGGGACAGAATTGGGACACTCGGTGCCATGGGGGGTCAGAATCGCAACGGACTTTCTGGGCTGGAATGTTGTGCAACACTGGAGAGGGTGGGAGGGCGCGTGAGGAGGCCATGAGCGCAAATAGCCTTGCTTCCCCGCTGCTCACTGTGTGGGTCCAGGCAGGAACAAGCAGAGCTGGGCCTTGGAGGCTCCTGGGCGGCTGTGGGAAGCAGAGAGCCCTTGGCCTAGCTCGAAGTTAGGCCAGGGCTGGGGAGCGAGTGGCCTACAGCCGGGGGCCAACCTGGAGGTCTGCTCAGCAGTGCGGCCCCAGTGTGTATCTCACTCACTCACACACACACACACACACACACAGATCATGCACACTTCTGCAAAAGGGGCCACTATAGTGTGGACCAAAGCAGTCTTCTGTCTTCCCCGAAACAAGTGCCCATCCCACAGGCTACACAGGGAAAAGCAGAACCAGATGGAAACCGGACTGTCGCGGAGCTTAGTGCTGCCACCTTCTAGGGGAAGACCTTTTGTTACACACATCACCCCTGGGTTTCTCCCATCAAGTTTCTTCTACAATCTAAGCCATGTGCCTTCACTTGAGTCCAGCCCCAGGTGCAGGTCCTGCCCACCCCCGCCCCAGGCAGACAGCCTCCCTGAGGTCTCCTCACCCTCTGCTCCTAGCACACACACGAGCACACGCCAATACACACACATACACCCCCACACACGCACGCAAGATCCCATATCTGTTCCTGCCCCTGCACCTTTGCTCACCTCCTCCTTTCCACCTAAACCTCCTTCCTGCCTCTGCTCTTTCTAATATTCATCTTTCAAGGCTAGCTCTAGAGCCCCCTCTTCTAGACAGCCCTTCCCAACTGCCCCAGACCCCTCTGACCTCCCCTTCCCAGGAAATTCCTATACAACAAATCCTTTTGACCGGGATATCAAATCACAAAGTGACTGTATGTTTTCTTTTCCCGCGTGTTTGTCTTGTCGCTCCCAGCTAGACAGTGTGCTCTGTGAGGGCAGAACTCTTGTGTCTTCTGCTCAGACACAAGACTGGGTTGGGTCTCAGTTAAGACATGGACAACTGGGTGGACAGACAAATGTCCTTGGAGACAGACCGGGAAAGCCTGCAAACATGGAAGACCCCCTCTGTCCTCCTCTCTCCAGGACCTTTGCATTTTGTCACTGCCCCTTCCAGAAGTCCAGGGAGACCTACAGCCAGGCAGCAGAGGGTGCTGAGGCTCAGGCAGCCTGTGGGAGGCTCACAGCGCTCAGCAGCCAGAGGGCTGAGCAGCCTCATTTTCCCTCGAGGAAACCAGCTTTGTGCCTGCACCCCCGCCTCCCCCTCCTCCACAGACTGCTCATCAGCTGCCATCCAGGTGGGACTTCTTGGCATGCACACAAGTGGAGACCCAGACCCATTGTTTCCAGGGTCCTGAGCTGGCCCCCTGGGCAATAGGGCCAGAGCCTCATGAAGTCCATACCCACAAGGATGGGCCCGTCAGCAATTCCTATATCCTGGCCGCCATCCACACTCCATCGAGCCCCTGCTGTGAAGTCAGGCTCTCGGCCAGGTTCTCTCCAAGTGCCAGGTTCTGTTTTAAGAGCTTTGCACATGGTCTCACGTCATTCCCACCACAAACGTAGGGTATTTATGTCTCCCTTTGACAACTGAAAGTCCAGAGAGGGTAAGTGACTTGCTTGTGTCACCGAGTGGCAAGTGGCTGAGCCAGGCTCCACCCCACCCACACTCTTAACCCTCTGCTCTGAGGCCTGGACACAGTGGAACTATCCGCGGGCTGGCAGCATGCTCAGGGCCTTTGCCCAACATGGTGAGTCCAGCCAGAGAAGACAGATAGACAGCGCTTTGTCTTTTTGCTGTGGATGGAGCTGCGGCAGAGACGCTCTGGGATGTTCGGCAGATAAGCACAAGGCCAGGGAGGTTTCTGGGCTGTGCCGTAGCCCTGGCATGGACCTCTCTGAGACTCAGCCTGGGGGGCCCCCAAGACCCTTTCCCTCCCCAGGAATTCGGCTTTTTCGCCCAGGGCAGGAATTCCGGCCTCTCTGGACTAGCCACATGGCCACAATGGGGCCCATTCTCGGGACCCTGGAAAACACATCCTATGGAGAAAGGACGGATTCTTGTCGGACACAAGGGCCCTCAGTGCCCCAGTTTACATCAGGGCACAAATGGGGGTAATGAACAGCATTCATCCCCCCCGTCTGTCTTTCCTGGAGGTCGCTGCCCCGCAGGACCATTCCGTTCAAAGGCTCTGAAAAGCCAGAACAGAGACCCAGCTAGGGGCTAAGCGGGGTGGGAGATTCCCCCAGCCGTCCCCCGACCTCAGCTGACCTGAAGTGCCTTTGCCCAGACCCTCCTCTCTCAGCGTCTGGACCAACATGCTCTGCCCCACTGCATTGGTTTCACAGAGAATCAACAGGCTGTGCGGGCACCTGGAAGTACCCTCCCGTGAGGGCTGGGAAACGGGCCCCGAACCTTCATTGGTCACTGTTGTCAGTGTCACTTTTTCTGCCATAGTGACACATTTCCCATCACAACCCAATACAGATGAGTAAGTAGGTGGACATCCGAAACAGGTTTCACGAGACAATACTGACCTCACCATGACGGACGTCATCGTTTCATCTATATTTTTTAAATGCTTATTGGGACACACCAGGTTGGTTTCAGAACTCAGTAAGGGGTCACAGCCTGTGACTTGAAAGCCGTTAGTTTGAAGTGGCCTGCCCAGGTGCACCAGCCGCTGGGGCAGAGCTGGGCCCAGAACCGGGATCTGTTGATGTCAGTGCCAGACTTGGCATTAGCTCTTTCCCGTCCTGCCCCCGACCGCCTGCCTCGCCTCTTAACAAAAATCTTCCTCCAGTCACACTCTGACCACATCCCTCCCTGACTCCGAAATCTTCTGGATTTCACAGGGGGACATCGACCCCACCCCACCCCTTCCCCAACCCCCTCCGGCCTGGCCTTTTCCTGCCCGTCCATCTGCTTACGCACCCTCCCCAGTTCAACTCCTCCTGTTTGGAGCTGCTTGTTCCTGGTTCTAGAGCCTTCCACTACCCTCTGCTCTCTCCATGGATCCAAATACCTCTGATCCTTCAAGGCTCAGCTCAAAGCCCACTGCTCCTGGAAGCCTGTCTTAGATGTTCCGTGACTCCGGGATCTCTCTTTTTTCTGCACTTGGAATATAACCACTCCTGTGCCTCTTGGAATGTCTCAGAATGTTAGGTTTCTCACTGTGCTGGTTAGTTCTCTTCCCCCAACTTCACCCTAAACTCGCAGGCCAGAGCAGGTCGTTTCTCCTGTGCCTGCCCAGGCCTTCACAAGCAGCCTACGGCAGGAGCTGAAAACATGCTCAGTGGCGGATAATGTCAGTCAAGATCATTGTTACACATCTCACGGGCTCCGTGTCACTGCCCTGGCCACGGTTGCATACCCTCACTCCAGCCCCCCGAGTCCAGGCCCCACCCAGGTCCCCTGAGACCCTGGGCTCTCAAGGTCACCCCCAGAGCCAGCCAGCAGGCCTCTCACGCAGTTTCAAGCAGCAGCAGGCCCTGCAGACGGGCGTCCTGGGCCGAGTGGCCAATGTCAGCCAGCAGACAGGAGGGTGAGAACATCAGGCTGGAAGTTCCTGCGTGCGTGTCCTCCTCTGTCAGGGCACTCTCTAATGGGAGCAAGAATGGGAGGGAGAGGGGGTGGCAGGCAGCAGAGGACTCAGAGTTCCACCTGGCAGGGACTCAGCGTCCTTCCACAGAGCTGGCCTGGCCAGACCCTCAGCGGCTCTCCTACCCCGGGGGATCCCTGACTGGCAGGACGGCCACCTCCTTTCCCCAGCAAGAACCTGTCCCTGCTGCTCCTGCATCCCCTTCTTGCAGCCCGCTCCCCGGCGGGCCTCAGGGTGGGGAGGACCCCGTCAGCAATGTCACTTCAGCTTCGGGAGGCTGGGCAAACCACGGAAGCCCTCAGGAGCTCAGTCTTCCTATTCATAAAATGGGTTACCACCACCCCTGCCTGTTTCCAAGCCCTGAAGGTCACATGGGTTCCAGGAACTCTCAGGGGAGGGCAGAGAGTGGGACGGCGTGTGCCAAGATAGGTGACCAGTAGGTAGGAATTGTTAACTGCCTTTCCTGCCCCCCACCTCCGGCCTCATGCGCTTTGCTGTCTCCAGCCCAGCCCCTTCACTAGAACGTCTGCAGGAGGAGAGCAGCGTGTCTCACCCAGAAAAATTAAAGTGGGAAAAAAGGGGGGGAAAGTAAGCTGACCCACCTTTCAGCCATAGCATGAAAATGCAGGACCTTCATGTCTTGTGGCTTGGGGCTCAGAGAGTAGTCCACTCTGGGAGGTTAAAGGCACCTGATAAGTGAGCCCAGGCATGCCAATTCCTAGGGGTCAGTGTCTCCCTGAAAGTATGGTTGTAGCCAGACGAGCCCTGTTCAGACGTTCATTGTGTGGAAAAGGGCTCTTCCTGGGTGGACCGCGCTCGGCAGAGAGCAGGCTTGTTTGGTGTCTGCGAAAGGGCAAAACTCTGCAAACGGGGCTGGAGTTGCCCCTGCTTCGTACTGTGCTGCCAGCATCATGGTGACGTCCAAGTTTAAACAGGACTTTGCCATTTGGCTAGCAACTGAGGTGGGGTCAGTTCCAGGTGTGAAAGACTAATAACAAGGACAATTTATATGGCATTTTCTGGGCCGGGCACTACGCAAGCCCTTTTATGCATACTGTACATTTCATCTTCCCTAAATCTTAAGGTACTGCTATTATCCCCATTCTACAGATAGAGAAACAGAGGCTCAAGATGGCCACCCAGCCAGCAAGTAGCAGAGGGTTGAACTGGGCTCTCTCTGCTTCCGGAACCTGTCCCCTGCACCCTAGAGGCAGGGACAGGAGATGAACTGTTTATATCCCGAGATTGTGGGGGAGGGGATGGGGGAGGCCTCAGGAGTCTGAGATGAGGGAGGGGTACAGTGCTGTGTTGGAGGAACTCCACCCCTCTCCCCCCCAGCCAGGCCAGACCTATGGACCAGAGGTTGGCCAACTGTCCCAGTCTGCCTGGAATGGCCGGGTCACTGTACCTGGGGGCTTAGTCATCCTCAGTACCAGTTGTGGAGAAGGCTGAGTGGCCTGTTGGGACCAGATCAGGATACAGCCTGGGAGCCTTTGCAATTACATTAGCTTCTGGCGGCACTAGAGGGAGACTGGCCTTCCCCTCCCCTTCTGCTTCCTATGGCTCCCTGGGATATAGTGATTCAGCAGCAAGTTGCAAGGAGGCTAGACTGTGACCTACCTGAGTGGAATCACCAGCAGGGTGGGGGCTGTCAGCACCAGCTCTGGGCAAGAATTGGAGCAAGGAGGGGAAGAATGGGAGGCGGTCTTGAGTTGTTAGGGAGCTGAACCACGGCAGAGGGTCCTGCAGTCCTGCCCGGGCCAGGACTGACTGCAGTGCAGCTGGAGGTGGCCAGGCCCTGCCTTCCCCCCGCCCGTGCCCTGATATGTGAGGGATGGGGGAGTCCCTGCCACTGGGTACCTAAGCCGCTTCTCAGCATATCCAGCGCCTGAAAATACGAAATGGCTTTGTTCAAAGGTGCCCAACCAGAAACTTGCAAGAGGTTCCCTCTTAGGGCCAGGTCTGCTCGGCCGGAGGCCAGGTGCCCTATGCCGGCCACTCCCACCATTCAGTCAGAGCTCAGCCACCCCCACTGACCCAGGTGCTTCTCTGGGTCAGACGTTCCCCTCCCTTCCTTGCACCCATGGCTCTGGGGTGGCAGTGTGAGGATCTGAGCGCCAAGGCCTGGGTTCTCCGTGCCTAATGCCAGCCTTGCCCCTACTCATTGTGTGACCTTGAACAAGTTGTCACTTCTCTAAGCTTTGACCTCCTCACCTGTAAACCGTGGAAGCCACACCTCCTGCAGAGGGGTCCCGGTGGAAAGGGCTTATACTTCCGTTAAAGGACAGGCCGGCCGGGGATCTGTCTGGAAGCTTCTTTGGCACGCAAGCACATCGTTCTTAGGAAGCAGAAATGTTTCTTAGCGGTGGCTGGGGTCCTGATGGAGACTGCAGTGCCCCCTGGTACCACTCCTGCCTGCCTGTCAGGGTTGTAGCGAAGGGATGGAGTTCTCGGCCAGCACTTGTCAGAGATGCAGACAGTGTGGTTGGCTGGAGTGGGGCTCCACGTCTGAATTTGTAACCAGCTCCCCAGATGAACCTGTTGAATAACCGAGCTGAGTATTGCTGCCTGGGCACCTGGAAATTACGTCCCTCTCCCACTCCCAAGCCTCGGTGTGCTCTTGTCACCCGAGAATGACCTGCCTGCCTCCCTTCTTGGTGCTGTTGACAAGCTCAAAGCGAATCCTGGGCAGCCGGCAGCTGCACAAACGAGAGAGGAGGAAGGTAGGCGGCTATGGCACTGTGAGGAAGCCACGGCCACCTGGGCCACCGGCAGCCAGCAGATGGTCAGCGGGCCATTGTGGTCCCAGGCCCCCGAGGGCTTCCCCTCAGGACCCGCAGGAACATAGCGGAGCAGGGAGGCACCTTTCCCTTTCCCAGGCCTCCCTCCCTCTGGACAAAAGCCTGAGAAATGAGTTCCTCCCCGGGAGTGGCAAGTCGGCTGAGCAGGACATAGCCACCATGTGAGCTTCAAGGGGCCCAGCCAGGCACTCTGGGACACAGTCTCTCCTGGTCTTCCCTTCTGTCCTAGAGAGATGAGCATGCCCGGACTGCCAGGTCAGGGTCGGGGGGGCGAATGGGAACTCCCCACCTTCCTAACTCCTCTTGGAGGCCACAGATTTAGCAGGTCCTCCTCTGCCCCATCCACCCTACCATTTCCATTCTTGGCAGGTGGGTATATATATATACCACTGCTCTTTCCAAGTTGGATGACCTTGGGCAGTGGCTGAGCTTCTGTTTCTTCATCTGTAAAATGGGGGTGATAGGACCTTCCTCTTAGTGTGGATGTGAGGATTGAAAGAAGCATGGAATACTAAGGGAGTTCTCAAACTGAGATGGGCAGGTAGGGGGAAGGTATCAGAAATGCAGGTTCCTGGGCCTCAGCCCCAGCTTTCTGATTCACTGGGGGTCTGAGCCCAAACTTTAGAAAACTTAGGAGCCTAGGAGAGGTGGAACCCCTCACCCTTGGCTGTGCAAGCAAATCACGTTGGTGCTTAACTCCCCAAAAGCTCAGGCTATACCCCTAGGCCTCCAGAATCAGAATCTCGGGGCATCTCCATGAGGTTGACCCTCTTTCTTATGAACCCGCCGTTCCTTCCTCCACAAAATCATTTCTTTCCAGCAGACCTAACCGGCCAGTTCGCTTAGACCAAAGTCCAGCAACTGGCAGTTTCTTTGATCCCCCAGGGAAAATAAAGGCATTTCCTCTAGTCTCCGGATAGACCCCCAGCCCGCCTCTCCTTAGCCCTCCAGGAGCCTTCAGCGTTTCAGAGGCCTGTAACACTCGGCTCCCCGAGGATTGGTGAATGGAAGCGGTTGTGGGAGGGGCCAAAGGCAGAAACAAGGGCAGGGTTTGGGAAATAACGTGATCTTGAGTCTGGATTAAGTCCGTGCTGGAGGGCCGGGGAGGCCCCAGCCCTGGGGTAGTCCAGGGCAGGTTAATGGAGGCTGGGAGGTGTTGAGTTATTGCTATTAACGAGATCTGAACCCAGTACTCACTCAGAAGCTCAACCTCCATTCTTACTATTCCTAGCCTCACAGTTAACCCTTGCATTGTGCTGTGCCCTCCCTCACCGCTGCTGAATCCGTTTCCCAGCCTGAGCCTTTAAGGTGAAAGACATATCTGTTCAATATTCAGCCTACAGCCAATATATATCCGCACCTACACCCGGCCCAGGGGAAGTAATGGGAGGAGTCAAGCCACAGTGTGACTTCAGGGAGCCTGGGGTCTAGGACAGGGGCAGACTTTAATTAAGGGTCACACAAATCTGTAATTATGCAGAGGAGAGGAGATGGGGAGGATGTTGAGGAAGACACGCTGAGGAGGTGACATTTCAGTCGTGACTGGAAGTCTGAGTGGGCATGAGCAAGCGTTGCAAAGAACTGGGAGGGGACGCTTCTGTAGGGGAGGGGAGCGGGCGCCCGGGGCCTCAGTTTCCCTATTTACGAAGTGTGTGAGAACCTGCCCCGCCCTCCCCCTCCCGCTGAGGACCGGGAAGGTGCCCACCGAGCCCCCCCCGGCTGGCCGGCCGGGGGGGGGGGGGGGCCCGGGGCCCGCGCCCGGGCCGGGGGCCCGGGGGGGGGGGGGGGGGGGGACGGGGGGGGGGACGGGCTGGCGCGGCGCGGCGCGCAGTGCGTGCGGCTGCGGAGCGCGCGGCTCGCGGGCAGCCAGGATCACATGAGCAGTGGTGCCGGGGACCGTCTGCAGCCTGCCCGTGGGCGCCCCGCAGCCGCAGTCCCGCAGCCCCGCGCCCCTGCCCGGCCCTAACCATGTCTGTCTGTTGTTGCTTCTTTTTCAGGGACTATGGCAGTTCCAAGAGGAAATCAGGTAAGGGAGCCTCCGGGCGTTTTTCCTTCCAACCTCCCCTCCCGCTTCGCGCTCGTGCTCTCGGATCCTGCAGAGGACTTTCTGGGGTCTTGTCCTTGCCGGCCGCTCCCGCGGGGCGGTGTTCCCTTCAGGTGTCCCTCTCCCCAGCCCATGGCCCCTAAGCTCTCTGGTACTCATCCCTTCTCCCACCGAGCCCCTCAGGCTCTCCCCGGGTTCTCCCGGTGGGAATGCGGGTGGGTGCATGGGAGGGTGTGGGGGTGTCTCGTGAAGGGCCCCCGCAACGCTGGCAGCCAGATCCTACCCCCTCCCCCCGTGGGCTGCGGTGCCTATTGCTGGGCACTGCTGTGACTTCTCCTTGGGTCCTTCCGGTGGTGTGGCGGTGATGAGGGGGTTAACAGAGACGCAGGGTTTTTCCCTTACGAAGGTGAGATCCTGGACTGAAAAGGGGGTCCTACTTGAGTGGCTGTGAGTTTTTAACGCCTGCAACACAAACCTTCTCCTTTTCCCCCAGCTCTGAGCGCTTTCTCATTGCTGCGGGGGTGGGGGCTCTACGTGGTGGCAGCAGAGGCCTGGATGGGAGCGGGCCGACCGGCCCTGGCATTGGCCTGACAGGTGCCAGGGTCCACCCAGAGTTTGCGAAAGGGGTGGGAACAGAGAGAGAGGCGGGGCAAGTCTTCGGACGCTGGGTGCTGGGCGCTGGGCGATGTCGGCTGGGGTCAGAGAAGGATTCTCTCCGGGTGGGGGAGGCGGGGTTCTGCACGTGCCTGGGTGTGGGTGACGCACAGTTCATTGGGGGAGGGTGGTCCCTAGGAGTTAGGGTGTGTGTCTGGCGGCGGGGGGGAGGGGGGAGGGCGGCAGACTTAAGCGATCTGTGTTGACATGTGTGTTGCCCTTATTTATGGGGGTGGTGAGTTATGGGACCAGCAGCCAGCTGGGGGTTCTTGGCCCTCGGGGATGTGGGAGTATGTATAAACACGTGGCTCAAGTTATTGGTTCCCGAGGGGAGATCTCTGTTGACGTGCCTTGACCTGTGGATCAGCAGAGGTGTGTGTGCCCATGTATGAGGGATAGAATGTGAATTGGGATAGGTGTAATTGTATGTTGTGTGTGTTTCTGAGTATGGGTTGCTATGTTTTGTGTGTGCAAGTGCTTGCTTATATGTTTATAGGGACCAGGAAAGTTGTGCCCTGGTATATGTACTGGGGGGCATGTGTGTATAGGTGGGGTTGTGTATGGACATGCTTGGGTCTTCATAGTTGTATGCCGTGAGGGTACGTTTACTCCTTAGGGCACACAGGTATTGAAGTGTGTGTGCCAGTGTGTTGGGATGTATCTTCTTAGAGCCTGTGTTCATGTGTGTTTGTGTCCCTGTTTGGGAGGTGTCTGGTGTGGGAGGAGACGTATGTGTGCACGTTCCTGGCAGCTGGGCAGGGGGTGTCTCAGGTCTGCCCACCCACTGGTGCAGAAGGGTATTTCCTGCGTGAACAGCATGGGGAGGCTGCATTAGGAACCTGAGGAATTGCGTACTGCATATGGGCCCCAGCTGTCGCTTGCAGTCAGAGCCCTGGGAGGGAGAACTGGGAAGGAGGGGCACACTTGGGAATGTGTCACATCACCCCCCCAACCCCACCCAAGAACTTGCTTGGGCCTCAGAGGTATAGTGTCCTGTGCCTGGGCTCAGATTCTGCTCTGTGTGACCTTGGGCAAGTTTCTAAACTCTGCCTCAGTTTCCTTATTTTCTACAAAGATGACAATAGTATCCACCTCACACGTAGCAGTTTAAGTAAGTTCATGTGGGGGCGCCTGGGTGGCTCAGTCGGGTAAGCGACTGCCTTCGGCTCAGTTCATGATCCTGGAGTCTCAGGATCGAGTCCCGCATCGGGCTCCCTGCTCAGCGGGGAGTCTGCTTCTCCCTCTGACCCTCCTCCCTCTCATGCTGTCTCTCATTCTCTCTCTCGCAAATAAATAAAATCTTAAAAAAAAAAAAAAAAAAAAAAAAGTAAGTTCATGTGGAATAGTCCCTAGGACGTAATAACTACTATACAAGTATAAGTTTGTCATCATCAGTATTTTCTGAAGCCCTGGGACCTTGGGTGAGTCCCTTCTCTACTCTGGGCCTCAGTTTCCCCTCTAAAAAGTCAACGGCTGGCCCAGATAACTTCTCAGGTCCCCCTACCCTGCATCTCCAAGGCTCAGGTTCTATGCTGCTTCCTAAATAAGGCAGGGCCCCACCTAGGCTGCTTCACCCAGGGCAAGCCTCCCCTGGTTTCTCTGCCTTCTACTCTCAGGCCAGGAAAAGGATGGAGAGAGAAATTTAATTTATGTTGGCTTATGATAATGGCCACTTAGTGTCATGGTTAAAAATGCAGCTCTGGAGCCAGACAGCAGTAATATCCAGTCTTGCTTTTCTCCTCTGAGACCTTGGGCAGATTTCTTACCCTCTCTGTGCCTGTTCGCTCTTCTGTACATTGGGGACGATATTCATACCCACCTTGTAGTGGTTAATTTTATGCGTCATTGGAGGGCCATGGTATTTAGATATTTGGTGAAGCATCATTCTGGGTGTTTCTGTCAAGGTAGTTTTTGGATGAGATGAACATCTAAATCACTGGAGTTTGAGTCAAGCAGATTACCCCTCATAATACGGGTTACCCTCATCCAATCAGTTGAAGACCTTAATAGAACAAATGCTGACCTCCCCTCAAAAGAAGGAATCCTGCTACCAGACTGCCTTTGGACTTGGAACTGCAACTCTTCTCCGAGTCTCAGCCTACCATCCTATCCTACCCCAGATTTGGGCTCACCAAGCCCTCATGATCACGTGTGCCAATTCCTTAAAATAAATCTCTTTCTCTCTATATATATACACATCCTGTTCTGTTTCTCTGGAGAACACTGACTAATACACACCTCATATGGTTATAATGAAGATTGTACAAACTAATATACGCAAGCATGCTTAGAACACTGCAGCCTAGAAAGCTCTCCCAAAGTGCTAGCTCCTATTATTTATTGAGGATCCCCTAGGGGCTGGCAGCTTCACATATGTTTTCTCATTTGCTGCCCAAGAGGCTCATTGCATGTGGGCGGTGGGATTCCCATTTTACTGATAAGACACTGAGGCTCAAGTGAGGAGTGGCCAAGTGAGGATCTGAGTCCATGTTCAGGGCTCCAGCCTGCTCTGTAATGAAGTTCGCGGAGCTTCCCAGAGTCACTCCAGGCAGCAGTGTGTGCACAGAGAACATGGATGCTGTTCCCTGGTCATCCCTTTCTACCTGTTAGTTCCCAAAGCCCCAGTTCCTCCTCCTCTGAGGGGTCTCTTATTGAGCGCAGATCCAAGACTTGAAGCCAGGCCTGGGGAAGGTGGAGTCCACAGCAAGAAAGTTCTCAGGCAGCTTACAGCCTCTTAGAAGAGGCAGGACCGGTGACCCTGAGACTGGCAGGCAGTGTAGCCTCAGTCTTCTCTCTGCTCCCTCCTTCCCTCCGCTGAACCTGCTCCTCCCCACATCTCCACCATCCATGCTATTGCTCCGGCCCAGCATCAAGAAGTGGCCCTTGACCCCTCCCTTTCTCTCCCCTGCCAACCCAACCTCCTCCGCCATCACACCGTGATGGAAGCTCCCTTCTCTTCAGGAAGACCTCAGCTTCCTTCTGGGTCTGTCTGCTCCCACCCTTGCCCCTCCACATTGTTCTCCACACCACAGCTAGAGTGAGCTCTTCAAAGCAAGTATCAAATCATGTGCTCTACTGCTTAAATTGCCCCATCCCACCCAGAATAAGCTCTTTAATCCGGCTTAAAGAGCCCTGTGTGCTTTAGCCCCTCGCCTGCTGTCCCGCCCCAGGCTCTACCCACCCCCAACATGCCTGCCCCTGCCCCCTCTGCTCTGTCATACCACTCAGCTTCCCTTCCTTAAACACAGCAAGCTCGTTCTCTTCACACAGCGCATGCTGTTCCCTCTGCCTGGAATGCCGTTCCCTGATCTTTCACACGGCTGCCCCTTCTTAACATTTCAGCTTAATTGTCACCTCAGAGAAGCCCCGATTCTCTGTGCTTAGCTGCCCCCTCCCATCACTGTATGCATCATGGACCACACTCTCTCTCGGGGTGTTCTTGTGTATGATCTGCGTCCCACCACCTTGAGAGGGAAGGCCTTGCTGCAGGGCCTGCACTAGGAGCGGGGTCCCCTCGTGCTGGCTGAAGGAGCAGCTGGGTCAAGGAGCTCACACGTGCGTGGATGAGACTGCAGGTCTGGACAGAGAGCTCCCTGCAGCCTCAAATCAGGGGAAATTATCTGGGAAGAGGAGCAATTTTGCTGGTTGGGGGCAGAGAACAGGCAACTTTGGTGATCAAGGGACAGTACTTGGGCAAAGGTGGGACAGCAGGACCGAGCATGGCTTGTTCGGAGACCAGAGACTTCAGCTGGCCTTATTGAGCACCAGCAGCTGTAGGTTGGGTACTGTGTCGGGTGTCATGGTTATAAGGATGGGTCTTTCTGTCCTCGAGAAGTTTGCAGTCTGTTAGGGTGATGAAGTGTATATATCTAAGAATGTCCTGTAAGAGGGAAGCAAAGAAGTGACATGGGTACCTGAAGAAGAATACTCCAGGCCAAAGGCATAAACAGTGCAAAGGCCCTGGGGTGGGAGCATGCTTGCTGGCCTGCTCGGGGCATGGCAGGGAGGTTTGTGGCTGGGGTGGAGAACAGTGGAGGGCAAGGTAGGGGTAGAAGGTGAGAGCAGAGAGGTAGCTCTGGGTGGGGGAAGCAGCACAGACCATGTAGGGCTCTGCACGTAGGGCTTTGCAGGCCATTTCAAGGGTTTTGACTTTTCACTGTGAGTGAGATGAAGAGCCATTAAGGGATTCTGAGGAGAGTGGGGGCATGATGTGACTTAGATCTCGGAAGGATTCTTCTGACTGGTGGTGAGTGGAGATGGACCGGGAGAGGAGATAGGTGAGAGGTCGTGAGAATTCCAGCAGCAACAGAGGGTGAGCTGCGTGGCTGGATTTCGATGATTGTGTGAGCGGTTCCTGTGGGTGCTGGGGAGCGGCAGTCAGCCCCGCCTGCCAGTCATGTGGCCTTGGGCCGACCCCTCCAACTGAGCTCGGCTGCCTCACCGGTCTGTTGTATTGGTCAGGGTGCAACTAGAGAAACCGACCCAAGGGGAGCTACGCATCAAGAGGTTTCTCTCAAGGACTTGGCTTACATGATGGTCGGGGCTGGCTTTGCAAGTCCGAGGTCCAAGGCAGGCCAGGGCCATGGTCTACAGGTGAAATTTCCTCTTCCGTGAAGCCTCGGCTCTGCTCTCAAGAGCCCTTCAGCTAATTGACTCAGCACCCACCCCCCTGCCAAGTAGCTAGGATAATCTCACTCAAAATAAACTAATTACAGACTTTGTTACATCTGCAAAATACCTTCCGCAGCAACACCTAGAGTAGTGAGTGGTGGGGTAACCGGGAACTGTAGCCTAGCCAGGCTGACGCATAACAACTGGCCATCACGCCTGTAAAATGAAGTCATAAGAGCCCCATGCCAAGTGCAGAGGGTCCCAGGAGGTGATGCAGTGAGGGGGCTTTGGGTCCGGTGGTAGGGAGGTCCTGTTGCTAGAAGTGGTGCTTGGCTTCCTCGACGAGCTGAGAGGGGGCTAGAGCAGGCTCCCCAGAGCAGAGGGTGCTCTTCACACCTGAAAAAGACCCAATGCCCCCCTCTCACTTCTGGAAGCTGCGTTTCTCCCCAGCCCGGCTGTGGAGTTCCGAGTTTCGCCGCCAGGGGGGGGCAGGCGGCCACGGATCCCGAGGTTTCGTCTTGGCCCCGGATTGTTGCCAGGCAGAGGGCCTGATGCTCCATCCCATCCAGCAGTCCTGTGAGGAGCTGCAGCTCGTTTGAACGCAAATGAGGTTACTCAAGAGTGTTGCAAGTTTGTTCTTTTGGGCAAGTGTTGATGTTCCTCCTGAAATCCTGTTTACTTTATACTTCTCCTTGGAAAATTGGTGAGTTCGGTCCGACTTCCATTTTATTGATCATAAAATCTGCCTTACTGGACGGAGTTAATGAGATCAGTGTTACTCCGGTGGGCACAGAAGCATGTTGCGTGAACATAAGGGTTCAGGTTTTGGCATCAGATGGACAGGGTTGGAACCCCAGCTCTGCCGTGTGTTTACTCTGTGACTGGCAGTTTCCCTAACCTCTGACCCCCTTATGCCTTTACCCCTCTTAAGGAAAATGGGGGTAAAAATAGTGTCTGTCTCATTAAATGTAAGGATCGAAGTAGCAGAGGTCCTGGCGCATAGCGAGGTCCCCATGATAGCCACTGCCCCTGTTACTGGTTTAAGTATTGATGGATTCTGGAAGGAGGCGAGAAGTTGGTCTTACCCTGAGTCCGTGAGTTAAAAGACCCACTTGAAGCATTTATTTTCATTTTCCAAGCCCGAGGCCTGGCCTCAAGAGAAGACAGAAGCTAGACCCGGCCACTGCAGAGTTGTTCGTAGAGTTAAGAACCCGGATTCTGGAGCCCGAGTGCTTAGTTTCATGCCCCAGCCCTGCCAGCTGTGTAGTCTTAGGCGAGTCCTTAACTTCCCTGTGCCTCAGTTTCCTTGTCTGTGAAATGGGAATGATGATTCATCAGGTTGTTTGAGGCTTGAATATGAGTTACTACCTATGAAGTGTTAACTCCAAGACTGTGCCTGGCACAGTAAACGCTCACTGAGGGTTAAGCCATTTTTATTATGAATAGGAGACAGTATCATAGATATCCAGCTCTCAAACAGGAGAGACCCCTGGCTTTGCTCTTTGCCCTCCTCCAAGAAGTGAGCCCTCTCAATCAGACAGGAGAAGGTGGAGTGTGCACCATCTCATAATCGCTAGTAAATCTTGCAACAACCTGGGCAGATGGTCTTGTCCCCATTTTATAGACCAGGAAAGGTAGGTTAAGGGACTTGCCCCAGGTCACCTGGCCAGGTAGACACAGGATTTGAATCTGGCCCTTCTGATCCACACCTCTTCCACTGAAGTCTGTTCCATCCTGAGCCAAGGCCCAAGGGTGACCAGGACTTGGGCTCTGAAGGCCTCTAGGAGGGAGGGTCCATAGACTGGGATGGAGCTGGCCCAAGAGAATACCACTGAGGCATCTAGAGGGACCTTATTGGTCGTCAGGTATTCTTAATTGGGGAAAAGGTTTCTTTACAGGATGTGACCACTATCCTCTTCATTTATCTTTTTATGAATTTGGTTTTTAATGAAGTGGATTTGCTTAAAGCCCGTAAGTACTGGCTACTCTAAAGTTTGTCTACCCTCCTCCTGTAGAGAACGCCAAGAGAGGGGCTCTGCCTGTCCAAGGTGGGAGT
Organism: Mirounga leonina; assembly: GCF_011800145.1. Lineage (NCBI taxonomy): Eukaryota > Metazoa > Chordata > Mammalia > Carnivora > Phocidae > Mirounga > Mirounga leonina. Next base: position 29,032,312 of record NW_023270265.1, on the reverse strand, counting down.
GGGCAGAACTGGTCCCCTGCAGGTCACACTGCCCCTAGGCCCTGGAACTAGGCAGAAGTGTGAGTAGGGCCATTATGATGCATGTGGAGAAAGTGGGGCTGTAAGGCTTCTGGGGCTGTCCTCCCCCAAGATGAAGGCCCCCTAGGGCAAGGAGCCCTATCCTGGCCCCAGGCCTGACCTGCTCCCCAGCCACAGGGGGAGGGGACAGAGCAGACAGAAGCAGCCTTCACTCCCCTCCAGAGGGCAGCTCTCCTAGAGTCTCTCATTTCTCTTAAGTGATTGCTGTCCCTGGCCCCATAGAACTCGAGCTTCAACTGAGAAAGCAGGATGGTGTCGGGGACTCATTAACAAATGCAAGACAGGCTAGGTTGCAGATCCACAGGCTGTGGGAGTCAACCAGAAGGGGACAGGGCTAGGAAGATGGGGGAGGCTGGGGATGAGCAGAGGGGTGGGCACTGTGGTGGGAGGGCTGGGCATGAGCGAGGACTCAGAGGCTGGAATCAGGGTGAGGAATTTGAGGTAAGGAGAGGTGTCCAGCCTGGCGGGAGTGGAGAGAGGGCTGGGAGATGAGTCTGGAAAGGAAGCTTTGGAGGCAAGATCAGCAAGACTTTTCAAAGCAATTTCCAAGGCTTTCTTGTCTGCCCAGGACACCCATCCTCAGTGAGAAAGGCCCAGGCTGCTTGGCGAACACGGCCAAGACATTCCTGGCACCCTCCAACAGCCCGTTCCAAAAGTGAACGTGTCTCGTGAAGGCATTGCCCTCTGGCACATCTCACCGGGGCTGGTGTTTTTAAACAATTCTCATTTTCGTGGCTCCAGGTCCTCAGCCTGATGTCACCCCCGGAGTTCAAAGCCAGCTAATTGGAAATGAAAGGAGGCGGATTGATCTGGCAGCTCCACGCGCAGCCCATGTGGCAGTGATGGGATGGAGAAAGTGAACGCGCTGCTCGTGTGTGTGTGTGTGTGTGTGTGTGTGCGTGCGCCACCCCTCCCCCAGCCAGAGGGAGCGCGGCCCCACTGCCCCACTGGCCTGGACCCGGAGCCCGGGGTGGAGGCACGCGGAGGGCTCCTGGCATCCCCCGGCGCACCCCAGCTAGCCCCGCTCCCTTGGCCCTGCTTGCCGAGCCTCTCTCTGCCCCGCGCTGCAGACTCGCAGCTTCCTCTGCTAGGAAAGTAGAAAGATGGTCCTAAATTGAACAGCAAGTGAAAGGCTGGAGGTGTGCTCAGGCTGCTTGCTGAAGTACAAGATCCAGGCCCTGCCCAGACCCACCGCATCAGCCTCTCTGCGGGCGGGGCCCGGGAGCGTTGATGGGCTCTCCAGGGATTGTGAGATCAAGCCAGGCTCGGACCTGAGATGGGCCATCCGCGTGGGCTGATGGCGGTGTTCGGGGTAGAAGTGCCCAGGACTGATGGGGCTGGCCCTGAAGGTGCCCTCAGCTGTCTCCCAAGTGGGTAAGACGGCCACCAGGGGGAAGGGGGACCCGTTGGGGGACAGAGAGTGATGGTCCAGCAGTCCGGGCTTGGAGAACGGCCCAGGGGCCTGCCCAAGCACTGGCCTTCCTGCTGGCCTCATCAGGAGGCAGTGACGAGACTCCGTCTGCCTTTTTTTTCCACAAGGTTGTCTTCTTGGGGGTAGGAAACACCCACGTTGTGGTCCAGCAAAGAAAGGCTTCCACCACAGCCCTCGGCCAGAAAATAATGTGTTCCTCTCTTCGGCTTTCTGGTTTATGGGCATGTGACAGAAGAGCAACATTTCCAGTAATGATGAAGCCAGCGGAAAAACAAAGATTTGGGGGAAATGTTCATTACTTATTGTTTTAGCACCTTTTTCTGATCTAGGGTTACTTTGTTTAGAAACAGAAATGTGGCGTGTGTGATTAGTTGGCTCATGGCCTTTTTATAATTGGTCAGTTCTGAAATGTGAAGGCAAAGAAAAATTTTCCAAAGTTTCAGTAAAAATTAGACATTTGCGGGGGGGCGGGGGGGAACGCCTTTTTCCTTGACTCCTCCTGCTTTGTTCCCTGGATCTTGTCGTTGCCACGCATGACCCAGGCAACTGGGACGAAGATGTATTTGTTAAGGTTAGAACTGGAGTCTTGTACCTCGGAAACTGGGCCATGTCAAGGTCCCTTCACGTCCCTGTGCTCAGAAGGAAGAGCCGTCATCTCTCGGCGATCCTTTCCCCTGACCCTGTTTCGGGGGTCTAACGGGTGCAGGGTTGGAGGAAACCCCACAGGGGTGTGGGGGCTGCCTCTCCCCTCATGTTGGATCCAGGTCAGGGTTGGGTGCATAAGTGTCCCCAGCAGGAGGGTGAGGTCCTTATAAAGCTGTGATGACAGACTGGGGACCAGAGGCCAAACTAAGACTGTCTTTGTACCTTGGCAGTGGCCCCCTGGGGAAACCGAGCAAACATGCAGATGTAACACCCTTCAGGCAGATCTTTCAGGATGGGACAAGTTCTTCTGGTCTGTCAGCTCTGTGCCCTGCACCATCCCTCTCTGGGGCCTCATGGTGCCAAGAGCTCTCCACCGCTTCTCACTTGCATTTGATTACAGGGTTGTGCAGAAGAGGGCCCTTTCCTCTGCTTCCCTGATGACCTCGGTTTCTCTCTCTGCTCTCAGCGCACAGCTTAGTGGACACTCAGGGCAGTTCTCCCCGGGGCAGGGGGATGCGGGGGTGGGGGCACCCTTCCAGGCTGAATTGATAGGAAGCTGGTTTCTGAAGGGATGCTGGTCCTGGACTCCCTGCTGGGAGGAGCTCATTCCTGCCAGACCCGTAGCTGACCTCCCTGGCTCTGCCCTGGCTGCCTTGTCGAGTTCTCTAGCGACCATCCGCGCACCTGCTTTGCCAGGCCCTGCCGTGGAAGGCGTAGGGTATCAAGACGGGTAGGATGAGGTCCCTGTCCTCAGGACTGTCAGTTGGCTGGAGGAGGAAGGAAAGTAAACAGCAGTTACGCTACAACGTCCAAGTGCTGTGGCGGAGGTGGGGCCGAGCGCGAGGGAGCCTGCCCGTGGGAGGCACACAGCCCTGCCTGGGGGTGCCAAGCAAGGCTTTCCACCCCGGTGCCTGGAGGTTTTTAAATGAGTCAGCCTGGAGAAGAGGGAGAGTGGCCGTACAGAGGACATCTGGCTGGTCTCAGCATTGGCGGGGCCACGTCTTCTAAACTAGGCTGAGGCTCGTCTTCCATATCCCTGCAGTACCTACTGGTGGCGCTATTTCAGAGATGCTGTCGCAGATGGCCACTCGATTGCTAATGTCGCTGAAGCTTAAAAAGCTCTAATTATAAAATGAATCCGTGTGCCTGGGCTGGAGAGAACTTGCTGGCCACCTCTGACCCTTTCCTTATCATTGGGAGGACTCCGGCTTCCAGCTGTCTCCAGGGGGACACACACCGTTGCCTGTGGAAAGAGCATACAATTCCAGGGCCATGCTCGCCCTAGCCAGGTGCCCGGGACCTCAAGGTGCTCATTAAAATCCGACTATCTCTGTTGGGGAAGGACTCTCCAGCCCGGGAGTCTCCCCAGTGGTTGATGATTGACCATGATTGATAGGACAGAGGAAAAAGCAGGCCTTTCATATTGCAGGTGAAGATGAGGGGGGCCCATTTTCCCCCACTTGTGTAATGAGCCAGGACAAAGCCCTCTGGGCACCAGTCTCCTTCCTGGCTTCTCCTGGGGAGAGAAGCCCAGCATTAGCCGGAGATCCTGAGCTCTGGTGCCAGAGGGTTAACTCTGTGCTCCCCAGAGAGCTCACACACTCCTGACCCTCTGCTGTCCTCCAGGCCCTCCCAGTTGCGCCTTCTGGGAACAGCTCGGTCACGTGTGAACCAGATGTGGGGATTTCCCAAGCAGTGATGTATGCACAGACACACACAGACACGCACGCACAGACACACACTCACACTGTTCTGTTTACGTGGCATCTGAGGCCTCAGGGGATTGGTCCAGACCCACGCAGAGCAAGAGAGGGATGGGGGTGAGGAGAGGCCCAGGGGTTGCCGGCACACACTATGAGGGGCTGCTCCCAGCCCTGCTGAGCCCTGCTCCCAGCAGACATGAGAGATAAGCCTGTTGTTCTTGCTCAGACTCCCATTTCCTGCAACATCCATCTTGCCATAGACCATATTGGTTATGGATAAATTTTCTAAATAATCTCTTTGAAGGGCTTTACAGCAGATGCTGGACCAGAGCCTTCCAGGGATGTTCTGCTGGGCCTGGGCCGGGGGGCTTTCCATGAGCCTGTCTGCCCAGCACAAGCGAGGCTCAGGGTCTTACCCTGGCCTGAGAAGGCTCGTATGTGGCTCAAGGGGCAAAACCTGGACTAGAGAATATGCAGGGCCCTGGGTGCCAAGAGGACCCCAGGGCAGTGGGGTAAGCTGGGCCTCAGTTTCCCCACAATGCCCTTGGGACTGAGTGTAATGAGTATGCACCCTTCCATCAGCCACTAAAAATTTATTGGGCTCCACCTACTATGTTCGGGGTGCTGTGACAGGGTTAAGAATGTGAAGGAACTTCAGATCTGATTGGAGAGACTCAACACATTTTGATTAAGCACCTACTGTGTGCCAGATACTTGCTAGGACTACAGCGCTATCCAGACATTCTGGAGTCAGCTGGTACAGTTGGTGAACAATACGGAGATCCTACTCAGGGCAAGATGAGGGAGGCTGGCAGAGCTTGGAAAATGGTGCAGCCTCAATCTCACTTCAGGAGTGAACTCTGCCCCTAGCCCCTGCCCTTTCAGCCCCACCCACGTTCCATTCCAATGGAGAGCAGTGTCCAGCCAGGATGTCAGCTGAAACATTGTGAGTCCTGCCCCAGAGGAGGGTCTCATTACAGATGTGAGGCCTTTGGGACCCCTCCCTGCTTCATCGCCCCCCACAGACCCTCACCTGAGGTGCAGCCTGCTGTGTCTGGCCTCAGCCTGCCCTCCAGTTGGGTCTGGGCAGCGTCGGGAAGTGAGGATGCACTTGAGGTGCCAGGCAAGTGGGTGAGGGCGCCTCCCTCCCAAACCCCCGTGACTCCTGATATAGACAGGAGCGCCTGGGTAAATATGCATGCCCCTGTGCCCCAAGCTTGGAGACAGATGGTGGAGAGTCAGTTTGTCATAGCCAAGGGCGCCCTGCTGTGCTCATGGTAGATGCTCATTAAATTATTGGCCGTTGATTCACTGATAATCAGATCGCAAGAGTCCAGTCTGGAGAAAACAAGACGTTGCACTTTTTGTAGCCCTGGGATGGGAATGTTGGTCCTGGGTCCATTGCTGTTGATCTCCATCACTCACTCACTCAATCATGGCTCTAGTGGAGACTGAGCCAGGGAGACAGACAGACCACAGGACTGGGGGGCTGGGGGGCCAGGGGGCCTGGGACGCAGCAGCTGCTCACCTCATCCCACTCCATTGGCCCCTGTTTCTGCTGCTGCCTCGTCCTCACAGAGCCTGGCTTTGGCTGGGGGAGCTGATGGGAGGGGGATATCCCAGTAGGTGGGAGAGGACCACCAAGGCAGACCACCCCAGGGAGTGGGGAGGTGGCTAGGATCCTGGAACTCGGAACAGTGTTAAGTTTGTCTCTTTTCTGCACACCACCGCCCCAGCATGGGGCGAGGTGAGAACCTAAGAACTGAGAGGGAGACCCAGCCCAAGGGGCTACGGTGGGGTCAGGCAGCAGCTGCTGGGAGTGGGGCTCGGAACCCCGCTGGCCTCCCCGCCCAGCACCCCTCTGTCCTCTGCCCACCCACGGCTCCTCTGACTAACCACAGCACCTGTCTTTAACCAGGATGCTTTGGGTCTTTTCAGCAGCAGATCTGCCTGCCACCCTCTGGCAGGGCAGCCCCCTCTGGGCAGCTGCAGAGTTCCCGGAGGCATCCATGGCCCCTCTGCCCACACCCACTGGCGCTGCGGGCCCCGGGTGGTCTAGGTGGGCGCCCTCAGACTTAGTCCCTGAGGGGCTGTGGGAGGGCTCCAGGCACAGTCCCAGCCCCCACCCCACCCCATTCCTCACCTGAGCAGGGAAACTGACTGTTCTCTGACTGCACAGCTCAGTGGCCCGAGGGTCAGTAGCACATTCCTGCCCGGGGTTGGGCTGCCCCCACACAGACTCTGGATTCCTGGAAGGGCAGCTCCTGGGGAAGGAGGCAGACCCCTTCTTATTGAGAGCAAAATGGGTAGGAATATGGCTGCATGTACAAAGAGAAGCCCAACAGAAATAATGAGCCTCCCTTAGCCAATGGCGGGGGAGAATCCAGAGAATGAAGTCCCCTATTTTAGGCCCCTTTGTTCCCAATTCCCAGCCAGCCAGCCTGCCTGGGCTCAAGTCTGGCTCAAGTCTTACTGTTGTTCCTTGGGAAGAGCCTCACTTTTTGCATCTGTAAAATACAGATTGTTATAAGGATTAAATTAGTGTCTTAAACATTTTAAATTAAAATGTTTAGCACAGTGCCTAGCATGAGTGTTACAAAGTGGGAACTGGTATAAATTTTCTAGCCCCAGCCCTGCCACTCACTTGCTGTGTGATCTTGGGCAAATTTCTTGCCCTCTGTGGTCCTGAGTCCCCACATGCTCCTTCTAGCCTTTGGGATACCACCAAGAAGCCAGAGATGTTGGTTGGGATGGGACCTGGAGACAGACAATGGCTGGGTCTTCCCACTTATGATTTGCCTTCTGTCTTCAAGATGATATGCATCAGAAATCCAGCCCTACTAAATTTATTCTTGAGTACTTCTATTTATTTAGCTCAGAGTTCTGTGGCCCTGAAACCTCAGACCCTAGGCAGGACCAGCTACATAATTATGGGGCCTCTTGTTCATAAATGATTCAGGATTTCAAATGAGGGACAGAAGAGCATTAAACCAAGCGCAGGGCCCTTCTCAGTGTGGGGCCCTGTGGGGTAGCCTGGGTCACGTGCACCTAAAGCGAGCCCCGCTTTGGAGGCTGTGAGAGTAGGAGGCAGGGCCAGGGGTCTGAGCTGCCACCTTAATCCCTCACTGCTGCAGTCCAGGGGCATGATTTTTTTTTCATGCCGTAAGTATTTCTGATGAGCTGGAGGCTGCCGCTCACCCTGGATCAGGTGCAGGAGTTGACCATGTGAGTGGGGGCACACACGCCTTACCATCGTACACACTCCCAAACTCGCACCCATGTGGCTTCGGATTGGAATTCATGTTTGAATTATTGCTTGTTTCCTTTCTTAGCCATCTTAATTTGTGCAATGCTTTTCCCGAACCTATTTCAGGCCCCCTCAAGTGAACACATCACGTGGGCCACACTACTTCTTCTTTGTAAAGGAACTATTCTTTGCGAAGGTCTGTTAGCCTGGGGGGGCTGCTGTAAAGACCTGAGCTCCTTCATGCCTGTGACCCGACAGTGCTTCCGACAGGGGGTATATTCTGCTCCTGGCCAAGTAAGCACCTCCTGCTATGGCCAAGTGGCTTAGTCCAAAAGGAAAAGAAATGTGGAGCCTATAGGAAATTCGAAGATTAGTTGTATAAACGGGGAGGAAAGACTAGGCTCCAGCAGATCTCATGGCTACAGTGAAGGAAGAACAATGGAATTCCCAAGGAGGTGGAGGTCTTGGGAGCTCAAGGACACGGAGATCTGGAAGAATGCAAGGACGTGGAGAAGACGGGGGTGTTCATTCCACTCGGGGCCCCTGGCGGAGTCCCAGCTTCTCCTCCCCTCCCAGGGGCCCTGGGGCTTGGGCTGTGGAGGCTGGTGAGGTGAGTGACCCTGCCCTGGTCCCCTGAGCTCTTGCTTGGCTTTTGTTCTCCAAGGAGTTCATGCTGTTCTCCTGTCTCTCCCACCTGGGCTCACAGCCCACTCTGGATTTATTAGTTTGAATGGGTGGGACTTGCTTTACACCAGGGAAGGATTCCTGGAAACGTGGTTTGAGACTAGATTTGGGCAAATTGAACCCACTTCTCACTGCTGTGGAGTTACTCAAGGTTAAAAGAAACCATATTAGGACCCAGGCCCTTCGCTAACCTGGCTCCATCCAGGTGTGTTTTCATGTAGTACTTGGGTGTCTCCTGTTTGGGGGTTCCTTTCAGGCAGGGGCACCTGTGCGATTGTTATGTGATTTCTCATACTCACCTGGACCTGACAAGAAGTAGGTTCAGCATCTTAGAAGTATCCTCGGGTCACCGCATGTGGCCAGGAGCTGCAGGCACCTGGTCTTCTCAGGGCCTGGATTCTGGCTGATCTTGTGAGGGAGGGAAGTGCTGTAGGGGGGCCAGGAGTGCCGTGGGAGGGAGGGGAGTGCTGTGGGAGGGATGTGGGAGGGAGGAGAGTGCCGTGGGAGGGCCGGGAGGGCTGTGGGAGGGAGGGGAGTGCTGTGGGAGGGCCGGGAGGGCCGTGGGAGGGGGGGGAGTGCTGTGGGAGGGCCGGGAGGGCCGTGGGAGGGCCCGGAGTGCCATGGGAGGGCCAAGGGAGGGGCCTCATCTCCACACCTCCTGCCCCCCCAACACTGCTGCAGTCACCAGCTTGTCCCCATCACCCACTCCCTCTCTCTGTCCTCGTTCCTCCCCGTCCAGAACCTTTCACAGGCATTAGGCCATTGCACTCTCAAAACAACCCTACAAAGAAGACGAGGTAAGTATTTTTATCCGCAATGTACCGAAGGAAAAGAGGCCCAGAGAAAGGGCTAAATGCCCCAGGATCAGGGAGCTGAGTGGCAGGGTAAACACAAGAAGCGAGATTTTAAAAGAATTCTTGCCTCAGTTCTCTGCCCTCTGTGCCTCTTGAATGAATTGCTTTTTTTTTTTTTTTTCACTTGAGTTTCCATATACTGAGTATGTGTTTAAGTGGTTTTCCCTGGAAAGGTGGTCTAGTTCTCTACAAAGATTCCTTTCAGCTGTGGAGCACTTGCATTATGGAGACTAGCAGGTTTCTGCTGGGAGAGCCTAGAACATCACACAAGGACCTCGGTTGTTGCTAGGCCCAAATGCTTGATTTTACAGATGTGAGCATTGAGGCTCAGAGAAGTTGAGCCACTTGCCCCAGGTCACAGAGCTGGTTTTCAGCAAAACCAGTTGTGCAGATTCCCCGTCTGGAGCCCCTGGCTTTCCACTGCCCTTGCCTCTGCTCTGTGGGGCCCTTGGTTCTGCCACCAGGGGAGGGCAGGAAGCCACTGGGTTGTGTCGGTCACAGCTGCTCACTTGGCTGTGCCTGTCCCTTGCTCCCTCACTCCGTCCCTCTGTCTCTGCTTTCCCAGCCCACAGCCAGCAGCCTTGTCTGCCTCCTGGCTGGAGGGCCAGGGTTTGTGAGCCAGGGTGTCTCCTCTGTTCATTGTAAGGAGGTGGGGCGGGGGGGGTGGTGTCCTTCCCACCCTGGGTGAGGGCTTGCTCGGGTGGGCTGGAGACAAGACACTCCAAAGTGGGGAGAGATTTGGGGTGGGAGCAGCGGAACTGGATTAATTCTGCAGATCCAGGGGACTGGGAAATAAATCATGTTTTTAAAAAGACAGGCTCGTTTCTGGTCCACTTCCCATTTTCCTTTGGAGAGCGAAGGGAAGGCCTGCTTATGGGGGGTGCAGGGGGTGGGCATGAGCTTGGGTTGTTCCACACTTAGCAGTGGGGCTCAGCTTCCAGAGGCCGAGGGATTTTTTCCTGTCCTGCTCCACAACCCCCCGCCCCACCCCGCCTTCCCAAATTCCCAAACCCCAAGGGCCTTGAAGGGCATCAGGTCCTTCAAGATAATTCTTGAAAAAATCCTCCGAGCAGCATAGACCTTGTGAGCCTTTAGTCTAGGTGGGCCAAGGGTCCCCACCTCTCTCTCCTAGGATTTGGGGGGATCTCCCCATTGAGGAAGACAGCAGCTCCCCCTCTCTGATAGCCCTCATCTTCGAGCATGGAAGATGATGGCAAGCCCCTGCTCATGAGCCAAGCCCAGCCCACCATGTAGTTTTGTAAGTAAAGTTTTATTGGCACACAGCCCCCTCACTCCTCCAGAGATTATGAGGGGCTGCTTTTGTACCGTAACAGCAAAGGTAGTAGTCTTGACAGAGACCTCATGGCCCCCAAAGCCTAAAATAGCGACTCTGGCCCTTTACAGGAAAAGTTTGTTAACCCCTGTTCCAGCAGAACAAGTAAGTCTTCCTCGGTTCTCCAGGCCTGAGCCAAATAATTTCCCTTGGCTCACTGAAAGAGGTTAGCATTTTCCAAAAGTTTTCCTTATGAAGAACCCAAAAGAAACCAAAATGGACGATGTGCAAAGTAACCAAGCCAGCAGAGACGGATAGAGATGTGGACCCTCTTAGCTCTGTCTGCATAGGGCTGAGTGGGGCCAAGTGGTGGAGTTGGCGTGGGCCTGGCACTGGGCCTGCCCAGGGTGCTTAGGATGGCCTTGCTGGCTGACAGCCCACTTGGCCACCTTTGGGGTACAGCAGCGGGGAGTTTTTGCCCCAGCTTCAAGCCTCAGAGGGCCTGGGTGTGTCCACCTTGTCTCAGCCCTACCAGGGCATGAATGCTGGGCCAGCATAGCTCCTGCTGCCCAGGGAGGCTTCGGGCTGCAAGTCCTGGTGAGAGGCTCCAGCCATAGGATGATTGTTTCTGGGTGCAGTCTCCAGGGTCTCTCTACCCCCAGTCCCACCAGTGACCTGGTGTTTGGGGGTTGTCTACAGGAAGGCATCTGTGTTTTCTTGGCACATCTGGTATCAAACACTGTCTGGTTCTCAACCTTGCCACCCCAGGAGGATGATTTTCCTGGTAGCCCCAGGGTTGGTTTGAACCAAGCTCACGGGAGATGTTGCCGGTGGTGGCTGTCATTGAGCACTGACTGTATACCAGGCAGTATGCAGAGCACTTACTGCATATTACCTCATTAATCCTCGTAGATACCTAGAAAGGAAGTATATCGTCTCATCTCCATTTTTACAAGCGAGAGAACAGGTTCAGGAGGTTAAGGAGGTCCCTCACAGGGGAGAATCCACACAGTCAGACTCCAGAGGCCTTGCTAAACCCCTCTACCAGACCCCCTCTCCGCTGGCTACAGTGAGAGCTGGAAGGGCTGGGCTTCCCAGTTCTGCATGGGGAGCCAGCCTGCAACTGGCAGGTGACTTGCTGAGCAAGGGAGAATCAGGTGCTTTAAATGATGGGTGGCATCCACTGATCGCCCGAAGTCTGTGGCCCCACACGAGATGGGCATGGTACTAGCTGTGTGACCTTAGGCGAGTTACTTAACCTCTCTGGTTCATTTTCCTCATCTACGAAGTGGAAGGAGTACCTTATCACTTCAGGTTTATTCTGAAAAGCAAATGAATTACCGCATGTATGTGTTCAGCACGGTGCTTGGTGCACAGTAAATGCTACGTAAACTTTTGCTGCCGTTACGGTTATCTTTACTATCTGCCATTGGGTCAGGCAGCTTTCCTGGCCAGCGCTGGGTGCCTCTCAGACTTGCATCTCAACGTTTCCTTCTTCTTGTCCCCACTGCAGCCAACACTGTGCTCCTTTGGAGGCAATGAGAAATTCAGTAGAGAAAGCACCCGCCAGGGCTGATTCCAGACCTGGTTCTATTTCTGACTCTGCTACTCTGTGCTTGTGGGAACTTGGGCCGGTTTCCCTTCCTGTGAAATGGGGTGAAAAATGCAGATCCACCTCAAGGGATCGTCATAGGCAATAAATGAGTCTCGGTGTACTGTCAGTGCTTATTACATGTTGATCCTCTGATATTCTAGAATTGTTCACCCCACTGATTAAGCTGAGAGCTTTCTGCCTCATCACATTACTATTATCACATCTCACCATCGTATGTTCTTTTAGGTTCTTTGACTTCGCTCCTCCCTCTTGGCAGGAAGACAACTTCTAACCTCATTTCACAGATGAGGAAACTGAGGCCCAGATCAGACATGACTGTCAGAGCCTGGGACAGAGCCCTCATCTCTGATGGTCACTAAAGGTCCCCGTCCCTCTGGGTTGGAGTCGGGGTGTTTTAGAGAGTCCAAAGTGAGGCTTCCTTCCAGTCTACCCCGACCTGTCTTCCTCATTGGGTAAGGGCTGGACAAGACATCAGAGCCCAGTGGTGAGGTGCCCCATGACTGGAGACTGGCCTTGGGCTCTCCAGCCCTGATGTTTGAGGTTCCAGGTGCATGCTGCTGAGCCTGCTGTCCTGGTGAGGATCCTTAGAGCCACCAGGCCCTGTGGGGCCAGCCACCCACCCACATGGCCAGAGAGAAAGGTCCAGGCTGCTTCCTCCAGGCAGTGATAACCCATGGGCCCCGTTCCAGGCAGGGATTGTGTAGGCTTCTCTGTGCTCCAGAGGATTCCTGCGTTTCGGCAGACACCTCATTATCCCCATCCCAGCCGGCTGTGTCCCAGCGCCTCTGTAATCACTCGGGCCCACGCCCAGCAGCCAGCCCAGGGCCAGGAAATCACTCCCCTCCCCTCCCCCGCCTTCCGCCGCCAGCCCAAAGCGACGCCTGCAGCCACTTGCCTGGTGGACCTCCTGCCTGCCTAACGGTTCTCTCTCCTCCTCCGACTCTCCTCTCTCTCTTGCTGCTGCTTGCTCTCGGGGGACTCGGAAGTGTGGCTCTCCAGCTGGGCTGAGTCTCCCAAGAAGGACGTGACAGGTACTGCCCTGAGTGCATGTGTGTGAGCATGTGTGTCCCGGGCATGCACGTGTGGGAGCTTCTTGCCTGGGATGGATCGCAGTCCTTCATCGGCATGCCGGCCGGCCTCTGGGTCCCCCCTTGCCCTTCCCTTAGCTGTACTCACTGCCCTCCTTCCAATCCTCTCTAGGCCTCAGAGCCAACCTCGGAGCCTGCAATGGGTGATGAGCACATAGCCCGGTGTGTAAACAAATACACTCTGGACCCAGAGCGTGCGGGTTCGTCCCCGGCTCTGCTGTGCCCTGGCTGTGTGAACTTAACCTCCCTGAGCAGTGCGCTGCCACCTCCCGGGGAGCCCGGCATGCAGAAAGCACTCAGGTGATGGCGAGGCGGCCGTCATCTTGTACGCTCGCTCAGCTGGCCATCCCTGTGAGGTGGGCCGGCCAAAGATGGTCACTCTCACTTCAGGCAGTTAACTTGAGGCAGAGAGCCGAAGTCCCAGACCCCCCCCCCCCCCAGCCTGGTTTCCAGTGGTCCTCACCGGGGAGCTGCAGCATGGCGGGGAATCCTGTGACTGATGTCGCGGCCTCCATGCCCCAGAGCTCGGAGCCGCCTCTGCCTCAGCGGCCTTGCCAGGCTTTGGGCTGCCTGGCCCAGGGTGGGCCTCAGGGACTCGGGCCTGTGCCTTGTGTCTAGGCAGAGCTGGGCCAGGGGTCAGGGGCTTTCCTTTAGCCTCTGGTCTTGCTGAGGCTGTCTAGGGCTCTCAGCTGCTACAGAGAGATGGTAGCATGCAGAGGGGTGGGATTTCCAGAAGGGGCTTCTAGGAGCCCCTCCATTTCTGAGAGTGCTAACACACATACACACACACACACACCATCCCACCCCCCCACCCCCCCCACCACCCATTGTGCCCAAACCTGAGAGCAGAGATTCAGGTTGGGGAGTTGGGGGACAAGGCAGAAGGGTCAGAGGTCAGAGGGCCTGGGCTAGCCTCTCCCCACCATAGCTGTGGGCAGGGAACTGGAGGTGGATGTCCTGGGAGGAGGCCAGAGGAGAAAGGCAGCAGGCAGGAGGATCCCCTTGCCTGTCCCAAGCTCCTTGCAGTCATCCTTCTGGGGTTGTCTGTGACGAGGGCCTGGGTCTGACTAATCACTGGGCTCCTATCCCTTTTTCCCCTCTCCACGAGCCAGTGAGCCAGAGCCCACTTGGCCTACAACAATACATTTTATTCACAAAACGTATAGCCTGGCCGCCCAGGGGCCTATAGAAAAGCCGGCAGGCCAAGTCCAGCCCAGGAGGAACCAGTTGTGAGGGGCTTGGAGGGACCTTTGGTGGGATGCCAAGGTTTGGGGGGTCAGTGAGAACGTGGGGAGCCTGGGGCGGGGGCCACTGCAGGGCTTGGCTTCTCAGGATGAGCCCAGCTGTTTGGAGTGAGAGGCTGAGGGGAAGCAGTGTGGGCCGGGGAAAACCAGCCAGAGGAGGAGTTCAGGGCTGGAGTCTTGGGCAAGCCTCCAGCTCTCTCTGGGCCTTGGTTTCCCCACCTGGAATGTCAGAGAGGGCATGAGGCAGGAAACTCAGAGGTAAGGGGCTGATGTGGGGGATCCTCGTAGATAAGAGTCCTGGGGCTGCTTAGCCTGGCATCCTCCCCAGAGTGGGCCCAGGGGGCTCTGATCTGGCTCTCCAGCTGGCAAGGATCCACTGCCTGCCAAGAGGTGCGGTTTGAGAGAGGCATGTTTCAGGGACGCAGCCGCCCTTTTCCTGGCGCCTGTGGCCCTTGCCTTGAGCTGCCTGCTTGTTCTGAGGCTGCAGGGGAACCTGAACCCCTCCTGCTCCTCCCCACATCTCCCATTTCCTGTTTGCTTTATAAACAGTGTCTACAGTTTACATAGGGCATTAACCCTATCACCTAGTTCCATGCACAGAACAACCCACTGAGGGTAGGTACTGGTACTGTACCTGTTTACAGATGAGGAAACTGAAGCTCAGAGAGGTTGTGTCCTCCCCAGGGTCACAGAGCTAGTAAGGGCAAAGTAGGACTGGACCTCAGACCCTCAGACTTGAATCTTCTGCTTTTGCATCTTGAGTCACAGGCAGCTGAGGCCAGTGCCCTGTCCTATGGCACCAGGCCTGGGGCAAGTACTCTCATCAGGGAGACTTGTCTAAAGCACACGGCTGACTAGGGCTCAGTACCGTACAAACAAATCCAGCAGAGGCCAAGAGTGAGCACCATGGCTAGAGTAAAATCAGGCAGCTCCTGGAGGGTCAGAGATGGTTGGGTAGAACTGGGGTTGGTGGAAGAAGCAAAGGCATTCCAGGCAGGGGAAGCAGCTAAGGCAAAGGCTTGGAGGTAAGACCCCACATAGAACAGTGTGGTGGGCACATGGTGCCCTCAATACATATGTTGACTCATGAATGTGGCCTGGAACAGGAGGGTTATATGTCAGGGAACTTGGGGAACTCAGATTGTCAGAAAGACTGAGCTTGAATTTGGCCTTTATTCTGTAGGCAACAGGGACCCATTGAAGGTATTGGAGCAGGGGACTGACTTGGCAAAAGCCTCATTTCAAAGTTTAAGTTGGCAGGCAGAATCAGGCAGGAGCCAGGGGTCCATCCAGGTGGTAGTTGGAGGAATGCAGGTGTGGGGAAGGGCTCCAGGGACCTGCCAGAGCCCTAGCAGATCCAGCCAGGGGCTCTGGGTAATAAAGGGCCCATCCCTGGACAAGACTGTTACAAAGTCCCCTTCCAACCTGGGAGGGGCTCTCCTCTCTAGAAGGGGTACACCCCTTCTCCGTACCTCTGTCAAACCTGTCCCGTCTAAAGACTAGAGGCTTCATCCACTGCCCCTGCCCCTCCTCCTCCTTTGGGCTGACTCCTCCAGCCCCCAGTTTTCCAGGCCTTGGCTGGGAGGGGATCCAGAGCAGCCTCTGTGGGATGACATCACCTACCGGCGGCCCGCCTGCCGAGTGGTTTCTCATTTGGATGCCTGCTCGCCTCGCACACCTGCCGCCTGCCCAGGCAGCCCTGGGCAGGCAACATCCTGAGAGGCAGGTGCCAGAGAGAGGGAGCTGGGAGCCTGCATGTGCTGGGGGAGGGGAGTGCAGCCGGGAGGGCAGAGTGTCTGTGTGTCCATCTGTCCATCCCACAGCCTCCAAGAGGTGCCACTGCCTGTCTGCTGTGCTCTGGAATCCCTGGAGAATGTTCTCTTTTCCACCTGCGTCCCAAAATGTCAGTCTTCAGAAAGCTTAGGCCAGTTTTCCAAGGGGCTCGGGGGTCAGGGCAGTGGGGGCGGCATTTTTCCCCTCTTTGAAATTTTGCCTCAGATTCCCTTGGCTTGGATTAAAGTAAGCTGAAGTCTCTCTACTCCCCAGCACCCCAGCTTGTCCTCTCTAGCAGCTTTTGGCCACAAACTCATCGTTCCTTGCTCTTCTGTGCCTCTGTTTCCCCATCTCGCCTTTCCCCCTTCCACAGTTGTCCAGTTTTCCCGAATGTCAGAGGCAAGGCCCTGCCTGGTTTAGCTCTAGTGACTTCTGAAACAAACACTAAATCACTCCATTCATCTGTTTGCCTATTTGTTCGTTTCATTCATTCATCTTGCAAACACTTACTGAATGCCTACTACCTAATAGGCCCTGTGGTCTGCTCAGCAGATGTAGCAACGGTCAACAAGGAACCCACACTCCAGTCTTTATTAAATGCCAACTGTGTGCTGGTTAAAGATAGGGTGAGGCAGGGTCCCTCTGGGAACCAGGGATCAATGGCTCTCTGCAGGCGGCATATAGTAGAGAAGTTCAGAACACGAGCGACCCCCTGTTGGTGCATGTGGGTTCAAGTCCCAGCTATGTGACCTTAGGAAAATTGCTTACCCTCATGAGCCTCAGTCTGCCTATGTATAAAATGGGTCTATAACAGAACCTACCACAAAGGCTTGTTGTGAGGATCCAGTGAGACAATAAAATGACTCAGGTGCTTGGCATCGTGTTGACTGAGTGAGCTCCTGAGGGTCTGCTGTTAATTGTCAGTATAATCAGGGCTCTTGGGATTTGGAAGCTCTCTGACCCGCTGGGAGCTCCTCTTTTCTGTTTGTAGCCTGAGTTTTCCTTTCCCACAAACTGAAAGGAAGCCCCTGTATCTCACAGGGCAGGGGCTGGGCCTTTGTGTTAGGCTCACTGAAGAGGTGCTCTTGGCCACCGAGGCACTGCCGTCCCCCCAGGGGCACAGCGGGAGGTAGTCTCTGTCAGCACCATGCCCAGTGCTGCCTCTGTCCGGCTGGCAGGGGCAGGCGCAAAAGCTGGCCCCATCTGAGTGCAGAGTGGGCTGGCCCTGCTGCCCAGCTGTTGGTCGCATTTCTGCCTGAAATCCGATCCGGGCTTTGGTGGGGCTGCCTGGGGCTGTGCGTGTGCGGATCCATGTGGCAGGGCTCTGCAGGGACAGGGTCCCTTCTGGGGCTCCAGAGGGCTGAGCTGGGGCTGCAGAGCCCACCCCTGATGGGAGAAAACCGTCAGGAGCAGTAGGTTTCTTTCCTTCTGTTGCTCCCTGCCCTGGGTTGGATGGGGCCTTCCTCATGGAAAGACCCAGAGGTCTAAGCGGTGCCTCCCTCCCCTGGCTGCACCTGGGAACCACGGGGGAGGAGGGAGTGTCCAAAAAATACCGACCAATTAAATCTGGACCTCTGGGGGTGGGACCCAGGCTTCGGTATTCTTTCAAAGCCCCCCCAGGCAATTCTGTGGAGCCAAGTTGAAGATCATTGTGCTGGAAGAATGGGTGTCTGGAAATAGAAATCCAAGAGGCAGTTCTTTAATAGAAAGAGAGATGGGCTTGACCCTAGAACACTGAGTGAGTTTGGTTCTCTTCATAGCAGCTGTGTGAGCTGAGGCAAGCCTCTTGCCCTCTCTGGGCCTCTGAGTTGTCTTTTGTGAAATGGGAAGGTAGAAAGGTTGTGGTGAGGATAAAATGGGACAGGGTACGTGCCTGACACAGGCCATGTGCCGAGTTAGACTCAGGCGTGTAAGGAATGTGGCTGTAGGCTAAAGCACCAAGGGAGCCGTAGGGAACCTAGGGACCCTCTCAGCCATTTCTATAGCCATGCAGGTGGTGGGTCCCCTAGCCTTCCAGGAGATTGACAGATGTATAGGGTGGTAGACACATAGTTAAAGTGTGGTAGGAATTCCCTTTGGGCTGCGGGTGGTCTGAGAAGGCTTCCTGTAGGAGGTGACCGATAGGTCTCTGGTTTGTGGTTCCTTTCAGCTCCTAGCAGGGCATGCCCTGTCTTAGGTGTTTTGTCCCCACCTCTGGGAGCCTACAGCCCATCTGCCCTCCTTCTGCAGAGCCCCACCTTTTGACCACTCAACTGCCAGAGGGTGGCTGGAGGCTTCCCAGAGCCTGACCACAAAGCCCAGCCCTAAAAGGTAGAGGGAGACTGAATCAGTCTCCATGTGGCCAGAGGGCAGCCACCGAGCCAGAGTGAAGCCGGCCTAGGGCTGGTCTGTCTGCACCAGGCCCCTGGGCTCAGTGGCAGCGCCTCGGTGAGCCGAACTTGAGGAAAAGTTGGCGGGGGGCGGGCTGGGCTCTCCTGGTTGCTGGCGCTGGGACTTTCTTCTTGGGTTTCAAGTAAACAGTCTCGGCCCTCCTCCCCCTCCCCTGCCTCCACCCCTAGCTCCTCATTCGATGGGTCTCATGTGTTTCTATTTAAGGGTTGCGAGTAAACCCCAGTGATTGGCGGCCTCAAACCCTCTTGACTTCTCGCCTGGGCCCGGGCTGTGGAGACTTCTCTGCTGCTCGCTCCCTCTCCCTCCCGAGGGGAGGACCGCTGCTTCTCTTTCCTCTGGGTTCACAGAGGCTGGGGGGAGAGGCACGAGCCCTCCTCCTTGTCTTGCCTTGCCTTTCGCTCTCTCTCTCTCTCCTCCGTTCGGCCTCAGCCCTCATGGGCGGCCCTCCTGTCGCGCCCCTGCCAGCCGAGGGGTCTGGGGAGACCACGTCCGCACCAGGCCTCTCCTCCCGCTCGCTCGTGCTGGTGCCGGGCTGTGACTGACTCATCGCAGCGGCAGGCTCTTCCTCTCGGGTCCTGGGCCTCCGCTCGGCCCCGGCTGTCCCGCCTCCCCTCTCCGGCCCGGCTCCCCATGTCCCCCGGTCCCCGCGGCGCAGCGGGCCGGTGTGGGGCCTTGCTATATGGCCTGTCCCTGGGGCCCGGCGAGCTGCGAGCCCCGGCTGCGGGCGGCCCCTCGGAGTGGCAGCGGCGCTGGCGACCGAGCAGCCTCCCCCGATGGACAGGGGGCGCCCCGGCCGCGGGGCCATGGCCGGCCGCTGGCTCACCGCGTGCTTTCTGCCCTCGCCAGGTGCCGACACCAACGCCGAGCCCATGATCCTGGAACAGTACGTGGTGGTGTCCAACTATAAGAAGCAGGAGAACTCGGAGCTGAGCCTCCAGGCCGGGGAGGTGGTGGATGTCATCGAGAAGAACGAGAGCGGTGAGTGCCCAGATGGCCGGCCGGGCTCCTGGGACGGACAGACGGCCGGACGTCTGGCTGGTTTTGTTCCCTACCTCCTCCCCCACCTCTGCAGCTGTACGTTATTTCCATCTGGTGGGGGAGAGGGCTGAGGAGGCCGAAGTTTCCCCTGTTGGTTTGGGCTGCAGGCCAGCACTTTGCCTGGTGGTGGAAGAATGTCTCCCCAGCCCCGGGGAAATGAACCGGTTTGTGTGCATGCGAGGCCAGGGTGGCAGAAGCCGGTACAACGGCCCAGCCCCTGTTCGGGGTCCCCGTGCCCACTGAGGCCACAGGGAAGGTGGCTCCTGGCTCAGGGGGCACCTTAGGGCAGCTTCCCCTGTTGGCGCCATCTTCCAAGCCAGGGTCTGGGCAGGGGCAAGAGAAGCCGACTAGCTGGTGGGGAAGGCCGGCCATGATGTCACTGTGGGGGGCCAGGGTTCTTGCCCACCCCCTGCAACGGGTTGTCTCAGGAAAGGCTAGGCCTGTGGGATTTGGCTAGTGTCTGGGTGGTGAGCTGACTGCCCCCTGCAGAGCTGAAGGCCGCCAGGACCTGGGAAGAGGGCCCAGACAGGGGGAGAAGGGCCAGGGAGGGCCCTATGGCAGCCGCCCTGTCATTGGGAGCTGAGGCTTTGTCTCGTCTGGGGCCCTGCCCATGGCTCTCCAAGGGCTGCTGGTTCCACGGTCCTCACCGGGACCACAGGTGCGGCAGGCATCTCTGTACGTGGAGGGAGGAGCGCCTGAATCAGTCAGTCTGAGGTGCAGGGCCAAGACCTCCATCAGCAGTTTGCCTGTATCCCGCTGGGGCTTGAATTGGTTGCTGGGGTGTTTTGTTTTGGTTCCAGTTAGCTGCAAGGGAGGGTCCCTTGCACGGGATCCTCTTTGGGCAGTATTTGGACACTCCCAGAGGGGAGGGGCCTGGTTTTCTTTTCCTGTCCTGCTCAGTTCCCTTCCCTTCCAATATTTTGAGCCCTGAAAGGGGGACAGACCAAAGGATGACTGTACCCATTCTATAGATAGAGTAACCGAGGCACAGACAGACTGAGGGGAAATGAGTCCTCTGAGGGCAAAAGCAGAACAGGGACATTCCTGGGCCCCTGAGTCCTATGCCTGTGGGCAGCAAGTAGTTGTAGAGATGCTGAGGAAATCCCAGCAGACCTCCTGGGGGAGGTGAGCTCAGGCTCCTGCTGCAGGAGGCTCAGGAACTGTGCTCCCTGAGAACAGAGCTGTGATGCCAACATAGGTCTGACTCCTGGCCCTCCTGGGTCTGGGGTCCTGACAGACCTTTCAGAGAGGTCAGGCTTTGTCTTTGTGCTTGGAGTCATTGGCAAGGTGGTTGGCAAAGGCTGTCCCCACCCAGCAGAGCCACACCCCTAGCCTAGGGCCTGAGCCCTTCACCCCAGGCACCCACACTGGTCTGCTACCTGCACACCTTTGCCTTCAGCCTTTGTCCTAGTACCACCCCTACCTACTCGTCCCCACCCCTCACCCCGTCTACCTCCCAGGAAGCTGGCATTGTCACAGGGGCCTGGCTCTGGAAACCCTGAGCACCTCCAGACCCAAAGGAAGAGATCTCTGATGGTGTTGGAGGCACCTGCTGAGGCAGACGTTTTGGAGCGTGTTCCGAGGGGAGAGATGTGCCCACTTCTCTGTATAAGGTCAGGGCTGCTCAGAAGTAGAGTTCTGGCTTAGAGACCCTCCTGCCACCTCCCCTGCCTTGTGTCACCAGCCCAGCTATATAACCCCCATGGTTCTGGGTACCACCACTGGCCAGGATGGAAAAGACCCCACACGAAAGGAAGTCAGCATGCTCGGAGACTCTGATTCCCAGGGACGTCCTCCCTCTACCTTCCCATCCCACACCCAGGATTCTAGGAATACTTGGAAGTCCTACCTAGCGGGGGGAGCCCTGACAGAGTGGGGGCCTGGAGAAAGCGTAGAGACACCTCCACTCCTGAGGACTCCCTGATGGCTATGACTCCCCCGTCTGACGGAGCTACTGTTCTGGAAGCAAGATCCTGCCCACCACCTACTGGCTAGATGGCTGCAAGTCCCTTAATCCCTCTGGGCCTCACTTAACCCTTCTGTAAAATGGAGATAATTTGGTGGCTGCTTAGAAGCAGAAGCTGGAGTAATGACCTTCCTGAGCCTTCTTCCCAGGTCTGAACTCCATGGCTGGGAGCCCCTTTAGGGCCCTAGATGTCAGGTGAAGAGAGCCTCCCCAAACACGGCTTTTCTCCTTCTCCAGGACTTTTGTATCTTTACTTTTGGTGGAGAGAGCTGCTCAGCAGCGCATGTTTGCACCGGGATCCTGGAGTGCTAGGTCTGCCATGCAAACCCACACTATCTGTTGCTGGCAGAAACCAGGGGGCCTGGCATGTACAGCCAGTTTAACCAGAGAAACTAACTGGGTGGAGGGGAGAGAGCAAGAGGACCAAAGTGCAGATCCTTGGGACAGTGGTTGCCCAGTTCAGGAAGCTGGACGGCTGAGGTGGGGGAGGGGAGGTGTGTTGTGCATCCTGTAAGCTGGCTTGGGAAGGAGTGGTGAGTGAGGCTTTTGAACTCTCTAACAAAGACCCAATTGTTATGCCTCTGACCTTGGGACATGGTGGGCGTGTTAAGGCATTTCCACTCCAATTGTTGAGGCAGTAGCCCCAGTTAGCACCATCCCCACCCTGCAGGGCCTTGCCTTGCCCACTGAGAGCAGGGACTCTGCCTGTGTCCCCTTCTGTCTTGGCTAGAAGTGTCCATGGAGGGGTCCACCAACCTCTGGCTCTGCCTGCTCATCCAAGCCCTCTGCCTGGGACCATAGACACCGAGCGATTTGGAGGTGTGGTTTTGCCAGGGCTCTGTAATTTCACTGGTCTAAAGAGAGATGTGTCTGGAAGGCAATTCAGAGTCAGTAAACAGTAAACACTGGTGCCATGTGATACGTTATCATTTTATTAGAATCAGGAAATGACCCCATGCGGTAGAAGGCTCTTTAAAAATTTTGTGGCTCAAGTAACAGACTGAGAGGTTAAGTCATTTTCTTAGGGTCCAACAGCTGAGATCTCTGCCCTCTACAGAGGACATGGGGGGAGGGTGAGAATGGGCTCATTCCGGGTAGGATCACCACAAGCTGCTGACACTGCAGGTTGGGGAGAGACATGGGCTGGGTGAGATGACCACAGGTCTCCCTGGAACATCAGAAGGATGACTCTGCGTCCCACCTTCCAGCATGGTGGTCATAGGTTGTGGGAATTCAGGTTGTTAATTGTTACTTTGAACTTGGGGCCAAGCAACAGCTGAGAGGATCTGATGTGTACCCAGCACCGAGGACAAGCCTGTTCCCGGGAATGTAGGTGGACAGAAGTCAAGGACTCCCAAAGTGAGCTGAGTGGCTTCAGGGAAACCCTTCTTGATCAAGCAGTGGGCCTGGGGCCAAGCCAGAAAGCACTCGTTTTTTCCATTCGTGAGCAGGGACAGATCCCGCAGAAAGATTCAACGGCTTTGCTTGCTTTGACAAGTCACTGTGATCTTGTCCTTGGGAACCCCTCCACCCTTCCCATAGACAGCAGTACCTGAGACCCCGCCTTTGTGGGAAATTCTTATGCCTCAAAGACCACATTGGCTTCGCCTTCAAGCAGGTATAATCTGGTCTGACTTCTGGCAGCGTGGTGATGGCAGGATCCCAGTTGCTCTGGTCTGTGTTGAGCAAAGCTTGTCTCCAGCTTTCCAGCATTGCTTCCTTCTTCTTAGGACTAGAGGCCCCAGGAGGACGTGGGGCTATGAGTCACCAGATGCTCATTCTTTTCCTGCCTCTGCTTTCCTTCTCTGAGTCTTTGTTTCTTTTCTGGCCCCAGCATGATAACACTGGGAGTTCTTACATTTCCTTCGAGGCATGTAGCTATAGGACTAAGATCATAGCGTTGTGCTGGCAAGGAATTTTGAGCTCCGTTGGTCCATGCAGGTGAGAAATTGTCCAGGTGAGAACACTCAGCCTTGGGGAGTTTGCACATCTCAGTCCCGTCCAAAAATCACTGCTTTAGTCCCAACTGAGTAGTGAGCAGAGAACAGAAGTCCACTCAGACTTGCTCAAGAGACACTTGAAGGCTGCAAAAAAATCTCACCGAACCTGAGGATGTGAAGTACATCCCAGCCTCACGGGCAGCGGGGGACCCAGAGAGTCGGCCCGAGCCAGATCAGCCACGCTTGTCTCTGTCTCGCTCTTGGGTGTACCCAAGATGTAGAGCCCCCTGGGATCTTCTCCCTGCAGAGCGGCCTGACTTCTCCTCCTGTCCCCTTAAAGCAGCTGCCTATTCATCTGCTGTTGGTCTGTGGCTTCTGGTTCTCTGAGTTCAAAATTTCAAGTTCGAATCTGAATCTGATTGGCCAGCCAGTGGCTCGGCAGACCTTAGGTCAGATGTCCCGCCCCGGGCCCCTCAGCTGCGTCCGGGAGAAGCCCCGCGGGCTAGAAACATGGCTACCTAGCCACGCACCTCAGCAGTGGCTGTTGGAAAGCGGGTTTTAAAGAAAGGAGATATAGAGGGGTCACAAAACCGTGTTGGGCTGCAAACTGTGTTACTTGTTTGGCAGCTATGTGCATAGTGGAGAAACAAAGAATCTGGAATCTGAGCACTAGGTTTAAGATCTAATGTGACCCCGACTTTGTGATGTATGTAGGAATCCCTCGGTTTCCTCACGAGTGTCAGGGGGCAGTGGTGCACACTGCATATGGGCTTTTCTGGAGGGGGCATCAAATGTGACCGTTTATTGTTTGACAGAGAAGACAGACTCATAAGCTTTCCTCTCAGATCTGTGTGTCGTGATGATGATTTTGTACTGTCAAAGGCAATCCATTCTCCAGCCATGTGTTTTTGTGAGTTGGAATCCTTCTAACGTTGAGGGATGTATCTCTTCTGTTACTTTGATATTTCCTGATGAACATTGTTGTAACTGGTTCTACATGGGCTTTTTATAAGGGAGAGATCTACTTATCTAGTATTCATTTATCCACCCATTCGTTCACTTCACAATTCTTGAATACCTCCTTTGTCCCAGGCCCCATGCTGGTTGGGTGCATACTCATAACGTTCCTGTCTTTATGAAGCTCAGATTCGCCTCGATGTGAGCATTCTGGGTAGTTAAGGGGTGGACTGTATTGTGAGGCTGGGGCAGCTTCTCAGACTTGACGATGTCTTCAGTGGACTTCTCTGAGGTCGCTTCTGTGTCATCTGCTTAGATGATGTGCTTACTAAGGAACTGCCTGATCGCTAGTGCAGACTGCCAAGCTACCCTAGAAAAGAGCTATCCCGATAAAGAGAGGATAGGCTGTTTCTAGAAGGGCAGGTTTATTGTAGCCTGCATTGCAGATAAGTGAACTAACACTCCTAGCTCTGCCACAGCCTTTTAAGAGTTTGGTTGATGGCAGCCGCCATCTGCATGTGGTAACTGGCCGCCATGGGGTGCTGTCCCAGCTGTCAGACAGCCTTGGTCCTCTGACCTCTCTTCTCTTCCTAAGTATAGCGCGTGCATGTTCCTGCTGTGTCAGCCTAATCAGCAATTTCCAAAGTCCATTCTGGTCTAAGACTATCTCCGGCATGCAGTTGTTCTCTGCCTCACGTCGCTGGCTGGAAGGGAAAGGGCCACGGGGCATAAATCCTGGAGCAGAAGCTGGTATCCTAATTCCGCCTGGGGCCCCTTAGCCCAGCTTTATTCACTGCAGGCTAGAGATTATTTTGAGAATGAGACTGCAGGATAGCCTAGTGAAGACAAATAGGGACTCCAGCTTAGATGGGCCTGGTTTTCATCTTGACTTGGCACTTGCTAGTGGCGAGCCTGGGAAAGTTAGTTGGGGCTTCTAAGCATCCATTTCCTTACCTGTAAAATGGGGATAATTGTACCCACAGCCAGAGGGTTGATCTATGCCAATTCAGAAGGAATTCAGTGCTTGGTGCAGGGCCTTGCACACAGAAAGTGCTCAGGACGTGGTGGTCACCAGGAAGACCGCTGGACGAAGGCAGCCCTGCCAAAGGTTGATCTTGGGGCCCACGGCAGGCCAGTTTTCCTCTTGTGGCCTCCGTTTCCCTGCCTGGCCAGAGAATGGGTTGTGCTCAGTAGTGTCTGAGAATTCTCTCAGCCCTGTTGGTTTGTGAGGTGGGTAGGGCAATTGGGGAGCTTCCTGCAGGGCAGTGAAGCCCCCAAACCGTGTTGGAGACCAGAGTTGGACCTTCGGAGCCCTTGCTTGGGTAACTGTCCTTGCCCCCGCCTGTGACAGGGAAGGACTTGGAGACAAAAGTCAAGTTCCCATTGGTGACCCAGAGGCAGTATCCTCGCAGGGTCGCGAGCTGTGAGCAAGGCTGAGGGAAGAGGAGAGGCTCACCCGTGACCCCTCTTGCTGGCTTGACGTCACTCCGTGGCCCTGTTGCATGGCACAGAGCTGAAGTACACGAGGGGGGGTGGGGGACTCACAGAGTCCGGGAAGGCTCCCTGGAGGAGTTGGAGGCATCGAGCTGGGCCTTGGAGAGATGGGGTTAGATAGGCAGAAAGGTGAAGGAATTCCACGTCCACATGAGGGGATACCAGGTGGGGGGCTGGGCTTCCTGGGGCTGAGACAGCAAGGCAAAGCGTCTGGCCGCCTCTAGCAGGTGCGTCCTGATGAAGAAAGTGGACATTGGGCTGCAGTGGAGGGGCAAGGAAGGAGGGGGCCGTGAGGGACGTGAGAACAGTGGCACTTGAAGGAAGTGGGTCCAGCTGGGGGGGTAGGGGAAGGTGTTTCTGAGAACTGGAAATCGCTCTCTCCTCGAGCGAGATCGGCACGGGCTTTTGTCAGGGAGGAGTCCAAGGGCTTGTCACACTGAGCACGGCCAGGGACTGACCACCTGCCTGGAGCCAGCGGCCGAACGGCTGGGGGGCTGGGGGGCTGGGGGGGGGGGGACCGTGGCCGCCAGGGTGCCGCCGTGTCTCACCTCCACCTGCTCAGGTGGGGCAAGCGGAGTGGCTGGTCGCTCCGACCTCACGCTGGCTCTGCAGACCCAGCTCGTCCTGAGTTGCCCTTGAGCAGTCGTTTCTGAGCGAAGGCGGTGTTTTAGCGGTGACCTTGGCAGTCCAGCTCCAGTGCCAGAGTGAGGCCAGCTGCTCCTCAGAGCAGCACCAACTGCCTTCCGTTCTGGGGGGCAAATAGGCTTACACTGAGTCTGTTCACAGGCGTCTCCAAAAGGCTGCTTTTCCGGGCTTGGACACCAAGGGAACACTTAAACCACACAGCGCCCAGCCCCTAGCAAGGCTAATCTTCACATGACCTGTCGTCCCTAAATCCATATTAGTTGACTAAGTGCCAGGCTGGGGTCAGAGGTGATGAGACCCACAAAGTCCCACCCCCCTGGGACTCCCATGGAGTGCTGAGACAGTCACAAGGAAACCAGGAAAATAATTTGAGATTTTGAAAAGTGCAGTGCAGGAAACGGGGCCCTACGACGGTAAATAAGCTGGGGAGGAGGTGATAGGGCATGGCCATGGAAGGGCTCTCTGAAGGCCTTCCCTGCTGATCGTGCCTGGAGCTCAGTGAGCAGAGGAAGAACCAAAGGCCCCATCTGGTCTGGGGAGGGTGGTGGTGAACGAGGGCAGAGAAGTAGGAGAGGCCAGGTGGTACCGGGTCTAGGTGTGTGGTTCTAGGTATAACAACCACCACATCCCAGGTAGAAGTCTTGCAGTGTAGCCAACAGGTGACCTCACTCCCCTCCCCGGACATACCCCAGCCCAGGGGCCCAGGGAGCGGGCACCGCTAGATGCCCCCCGCCTGTTCCCAGCACGCACGCACGCACGCATGCACGTACACAGCCTTTGTCGTTGGTAGAAGTGACAGGTCTCCCTGAGTGGCTAAAGTGCAGGGGAAGAGCTC
Organism: Mirounga leonina; assembly: GCF_011800145.1. Taxonomy (NCBI): domain Eukaryota; kingdom Metazoa; phylum Chordata; class Mammalia; order Carnivora; family Phocidae; genus Mirounga; species Mirounga leonina. Next base: position 29,005,410 of record NW_023270265.1, on the reverse strand, counting down.
CCCACACAGCATTCCCTCCACCCTTACATCACAGATTTCCACCCTGCGATTGTGGCACTTTCTGGGGAGTATAATTTGTCAGGACCTCAGGGAATTTGGGTTGAGAAATCGCCCCTTGGTTTTTCCCCAGATGACCCCGTGGCTGTGTGATGCTATATTCTCAGCACTTGGGTTTCCAGTAACCACTCATGGTAGCGGGGTTGACCGCCCTCCTCTCTATCGGCATCTTTTCAGATTCCATAACCTCATCCTCTGGGTTCCCAGTGCTGACCCACACTCCCTGGTCTCATCACGGGGGAAAGCCAGGGTGACCCAGTTAAACCAGTTGCCCTGTGAAGCTTGGTGGGACTAAGTGGAGAGCGGCTTATGGCTCACGTAACCCCCAGGGTCATTTCTACCTACACTGAAAATGTGCTATATGGAATTCCTGGGGGGGGGGTTTTGTTTCATTTAATTGTTTCAGTCCCAACTCCACATTTCCCTTCTGAGGCAGGCGCTTTTTAGGCTCATGCTAAAATATATTTGCCTCCCCTAAGCTTTTATTGGACTAAATTGTGGGGAAGTGGCCCAGGCTCCACGGGAGGTGAGAGAAAGCCAAACTAAGAGAAAGAGTCTGCCAAGGACTGGCCATAAAGTGAGCAAGCCACGAGTAGGTTTTTTAAATTGGTGCACAGATCCCTTTCTCCTGTTACATCTGGCCCATCAGCCTTGCCCTGAGTGGCCCTTCGATCACCATGTCCCAGAACCTTGTGTTTTAAGGGTCATTCTAAGCACAGTGGCCTGAAGCCTGCAAGTCTGTTCTCTTTCATACCCTGCTGGGGCCGGGTGAGCAGGGGGTGTCCTTGAAGAGGTGAAGGCCACCTGGAGACTGCTTGCTCACGCCTGCCCTCCGGTAGTGGATTTGGGGCATTTTTTCAATGTGACTTGTTTCTGAATCAGAATATTTTATGTTTTACAAGATATAGAACCATGCAGTTTGTAAAACCTATTGGTAAGACGAAGGGCAGATGTTGACATTGTCTCTCAGAGGCGGAAGTTGAAGCCCGGAGAGGTTAAGTGACTTGCCCCAAGGTTGCACAGCTGGGAGGTGGGGTGTGGACTTCCAACACATGCTGTTTATCCAGTGTTTGGAAATCTGGTTGTTTGCATATCTCGTGCTTGTGGATTTTACTTCTTTAGAGAGCGAAGCCCCAGAGTGCTCTGCTGTGTGAGTTCCCCAGGCCCCAGAGAGCAGGAGAAGAGGTCAGTCTTGTTAAAGCCCTGGCTGGGATAGGAGAAAAGTGGTCAAAAGGGAAGCTTCCTGCAGAAGAGTTGTGTGCATGTTCCAGCATTTGGCTCGGCCTGGTCCATGGCCGGGGCTGGACTGGACGGGTAGATAGTTGGGGGCATTTGTGAGACCTGCTCCCCAGGGCCCTGTGAGTGGGGCTGAGGGCATGAGGGCAGAGGCTGGGCAGTGCTGGGCAGGGCCCTAGCCCACTCTGCTTTCCCCTTTGTCCAAATAAATAGACCTGTCCCAGCCCCTCCCCGTCACCTCGCCAGACCCAAGGAAGAGCTGCCATCCTGCCTCCTTCCCCCTCCCCCACGACCTCTCTAGTCTCAGCCCCGTTTGAGTGACCTCCTCCATGCAGGGAGTGCTTCCACATGATGTGGTTTGCTGATTCAGTCGACACACATGGAGCCCCTTGTGCACGCCCTCTGGTGTGCCCAGCACCGGGGTGCAGCAGTGGACAAGAAGCAGCTGTCCCTATCTTCCTGTCACTCAGGGGATAGCATTCTAGGGCTCCCTCTTACCTGCAGGATAAAGGCCCAGATGCAGTGCATCGATCATTTTCATAGCGTTATCTGCCAAGTGCAAGGCAGACAGCACAGTGTTGTTGGGGTTAAGCAGTATTACGGAGTGGACGGGAGGGCAGGACCAGAAGGCTGTGGGTTTTCGTGTATGCTGTCGGGTTCAGAGATGGGACTGTGCCTGCGTCCCTTGGTTAGGAAGGTCTCCTGGGGAAGATGGGCCTTGAGCCAGTTGCTGAAGGAGGAAGGGGATCCAAACTGGGTGAACCAGAATGCCACCTGCCAGGGCGCAGAAGGCGGGCCTGGACAAGCGTTATTGGGCCACAGCGTCTGAGGCGGCCTACGAGAAGGTGTTCATCCAGCAATAAGCAGGATAAGAAGGTGTGTCAAGGGCCTTCAAGGGCCCCAAATGTCAGGTGAAGGAGAGCTTTCCCCCTTCCGTTCCCACCAAGCTGAGGGAGACATTTCTGACCGTCTGCCTACAGCTCTCTTTGTCAGAGGAGGAACAGAGCCTGGAAAAGGGAAGCCACCTACCTAGTGTCACATGGCGAGTTCAGGGCCAGGTTGTGGCATGGCTGTGGACCCCTGCTATAGAGGTAGCTGTCTCTGAGGACTCCTGGCATCTCTCGGCCTCACTGAGGCGTTGCCACCCTCTCAAGGCTGGGCACATCCCAACTTGCCCCCAGTTGACTGAGGCTCCCCGACCCCGGGCCCTCAGCCCGGTGCTAAAGTTAGAACTTGGAGGCTCCAGACTCAGAGGTGCTTCCTACACAGCCCCGACCCTGTACCCTATACATTCCAACAGACTGATTTTTCACACATGGTGACTTCCCTCCTGCAAGATCATCTTCAGATACCCCAACTTGGGGGTACGGATTCCCCGCCGTTTAGCGATGCCCCTTCTCTGGGCTGTCCCCCTGGCTGGCTGTGGGTCTCCCCCCACACCAGAGGCTGTGCCTCCTCGCCCTTCTCATTCCTCCCCAGGAAGGTGGTGAGGCTGCTATTGAGGTTGGCCAGGTCTCCAGTCCCGGGGTTTCGGGACACTCTCTCTTTTTGTTTGTTTTCTGTACTTCTAACTGGCGCCCTTGCAAGGCCCCGGCCTCATCTCTGCTCAGTGTGCTCACCGTCTTTTGAGCTGCTGTGATCAGGACGTATCCGCAGCAAGGCCTGGGGTCTTGGGCCCCGCACCAGCACCCGTAGTGTTGGCTACAGGCTTGTCCAAGGCCTGGCCGGGCCACGTGGTCTCCCTGTACTCGGGGCGGGGGGCTCTCCACCAGTTCCAGCCACCCACATCTTACTCGAGCCACTGGGTCAAGGGATTGTGCTTGGCACAGTGGGAATGGGCCGGGCGGTGGTGTGCCCTCATGGAAGGAATGCCAGGCTTTGGAGAAGAAGATCTCTGGTCAATCTAGGTTCCAAGCTCAGTTACCCACTAACCAGGTGACCTCAGGCAAGTCCCTTTAGCTCTCTGAGCATCATCTTTCCTACTTACAGAATGGAAATGTGATGGGGAGTGAAGATAGTGCCCACAGGTTGTGTTCAGATACCAAGCACCCCATTTCCGTGACCATCACGCTTTTACCAAAGCCAGGCAAGGAGCAGGCCTTTCATCTCCATAGTTCCAGAGCTTCTAAGGTCCCTTCTAACCCCTGGGGCTCCAAGAAAAAGCGTTTCAGCTTAGAGGGAGCAGGTGAGGGGAATATGACCATGTTGGCAAGCCTTCAGCCAGCTCTCCGAAGCAGCCAAATGGGTCACTGGCTGCAAACATTGCTGGGTTTGTAATCATGATCACAGGGTTCATGGGCTCCTGGACACCTTTGGAATGGGCTTTGTGAGGCCAAATGCTTTGCAGATTAAATTTCCGGAGAAAGAACAGCTGAGAAAGTCTTGAGCTTTGCAGAGCTGTTTCTGTGCTATGGCAGCAAAAAAGGGGTGTATGTGTATATGTGTGCATGTGTGTCTTTTCTCCCCTAATAAAAGGGAGGGGGGGTAGGCAAAAGAGGAAGATGGTCCGATCCCTCCAATCCCAATCCTCCCTCTCCCCTTCAATTTGCATCAGCCAGTGGGACTGTGGGTGCTGCTGTGTTTTCCAGGCTGGTGCTGGTAACAGAAGGAATATGATTAGTATTATGGAATTTCATGATTGGGGTTGGGGGTGGCTTCTTCCCCCCCTTTTTTAAATAAATGTTTTGAAGAGTTGCCCTGGAGAACTGCTGAAAGCAGCGGCTGGTGGACGTTTTTGGTCATGTCAGGCGAGGACAAGATTATCCAAGTGAGCAAGGGTGTCTCTCCCCTTCAGCCTGCTGCCGGGTTCCAGGGCCATCCTGCCAGAAAGCGAGCAAGGGGCCGTAATCACAAACAGGCCAGGATCAGTTACAACCAGAAGTATTACTTTAGACTCTTGGCTTTGATGGGGAAGAATGCAGTTTTCCTTGCCCCTCCTCCCCTGTCCTTCTCAAGTTAAACAAGACCTGTGAAAGCAATAGCTCTGGGATGTAAAGAGAGGCCAAAATTCAAGGCAGCAAGGGGTCTCAAAGGCCCAGGATGGGAGGGCTCCCCCAGCCTCTGCTGATGTTGGGGCAGGGGTTTGCCTGGCCCGTTTCTTCTTGGGTGAACTGGAGAAGCCCAGAGTCTTTCTGGTCTACCTAGGGCATCTTCACCTCCGTTTTGCTCACCAACCAAGTGTCCTTGACCCTTCTGCATATGTAAGCTGGCATTTTCTGCATGTTTGCCATGTACCTAGCACTGTGGGGTGGAGGGGGGCAAGTGGGAATGTAACGACAATAGCTTTAAAAAAAAAAAAAAAAAAGAAACTAATGGAGCTCTTACCACTTCTAGCCCCCACCTAGCCCTGGGGGACCCGCATCTCAACCCTCTCCCCTCCCTCAACCAGCACCTCCTAGGTGAACATCAGATCTATCCTTCACACTTAGAGATAAATAACACTGCTCCCCAGAGTAGGGACACCGTCGGGGGCGTGCTTCCCCCATCATTGGTAACGGGAGCAGAACCAGCGTTGGCCAACACCTAGACCTCCCTGCCAACCGGGCAGGATTTTAACGGACTGCTCCTTGGAGGAGAGGAAGGAAGTTTACCTCATCCTTGGGGCTTTGCACGGGGAGAATGAGCATCCAGGGCACCGGCCCCAGTGCCTCTCTTACAAGTGTTAACCCCATTCTTCTGCCTCACTGTGCAGCCAGATACAGACTCCCCTCCTTGGACTTCAAGGGCCTCCACTACTGGTGGGCCAGAGCATCTTGTCGGCGCTGCTGTGGCAGCTGACAGGAGGATTCTGTACCCCAGGGTCCTAGCCTGCCTTCCATAATCCCATCTCTCCGCCTCCGTGGGGCCATCCCAGCACCTCGAAGCCCGTGGATGAGAAACTTCATTCTAGAGGTGGCCTCAAGGTTTGGGAGCCTGAGTGGATCAGAGCCTGGGTGGGTGGGACAGTCGTGTTCTAGGCTAAGGGATAGGCCAGAGCCAGGGGTGCTGGAAACAATGACGATATTGCTCACTTCCTGGGGAGTGTAGTTCTACCCTGCCGTGGCTGAGGGTTGAGTCTCTGCTGAGATGTCTTGGGCCTGTCACTGCCGAGACTTATTCTGTTAAAGACCGATATTTTCATGGCCCACCTTGACCCCCAGATTATTACCTTACTCCACACAGGCCTCCCCACCCGAGAACCACTTGTAAGATAGAGTCTGTCCTCCAAGGGCCCTGAAGTTGGTAGAGTGACCCCATGGAGGCTGGGAGAAGACAGTATGGAGGGCAGGCTAGATCAGTGACTTCCCATCTTCCTACCCCATCTCTCTGCCGTCAGCTACCATGGTGGCACATTGATCAAAGACTGGCCCTCATGCAGACTGGAAAAACCAAGGCAAGCAAACAAGCAGAGCTGAACAAGGAGGACTTGATCATGGAGCTGATGGTCTAATGGGGAAGCTTCCCCAATTCTGACCCAGCTGAGGGGACTGTGGTCGTTGCTGTGTCGTGAGGCATGGTGGTGACTGTCTTTGGTCACTGGGGCAGGCGGCACCAGAGACTGACAGGAGAAAGGTAGGAAGAGCTCCATCATTGATTGGTGCCCATTGGTGTCTGTCATACTGCCTGAGCAGTCACTAACTGTGCGAGTCTAGAATGACACACCTGGACCTGGGTGACCTCTGGGGCATCTGGGCTAAGGGTATATCTGTTTGGCGTGTGGCCTTTTCTCCTTGGATTTGAGTAGGATCTATACTAGACCAGATCTTAGGAACTAGCAAGACAAGATGGTACCCAGAGACAGGAGAGAGACTGAAAGGGAAACGGGACAGGAAAAGCTCAGGGAGAGAACCTATTCCTAAATCACCACAAACCTGGCTGGGGCTCCAGGATGGTTACCCCAGGATCAGAGTATTTTGGGCTCAAGTTAACCTATTTGCTGCTTTCTAGAGACTCTCAATATCGGAAGGTATAAGAAGAGTGAGAAAGGGATTGCTAAAGCATCTCCTGTGTGTCAGACAGTGAGCCAAACCCCTTTCTTCCTGTAGTCACCACCACTGCCCTATAAAGCACAGATATCATGACTTCCATTTATGAGAAAGCTGAGGCCCAGAGAGTTCAGGAGATTTGCCAGCTTCTTCCCTGTACACTCTGCTGCCTCCTGGCTAGTTCTCTGGTTCCTCAGGCCCTGAGTAGGGCACCAGGGTGAGGGAAGCTGTTTTGGGCATAGCCTTCTCCCCACCCACCCTCTGGGGGTTGGCGCAGCAGATCTCTGGGGCTGCCCCTGCCAGAGCTCCACATTGTGCCCACCAAGGAGGAGGGCTTTGTGTTTTCTGAAGGAGAAGCCATGACTCCAGTGTCCCAGCGGAGGCCCGCATCAGCCAGTGGGGCTGCTTCGAATGGCTTGGGGAAAGGCTGCTGGTGGCAGCCTGGCCCTCTGCATTCCTCCAAGAGCCTCACCCAGGGTGTGGGCTGGTCCCTGGTGCCTGGCCTGTGGGACCTCCCTGAGCTTTGCTCTTCCGTTCCTGTGAGGGGAGAGGCCCAAATGAAAATAGCCCAATCAGGTATACAAGCGGACTGCAAGAGAGCGCTTCCGGGTGGGAGTGTTAGCTTTCTCGATAATCTTGGGCAAGATCTGCAACAAGCCACAAAAATCGCTTGGTCTCAGGTCCCTGTGGGCAATTTAAATCCTCCTAGGTGAGCTGTGAATTTGGGGGGCTGGAGGAGGGAATACCACCTAGGGGCTGCATCACACTCCTGGACTTGAGCAGGGCAGAAGGCCCCAGGCCAGAGGGAAGAGTGCTGGAAAGAAGCCCACCGCAGACCCTGCACTGACTCCAAGAGCTGGACTCGAGAGCTACTTGAGGATAAGGAAGCAGAAGAGACTGCCGTGTGTGGGTGGAAAAGCCAGGGAGGGAGGAGGACGTCTTATGCCCGGGTGTCCTGGCATTTCATTTTCAACTATTTGCTGAGCCCCTTCTTTGAAAGACGAGGCCTGGGTACAGCGACTGATGGATCCGGGAGATCCACACTTTTGAGGTCTGCTGGGTGTGCACACAAAAAAAGCAAGATAGAGGGCATTTCCTCCCAGGCTGCATGGAAGGCTTGTGTTCAAATTCTGCTCTGCCGTTGGGGAGACAGTATGTGGTCATTTTGATTCTCCGTTTCCAGATCTATAAAATGGGGGTAATATTTGGAAACCCATATGGCGATTGGGAAGGTTGAAAAACAGTTGTGAAGTGGTGTATTCATTTTCTCTTCCCTGGTAGACAGGGGCGGGCCACTGTCCATTCCGGGCAGTGAGTTGTATTGGCGGGGGCGAGGGGGGGGTGGCGGGGATAGGAGTCCATCAGGCTCCTGAGATCGCTTGGAATAATAACCCATCCACCCCCATCTACCTACAACCCACAGACTTTTCAAAGCATTTTCCCATCTGTTATTTCAGAGTGGTTCTCTAGGGCTAAGTAGGCCAGGCGGCTTTGTTTCCGTTTTTCAGAAGAAGAAACTGAGTTTCAGAAGGGTAAATGGTTGGCATGAGACCTCAGAGCTTGCTAGCGGCCAAGCTTGGATTTGAATCAAGGGGCTGCATATTCTTTTTTTTTTTTTTTAAAGATTTTATTTATTTATTTGACAGAGAGAGAGATAGCGAGAGCAGGAACACAAGCAGGGGGAATGGGAGAGGGAGAAGCAGGCTTCTTGCCGAGCAGGGAGCCCGACGTGGGACTCGATCCCAGGACCCTGGGATCATGACCTGAGCCGAAGGCAGACGCTTAACGACTGAGCCACCCAGGCACCCCGGGGCTGCATATTCTTAACCCAAGGCTCCTTCTGCAAGCTCAGTGTTTCCCAGAGAGTGGGTCCTAGAAACGTGTGATGGACACAGCATTAAATGGCATGGAATCCTGTCACAAGAAGGTTATTAACTTTGACTTCTCTTACTCCACGTTGGGTCAAAGCGTCTGTTTGGGGCCTCTACGTTTGCGGATGTTGTTGCCTGCTGGTTTCATTGTTTGTTAGAAAATATGGCCCTAGCTTTACTTAGTGTCTTGCCTAGAGCTCATCTTACTATCTTACTGGAAGCCTATAGCATTGTGTATGCATTTTTCCAGTTATCTTCTGTTTACGCCAAGGGATATTGGCTTTCCTTGTCGTGTAGCATAGGAAAATGCCTTTTTTTTTTTTTTTTAAGATTTTATTTATTTATTTGAGACAGAGAGAATGAGAGACAGAGAGCATGAGAGGGAGGAGCGTCAGAGGGGGAAGCAGACTCCCTGCCGAGCAGGGAGCCCGATGCGGGACTCGATCCCGGGGCTCCAGGATCATGACCTGAGCCGAAGGCAGTCGCCCAACCAACTGAGCCACCCAGGCGCCCGGAAAATGCCTTTTTGAAAAACCAAAGTATTTCCATTTTTCTCTTAAAGCAGACACGAGTCCAGGTACCACTTGGATGGTTGCACCGATGTCTGGCGCTCACTGATGCCCGAGGTTCGGGAAACGCAGTTAGAGGACCCCAAGCGGGACACTCCTGGGTAACCCCCTTCCCCACAGTCTCCGAGAGTGACACCAGCGGCTCCCAAATCCCAACTGGGAAAGGAGCCTGGAAAAGCATCCGTGCTGGTGGGGCTGCTCCCCACGCCGCGACGAGAAATCCGCGTTGTCAGAGAGCTGTTGACGTCAGGCGGTACAGAATGTTGCAAGGCCCCTATTTAAAATTCCCCAGGAATTAAATAAGGAGGGTTTGGACGGAGGAATGCCCTAGACAGATTGTGGAGTGGGTTTGTTTTGTTTATGGAGATGGTCTTTAAAGTTGAAATTGCCCCCGTTTTATTTTTGCCCCAATTGAAGAGGGGCTGAACTCAGCTGGAAGTGACGGGATGGTTGTCAGCCTAAGGCTTTTAGTTCGAGCCAATTCAGTTCTGGGGCCAAGAAGCTTCCATTGTTGGCAGAAGGAGAAAAGGGAAAAAATACACAAACTCCTACATCTATACTTCTCAGGCACTGAAGGAAGCTAGTGTAAAAATACAGAGGACTCCTCGTATTTCCAGTGACGGGTAGCAACTACAGAGGGTTCCCTCCGCTCTTCTCTCCAGACTGGAAACACACGTGTAAAGTACCAGACACACTGCTAGGTGCTTTCCACGCTTTTCTCTTTGATTTCTCGCCACAACCCTGGTTAGCACATGCTTTGTCATACTCTCATCTCACTAATAAGGACACTTCCGCCTCTTTCTTCAGCCGTTTTGAATGACCAAATATCACTGTAGCCCAAAGTGGGCTTCCTAAAAATGTTGACCACGTAACACCATGGTACATGGCATGACTTAAGACGATACAGAGCGAGAGTGTTAAATACTTCTGCAACACACCGTGAACGGAGTTTGTCCTGTTCCCGTTCTTGTCCAAGCCTTCTGATTTACCTCAGCTTGATGGTCCACTGTCCTTGACCCATCTCCAGTAAATCTCTTTTTGTAACAAAGGGGGAACAGGCTATAGGCGTAGCCCTCTTCAGACCCAGCAGAGCTCGAATTTCCTACATTGCTTTGTTCTCTGTAATTTTATGGTTGGGGCTGGTGGTCCTGTTTATTCATGCTGGTGATCTGAAGTTTCCTAAACAAATTATTTTCTTGAAGTTAGGGGGAAAAAAGGGCCGTTGCTTTAAATACATATTTACTCTGTGAACGACAGTATACGTACGTAGCACAAGGATATGGCAAAAGCCCTGCAGAGTACAGAGACCTCTGAGGTTGAGAAATGCTGGTCCAAACTCACTCTCTCCTGGCAAAGCCTTTGGGTAAGATCTCACACCAGAAAACGATCAGCCTGAGTGCCCTGCCTTGCTCTGCCATGTGGGCTCAGGGAGGGTGAGAGAGAGAGAAGTAACCTGGAGATGGGGCCTGAAACCACCTGTTAGCCCCCTCCTAGGTTGGGGGGGTGGCGGGGTAAGGATGGGGGGAAGTGAGCCACACCCATGACTGATGAGAACTGAGTCTGATTTGTAGACACTGATAGAATGGACAAGAAGCAGAGAAATTTCCCTGGCTCAAAGGTCAGGTGGAAATTTGGGGAACTAATGGAGCAGATGGTGTTGGTCTTCTTCTGCAAAGGAAGTGGCAGCTGGAGTCCTTCTTAAAGGGAGCTGTGTGGTTGCTGCCCTGGGAGTCAGACCCAGGTGCTAATCCTGTCGCTGTCCCTTCTAAGCCTGGCACCTGGGGTAAGTCACCCAATCCAGGGGTTTCCTCATGCAGCCTAAGATTTCACAGGCCTGGAGACAGAGGACCTCTAGAACTTGCAGTCTGCCCAAACCCCAGGATCTTCCTCATCCTCGCCATCAAGTAGGGACACCCACGCTACCCAATTGCCTGGGACATTCCCAGTTGGCACCTAATATTTTGGCTGAGTTGTGCAAAGCACCCTCCTTTCACGCCAGAACTTTGCACAGTATAAGATGATAAGATCGCCTGTCCTCTGGTTTATCTACCCCTTTTCATCTTGTCACAGTTGACCTGTCATTACCATCTGTTCAGAATTGGGGGGGGGGGGGTAGCTTCTGATCCTGGCACAGCTTTCAAGAAGTGCGATGGTGCCCCCTGCTCAGCCCCGCTGCCCTCATCTTGGGACTGATTAAAACATCCCGCAGGACAGGCTCCCGACAGACCCCCTTCTAGGTTGTAACCAGCGAATCATCACACGCTCTTTGGAAGTGGTCCACTCTCAGCTGCAAATTCTCGGCGCAGCCCTGCCGCCCCCAGGGGGTCATGAGAGCCCCAAGGCCTGGATGGCTCAGCTATGACACATCCCAGACCCGCCAGGCCAGCGGTTCCCTCGTTATCAGAAGCCAGCATGGTCTGGCCCCCTTCCTTCCTGTTGTGTCTTTCTGCTCAGCGCTGGCTTGGGAATGCTCAGAACCCCCTTGCAGGCTCTCCAGCCATCCCTCGAGGCGTCCATATTTCACTCCATCAGAACCAGCCTCGAGGTAGCTGATCTCCACTGTGGAATTCACCTTCTTCTTTGGAAAGTGGTACTTTTGCCCGTGCTGTGTCCTCTGGCCTTACTCCCATGTCCGTGTCTACCAGGACCCCTGCTGGTGGCCTGGCAGGCTCTCTGTCAAGTGCTCTCCGGACCTTGTCTCAGCACCAGCCAATGAGAGCTTGTGGAGGGCAGCCTCTCAGTGCGACCTCCATCCCCACCCTGGGTCCGTTGGCCCACCCCCCTCCCAGTCAGCACTTTTCAGCGTGGGTGCCCTGCTGCCTGAGAGAAGATGCTGGGCCGTGGACAGGAGTCCAGCAGACCCCTTCCCGTCTTGAGTTGGCCTCAGAGTGCTGTGCCCTCTCCGTCTGCTTCCGCTTACCTCCTGCTCTTGCCTGGGACAGGGGAACACCCCTTCTGTTACCCTGAGCATTATTTCAGGCATCCGCTTGTGAGGCTGTAACCTTCCTGATGGGATTCTCAGAAGCTCACTTGTGACATTGAAGGTGAGCACCCCTCTCAAGTTCATCTGGCAAGGCCCGCACCCTGAAGCATCGTGCGCGTTACTGGGTTGGGCCACACGTGCTCGCACCACTCTGCCTGTCCTGTTCCCCCCACCAGGATGCCCCTTCCCGCCCCTCCTCTCCAGATTAGATCTGAGGTTCAGTTCAGGACTCAGAATTCTTCCCTGGCTACTCAGTTTCATCCCTGATGTCTGTAGTTCTTCAGCAAACGTTGTAGCAACGACTGCCGCGTCTGGGGCACCGGGCTGTCTGGGTCACCCTGCTGTGCTCTTCCTGGAAGGGCCTTGTGCCATCTTGTATTCTCCGCTTCACCCGGCCCCCCATCCCCACCTGTGTCAGGCACAGAACCAGACTCCGCTTTCAGTAGAGACCTGCCAAGGTCAGGGGCCAATGACAGGGACACCGAGAGACACTCTGTCCTTGAGACTCCAGACACCCAAGACCCACCTACCTCCCTGCCCAGCCCAGCCCTACCACTAGTCACTGAGGGGCACCAAGGTCATGGTTCCTTCCTTAAAAATCCCTGCAACTTACACTTCAACTTGAATAATAGCGCTTTGGTGAGCCTTGCCGGGAACCAGGCCCGATTCTGAACACTTCTTGTAGGTTAACTCCTGTACCCTTATAACGCTGGGAGATAGACCTACTATAGGTCCGTTTTGCAGATGAGATTGAGGCAGTTGCCCACATTCAAACAGCCAGTTAGTAGCAGGGCTGGGATTGAAACCCAGGCAGCCTGGCTCTAGAGTCCTTGCTTAAAACCATGGTTCTCTTCTACCTGTCATTTTATCGTGTGCCCCCTCTCTGCTTGCGAACGTTCAGTAGTCAGGCTTTCTCCTGGGTGCCTCACCCATAGCCTCAGCCTTCTGGGCCCGTCCAGTGAGGTGGGCAGGCTGGATCCGAGTTGGGGGAGGGGTGGCAGCAGTCCAGTGCTTGCTGTCTTCTTGCCCTGGACTCCACGGAGCCTTCCAAACTGACGTAGCAGCCTGTGCTAATGGTCTTGGAATCCAGGCCTCAGGCGCCCAGGGAAGGTTCTGGGGCCCCGGTGGCCTGAGAGCCCCATCTGGGGGAAGGGAAGGCCATGGGCAGCGGAGCAGGGATAGGTGCCAGAGACGGAACAAGAAGAAGGGGTCAGGCAGGAAGGCAGGGGCTCTGGGGGGGCATTGGGAGAGACTGGGGGAGCCCTTATCTGCTCCTGTTTGCTTTGGACTGAGGCAGCCGCGTGCTGTGAGCTGGAGTGTGTCTTGGCAAGAGGCCTCAGTGACAGAGCCTTCTGGCCAGGGGAGGCCTGGCCGAGGGTGGGCTGCCTTTCGTTGTTCTTAAAGGCACAGCATGATTATAGGCAGGCAGCCTTTCCAGTGTCTCTGGTCCCTCTCCGGTAGAAACCTCAGATCTGCCCGAAGGTCATGGCAAAGGGGTCAGGGCAGGTCCAGGGCAGAAGCAGTCCTTTAGGGCCCAGCTTTGTGCCAGGTGTGGGGTGGCCAAGTGGGCCGTGCCGTCCCAGGTGACTGGCCAGGCCCCCTTCAGCACCCTTCCCCTTCTCGGCACCACCCCTGCCCCCATTCAGGGCTCACAAACCCTCGCCACCTCCCCTTCTCCAAACCACTGCGAGGGAAGAACATGGGAAGCCCTGGACAGAGCACCCCTCAAAGGAGCCGGAGTTGGAGCCGGTGCACGTCGTGACCGGAGGCCGGTGTTGGAGGCCTGGGACCGTGCCTCTGCTGTCCCTAGCTCCGTCCCCTGCCCTGCCAGCACACCCTTCCCCTTGCCGAGGCCTGGGCGTGCAGGAGTTCCACAGACTCTCCGCTCTGCATTAACCGGTGTCAGACCCTGCGAAGGTTCTGGAGGAAAGGGAAAGAAAAAAGCAAGGCCCAGAAGTAACCTAAAGTCTGCTGGGCTCTCCCAAACTCGGAATCTCATCCTGCCTGTTACTCTGTGGGGGGAGCCCGGCCCTCTCCTGCCGGCCTCAATGCCAGTATCCTGGCTGTACTTAGGCCCATCCTGTGTGCAGGGCGGGGTGGGGGGGAAGCGCCTGAGGCCTGTGTGTGCTCTACAGCGTTCCCATGCCTGGGACGCCAGCACATAGCAGGTGCTTGGTAAGCACTTGGTTATTGAGTGCACCACGTGTCCCCGACGTCAGGCAGCCCTGTAGGCAGATCATAGTATCCTGGTATGATGAGGCCCTGGGGAGGCCAGCAGCCTGTTCCAGGTCACAGCTAGGACATGGTGAAGCCAGGATCCAAACTGAGGTCTTGGAGGAGGGACTAAAGTGCCCATGGGCTGAATCCTGGGGTGAGCAGGGCCAGTAGCATTGGGGCGGGGGGGGGGGGGCAGTCAGGGAAGGCCTCCTGGAGGACAATACCTTGAAGAACAGAGGGGAACTTCAGAGTGAGAGGAAGGAGCAGGGTCCGCCTCCCCCACCAGCTGTTTTGTCCTAGGCTGAGCTGTGACCTCCGAAGACTTTATTAACATCCTAATTGTGTACAGCTGGCCTCCTTTGGCCCTAATGAGCTCAGCATCCTCTCCCATTAAGGAGACCATTGTGGCCTGGTCAGCCTGGGGACAGCAGTGGCCTGGGAGTGCCCGTCACTTCCTGTTGGCCTTGGCCAGGCTCAACCCCCTCTTGGGGAGGTTAAAGCCCCCGGCCCCTGGCCCAGGTCCTCCCATCCCCACCTTCTGTCTGTCCCCACCTCTGACTCTGTCTTTCTCTCTGTGTCTCCATTTCCTCTCCCACTCTTTCTATCCCTCCCCCCATGCCAGTGTGCCAAGCCCAGTTAGAGTCCATTTTAGAGGGCTTTGAAACTGGCCCAACAGCTGAGGATTACGCTCAGCCTGGAAAGAGGGAGGGTCTGGCTTCGGGGCCTGAGCCTTTCCCTCCTGGGGTGGGGATCCCCTTCCCCGCCTAAGATGGGTGGTCCCCCTTCCCTGCCCTGAGCTGGAGGTGCAGGCCAGGCTGCCCCGGTGTGGCCTTCTCCCCCCTCAGCCCCTGGGCCTTTGTGAAGTGGGTTCTTACTGAGGCCCACAAGCAGGGTTGGCTGCTATGACAAGTGACATTGCTGTTCTTTCTGGGCCTTTGCCCTCTGGAGAAGGCTGGGCCCCAGCCTGTTGCCCAACCTGGCTGAATTACATTCTTCTGGCACATGTGGAGACATGGCCCTCAGAGAAGGAGCAACCAGGCTCAGGCAGCATTCAGGGGACTGGCCCCATTTCCCACCATGCTTGCTATCACGAATTGCATCAGCTAAGGAAAGAGTAAGAGATTGCTCTTCCCATTCTTCTGGAACCCCTGAAGGCAGCCCCCAGACTCCACAGATTATAACTACATGGGCGCGCGCGCACACACACACACACACACACACACACCACCCACCACCCACCCCCAAAGTCCATTCACCAAGCTGTATTGAGTGTCTCCTGATCTACTCTGCAGGCAAAGACGCCACCTGGCCACCCCTGGGTGCTGTTAGTTTAGGAGAATACTGAACAACCACCACCATATTGATAACAGCTCAAGGTTTTTGACCTCCAACTCTGTGCTAGGCCCCAAGCTAAGCTACTTCTATCTCATTTATCCACTTCAACAACCTTAGGAGGTAAGCGCCATTAATTATCCCCATATCAGGGAGGGGAGACTGAGGCTCGGAGAGATTTACTGATTTGCCCAAGATCACACAGGAAGTAGCAAGCCAGGACCTGAATTTATGTCTTTCTGACCCTAGATCCCTAGTTATTACCCTCTACTTCCAAAGGACCCTCCCGTCTACACACTCAAGTACACACAGCCCCGCGTCCCTGCTCATCCTGTACACACACAAACGACATACGAAGCGACATGTATCACGTACCCGTGTCCAGGGGCACACATGCTCAAGGAGTCGCCTCTACCCTCGTGCACACAAGGCAGATAAATTCCTTATCCACTTCCATGGTGGTTAAAAATGTGGTTCCTGGAGCCCGACTGCCTGGGTTCATTGGGGTCCAGCTCTGCCTCTTCCTAATCATGATCTCTGCCTCAATGTCCTCATCTGTAAAGTGGGGATGATGATGACAGTAACACTTCACAAGATTCTTGAAGATTAAATAACGTATGTAAAGTTAGCGCCTGACCATAATCATCATCACAAGAACAAAGACACACACCCACGTGGCATGCACATGGGCATAACGCACCTCCCGTGTACTCAAAGATACAAAGCCGACTCCTACATGCAGCCCACACACTGTCCGCCTCTGTGGAAAAGAGAATGCCATGGGCACTGGAGGTGAGCCTGGGAGTCCCATAGGGCTGGCTGATGCCTGAGCCCTCTTGGCCAGCTGGGCCACCCCCAGGGGTTCAGGCTCCAATTGCTCCTTGGGGGAGTAGCAGGGACTTTGGTCGGGAGCCCTGGTTATAGCAACTGACGTCTGAGCTGCTGGGCTCTGGGAGAGGCTTGTCAGCAGCTATGGGTGGGCACGGGCCCAGGGAGCCCGGGCTCCAGGAACCACATTCTTAACCACCATAGAAGTGGATAAGGAATTTATCTGCCTTGTGTGCACGAGGGTAGAGGCGACTCCTTGAGCACCTGTGCGCCTGGACACTGACACATGTGACCCCTGCCAGGGCTCCTGGGAGGTCTGCATGGAGCTGGGGTGGGCCCCTCTGCCCACATTCACCCATGCCCACCTGGGCGGTGTTTGAGCCTGTCCTTCTTTGCTCGGTGGAGGTGCCCACAGCCAGGCCAGCAACAGGCAACTCTCTGCAGGGCCTGAGGCAGGAGGGACCTGAGACTCGGAGCCACTCAGCCTAGCTCTGCACATTTCAGGGCTGGAGTGGAAGCCCAGGCCAGTGTTCTCAGCAAAACTGTCAAGGACTCTGGGGGAAAGGAGGGAGCAGGATGTACAAGGAAGGATTCTCGGAGGGTGAAATGAGATAGGGGAGACAATGCTGACAGAAAAGGGACCTGAGCCCTGAGATTATGAGGCCCTTGGATACAAGGGGAAAGGGGTTGGTCCCCAATATGGCCCTGGGGGGAGAGGGAGAAAACAGGAGGTCAGTAGGCTGATGGACTCACTTCACGCCAGATGAGGACAAAGGCAAGCTCAGTTGGGACTGATGGAGAAATCTCTCCCTCCCACCCCCTCCTTCCCCCACCCCAGCCCTCCTGGTGCCCACAGAGGGGCTTGCCTCCTTTGCCTCAATTAAGGATGACTTGGAGCCCAAATTCCAGAAACAGAAGGCTTTGACTGCGGCCACCCAGGAGACCACCAAGTTGCCTGCTTTCCTGGGAAGCCCCGGCTCACACGAAGAAAGAAGGGCACACTCTCCCGGTGGAGACAGAAAGGGACTGTTTGAGAGGGTGGAGTTGGCAGTGGTACACCTTGGTACAGAAGCAGCTGGGAGGGGCTGCGAATGGAGGGGTCTTGGCAAATCCTCACCAAGACACATGCTTCCCAGTTCCACTGTTTCTCGGGCACATCCCCGTTTTTTCCGATGACTGTAAGATCCCTGGCTCCAGCCCAGGCCCATCCTGGGGAAGCCCTCTCCTGGGAAGCAGAGCTCCCCTTTGAGGGCAGGCCTTCAGGGTATGTCCTTAGCCCACTGGGATTTGGCTTGGCTTTGGGGGCAGAACTGGGGTGGTCAGGTCGGTGAGGGCCTGGAGGTATGGGGACCAAAACCTGTGTGCTTTTGGTGCTGGGGCCTGGACCTGGGGAGCACGGGAGAGCCTCAGTCTTTAAGACCCTCCCGAAAGTGACTCCAAGTTGGGAATTGTGACTGTTCTTTGGGGGCTCTTGGAGGTTATCATGGTGAGTGGGAATTCGGGGAGGTACTGGTTACTGAGAGTGGCTCAGAGGGCTCTGTCCTACCGGCTGAGGTCTGTGGTGGCAGGTGCCCCGTGGACTTGGCATTTCATCTCCAGATTTGACTCACCATGGCGGACCTTCAGTCATGAACCTTGGTGGTTGCTGGGTAGAAATGGCGTTAGTGAGGACACTCCGTTCCTGTGATTGAAGCCTGCTCTGGCTTAAATAACACGGAAGGTCGCCGGCTCACTGCAGTTAGGGAGTCCAACAGGGTGGTCCAGCTTCAGCCCACTTGGAACCTGAAGCTCGAACAATATTAATCAGGACTGACCCTCTCCATCTCTGGATGTGACGCTGCTTCACTCTCAGGCCATCTCTTCCCACTCAGGCCATCTCTTCCCACATAGCCCTGCATTTCCTGGTTTACGGGGGACTTAGCCTTCAGATCACCACAGCCCGTGTCGGTTCTTGAGAAAGCCCCAGAACCGCTCAGTGTGCAGGGAGAGGACAGATCCGTCGGAAGATGATTGGCCGGGCACAGCCACTCCTGCGGTCCAAGAGGCAGAGCTGCCTTTGTGGTAGAAAAGCTCTAGGAGATGGAACCCTATTCCATGGCCTCTGGTCAGGCTCTGTGGAAGAGCCCCCGGAAACGGCTGGAATTCCAAACAGTGCTCCGCCAGAAGCCAAGAGAAGGGGAAAAGACCCCTGCGAGTTCATGCCTTCAGGTTTCTTTGGGGCTTCCATCAGCCACCGCCTTGGAAGCAGCCACACGGCTCTGGCCTGGGCTCCTAGGAGAATAGCAGCGCTGCCCCAGGGAGCCCCTCAGGGGCCCAGAATGTGCACGTGCCACCCGCCCCCGCAGTCCCACTCTGGGGAAAGACCGACGCTGGCAGGGGAGAGAATGGAAGGGGGGAAGGCCTCCACCCTGGGTTCCAGAGGGGACAGTGACCCAACAAAGGCCCCTGAGCCAAAGAGGCCTGGGCCTTGAGCTTCCAGACGGCTCGTCCAAGGCTTTTCCTGTTTGTTGGTTAAAACTGGGGTTTTTTAGAGCAGTGTTAGGTCTAGAGCAAGACTGAGCTGCAGAACAGAGGTTTCCTGTGTGCTTCCTGCCCCCACGCATGCAGAGACCCCCCCCCCCCTTCAGAGTGGTTCACTTGTCATGGACGAACCTGTGCTGACACGTCCCAGTCACTCAGATCCGTAGTTTACATTAGGGTTCACTCTCGGTGCTGTGTGGACAAGCGTGTAATGACACGTATCCGTCATCACGGTATCGTACAGACGTTACCGTGTCTCGTGGGCTTTGCAGAGCTGCAAGCAGTGTTGTGGAGCTCCTGGGAGGGCAGGGTGCCATGGGCATTCGAGACTGGATCACAGGCTGTTCACTCTCTCACGCCTGTCCCATGGGGCAGCGGGGACCTAGTGGAAGACCTAGGAGGTGGCTCAGGGGGCCGAGGGCCTGCGCAGGGGTGGCACTGTTTTCCTCTGTCCCTCAGGCAGCCGCCTCTACCTCCCAGAGAGGAGCAGCCGGGAGGCTCCCAGTGGTCCCCCTTCCTGGGCAGCCACTCCCTGCCGTGGGCAGCGATGGGATCACATGCTGCCCCAGGAGAAGCCCAGGATCTCTTGCCAGGGCACTGTCCATATTTGGAAACAGAGAGCTCAGTCATGGACAAAAAAGAGAATCGGTGCCAGATCGCTTTGGGGGTAGAGCAGGATCGGAATGGGATGGGGGCGAAGACAAGATCCTGTGAAGAGTACCGTCTGGGAAGAGACTGAAGGCAGTGAGTGGAGTCCCGGGACCTGGGTACTCAGAGTATTTTGCTCAGTCAACATTTGTTTAAATGATGAATGAACCAACGAATGAGAAAGAAAAGGAGCGAGCTTTTATCATTTGGCCGCGACCATCAGGGGTCATTCAGGGGTGCGGTGCCCACTTAGTGTGACTGACATGTCAACACAGTTAAGGGCGGCTGTGAGTAGCACCGACGTGTAAATGCCACTGACCCGTGATGGGGAAAGGGGCACGGTGACCACCCACAGGTCACCGTGACACATGTATCCCTGGATCCCTCTGAAAGCAGAGAATGCCAGACTCCCAGCCACACCAGGAGTCCTGCTGGGTTTCAGAGACCTCGAATGGTCTCTGTGTTTAGCCGGAGCTTCCTTGGCCTTTCCTGCAGGGTGATTTTCACACATTTGATATGTCCCTGTTGCATTTTCATTGTTAAATTTTTCCATCGAGCATCAAGTGTAAGTGTGGATCACTCCTCTTGAGGAGTGCCTTGGCTTCTTCTTAGTGTGGCTTAGGCTTCTCGAGGCCGGACGTGAGCCAGGTGTTTGCCGGGTGCCCAGGCCGTCTGGCTCTGTGCCCTGGCCCCTCCCCCACCCACCCCACCCCCATCCCGCTGGGCGTTCATGACTGTGTTCTCTCTTGTCTCCTCTGCAGGCTGGTGGTTTGTGAGCACCTCTGAGGAGCAGGGCTGGGTCCCTGCCACCTACCTGGAGGCCCAGAATGGTACTCGGGATGACTCAGACATCAACACCTCCAAGACTGGGGAAGGTGAGGGCCTGCAGGTTCAAGGGGAGGGGGAATAATGAGGCACATGTGGGGAGCAGGCTGCCTCGAGATCCTCAGGGATTGGTGCCCACCCCATTTCTGGCCCTTGGAGTGAACCCACTTCCTCTGGAGGTAGCTTTCCCACTCTTGTCCCTAAAATCATCAGAACCCCTCAAAGGAGCGGGGCCATGTCCCAGGTCTGTCCCTGCTGGCCCTGCATGGGACTCACATTAGAGGGGAAATTTCCCTGGAGTGTGGATCTCAGGCTTTGGCAACTTCGGGGCAGAGACTGGAGAGAACAGTCTTAGGACTAGACCCCAAAGCTCCCTTTCTCTGCAGAAGCCCTCGGTTCCTCTGGGGGACCCCACAGAGACCCCCACCTTTGCCTCCCCGACCCCACATGGTGCTCTCTGCCACAGGGATGACCCCACAGGGCTGTGTGCACACAGCTTCTGCTCTGGGTGTCTGTTACCCTGGCCAAGAGTGCAGACACAGAGAGCAGGTCTGAGTCATTTCTCAGTGTAGCAGGAACCACAAGGTGGCCCTTGCACCACTAGCCCCTCTGATTAGCTCTGGCCTGGTGGGGTTTTTCTGGCGTTTTCTCCTTGCGTTTCAAAGAGCCTGCCCCCCCCCCCCCCCCCCCCCCACCGCCGGGCCAGCACTGGCCTGGTCAGCCTGTCTGTGGACTCCGGTATTCACCAGAGCAGGCTTCCTGAGCCACCTCCAGTTCCTGGCTGCCTGCTCCTAGTAACTGCCAAACCCCCCCATGTCCTGGCAGGAACGCTTGCCCTAACGGTCAGTAGGGATGGTCCAAACGGGCACATCTGAGAGCCAGGGCGATGGAGGCCTGTCACCCAGGGCTCAGGCCACCTCCAGGCCTGTTACCCCCCCCCCACACACACACACACACCCTCCCTTCCATGCTGCCCAGGCCAAAATAAGCAGCCTGCCAAGCAAAGCGCCAGCTCCCTCTTCCGCCTTCCCCTGAACGTCAGTTACTGCGGGCGGTTGGAACCCCACCCTGCTGCCCGTGGAAATGCTTTATTTCAGTCCCTTGACTGGTGCTGCAGCCCCTGTTGCCTGACAGGTTTCCAGGGACCAGGCTCCATCCGGAAGGGTTTGCATGTTCAGGCTGGGGGCTCAGTCCTTCCTGGCTGCTCCAGAGCCCTGGGGCTGGGCCTGCACCCAATCTCACCTCTGGGTCTCTGCAGTGGTGGAGGATTTTAGCCCCTGAGCTCCTCCTACCCACTTCCCCATGCTGGGGTCACCCCGGGCTCTCTCAGGAATAACAATCCCTAGGATGTAGGGTGAGGTCTTATTCACTCCCAGGTGTGTGGCCTCGTACTTTAAAGGCCTTCCCCACCACCCTAGGAGGCCCTGTTATCATCCCCTTTTTCCAGATGCAGGAACTGAGGCTTCCAGACGGTTAGCTACATGCTTGTCCTCATAAGGCTTGAGCCTCGGTCAGCTTCCTTGGCCCAGTGCTCTTCACCACTGCGCCCTAGGGCTGTCCATGAAGCATTCTGCTTGTAAGCAACTCTGAGGGGTATGTGTGCGTGTGTGTGTGTAATCAGAGCCCCTCCTGAAAAGGCTATGCTAAGATTGTCAGAGCAGAGATGTCAGGAGACAGAGGACAGGACAGAGTAGGCTGGAGAGGTGTGTGTGCACAGAAGCCAGTCTGGCTTGAAGAGAGGGCTTCGCAGAGAACAAGCAGTAGCAGGTTGTAGAGGACTTGGACCTTGCTGGAGGAAGAATCAGGCGGCCAGTGCAGGTTTGTGTGTGTGTGCCAGTCTCCCCCCAACCCCCCCCCAGCAGCAGTGTTTGGGCAGCTGGGAATTTCATCATCCTATCTTGGGCATCTCCATCCCGCTGGACAGGAGGGCTCGGGGCTCAGTCTCCCAGCCCAAGGCCCCAGCATCTCTGTGGTGTGTCCACCAGTCTCTCTCTACCCACCTCCATCTCTCCTCCAGGCCTTTTGCCATCCCATCAAATCTCTCCGAAGGACTCGTGTTTTCTTGCTTTGGAAAGAAGAGACAATTGGCTGTTTTGGTTAATTTCTGTTATCAGACATTCTCGTATCTGCTCGTATTCCTCTGAGAGGTTAGCAGTAGGAGGTAGGAGGACTGGGGTGGAGGTTGAAGACCCTCTTACCCACTGATGATGATAGGGGCCACGCCCAACACTGGCAAGGTGCTTTTGTGGAGCACTCGATCCATTGCCTCTGAGAGGTCTGGATAGGTGTCACCTCCCCAGAGCCTCCGGGTCAGTTTGTGGCAGAGGCAGACCCGGAACCCGGGTCTCTGCCAGTGCCCCCATGCCCTGGAAACTTCCTCCCTGGGGCTTTGCATCAGCACCAGCCTCTTGTTGGGGCCTTTTCCCTTGCTGGTGGGCTAGCGGGCGCAGAGTCAAGGAGGAAGAACATCATCCGGCCAAGAGTCTGGGCTCCAGAGCCAGACCATCTAGATCTGTGTGCTCCCCCGACACTTAGGTGTGTTACTCAGAGGGTTTCTTAACACCCCTGCGTCTCTGGCTTCCCGTTTCTAATGTGGAGATGGTGCCGACAGCTCAGAGCTTTTGTGAGGCTTCCGCAAGACAGTCCTCGTACGTGGTTGAAACTAGAGAGAGACCACTTATGGCTAAGGGGGCCCCCGGCCTGGGCATCAGCCGAACTCCTCCACCCCCAGGGAAACCACAGAACACACCTGCCCGGGAGGTCAGCTGTCAGAGTCCTTCCCAGTCTGGCCTCAGACAGGACCTCATTTATTTTCCAGAGCCTGTTGAGTCCCTTGTCCCCTCCCATGCCTGGGCAGGTGGTTCAACCCCCGTGACAGATGAGGGAACAGGCTTAGAGAAGGACAGAAGCCTGCCCCAGGTGACACAGTAACCTGGCAGTGAGACCTCACCTGATGCATACCTCCAACCTTTTGTCCAGGCCTCCTGCTTACAAGAGGCAGGTCAAACAAGACACTGCTCCTCCCTCAAGGAAAGCAAATACTTCCCAGGAGGCTCGGCTCAGGTGTGTCTGGACAGTTTTCCCTTGACTCTGACTGCTGGCCTCCCTCCCCTGTACTCGGGCAACCTGCCACCCAGCTTCTGCAGTGCCAGGAGGTGGGGGCCCCGGGGGTGCTGCCCCGGTCTGGGGTCCGTTCCACCGGGGCAGCCCAGAGGAAGGCAGAGGGCTGGTGGAGCTGGGCCACAGCAACCAGAGGAGCAGCACAGGATGCCACCGCAGAGACGGGGGGCTAGACAGGGGGGTCTGCAGCACTGAGAAGCTGGGGGACGGGTTCCCTGTTGTTGCAGATCCAGCGGGCAGTGTGCAGTGAAGAAGCAGAATCAAGGCCCATGGCATCCATCCCTGTGTGCATTTCACTCCACAACATTTCCTAGCTACCGGCCGCGTGCCAGGCCCTGTGCTGGGCCCCACGACTGCCTGGAGGGCCGTCCCTGTGCCAGGCTGGGGCCAAGGACCCTTTTCACCTCTCAGGTGCTAGGATTCGAAGTTCTCAGCCCCTCCTGGGCTCACGGGTATAAACCATAGCCTTTCCCCTGGTGCCGGTGGTGTCACCAGGCAGATCTGCCCCCGTCCGGCAGGTGCGTGCCGCTGGGTCCCTGTGATGAGGACCTGGGAGTGTGACCCTTCCCTCCCGCCATCCCTCCCCTGCCCCATCTCATCCTCATCTCCATTCTCTCCGCCGGTTCCGTCGGCCGCGTGTTCCATTGCCATCTCCCACACCAGTATCCAAGAGACGCAAGGCCCATCTGCGGCGTCTGGATCGCCGGTGGACCCTGGGCGGGATGGTCAACAGGCAGCACAGCCGAGGTGACTGTGGGAGCCGGCTTCTCTTGACCCGCAGCTGCCGCCTCTCTCCCTCTCGCTCACGCGCTAACACCCTGCCTCCTCTCTGAGCTCTGCTCCTCTCTTCCCTGTGGCCTCCTCACCCGGATTCGGCAGCCAGACTTTCTCTCACATTCTGCGGCTGGGGGCCGTCGGGGAGGAGGGCACAGGGGGCTGCCTGGGAATTGGGGGTGGCTCTGGCTTCTGCCAGCATCCGGCGGGTGGGGGTCATGGGACCCACGAGGTGATTGTGGGGGCAGCTGGACTAAGAAAGGCCGCATTTGCCCTGGAAGCTTCAGATGAAGAGAACTGGGGGTGTGTCCGTCCGTGCAGCGCTGTCCTGCTCGTCCTTCACCCTTCATTGCCCGCTTCCTCTCAGAAGGTGCTCCCTCAGCCGAAGCTGGTCTAGCCATTCCTTAGGCACGGAGTGGGAAGCAGGACCAGCCCACAGCCCCCCTCCTTCAGCCAGCTAGCTCCAGGGAAATTAGAAAGGGAGCAAAAGCCAGTCCCAGCTTGGTCCCGGGGCACGGCCCCAGCCAGCTCTGAAGGCGGCGGCGGGTTCAGCCAGGAGCCTCCAGCGTCTTCAGTACTAGGCGTTGGCACTTTGTGAGGGCCCCGATCAAGAAGATTCCAGGGAGGCCCCTGGCCTGCCACCCAGGCTGATCGGAAATCAGAACATTTGTAGGTTTAGGGCCTTTCCAACATCTAGGAGCTTGGGAAGTAGGGAGTTCAGGGGCGAGCCTCTGAACACCTAAACGTCTCCAGAGCCCGCAAGCCAGCGGGGGCTCATTTCTCCTGTCCTGCAGAGAGCACAGCTGGAAGGGCATGTTCTAGCGCAGCAGGGATGCCCCGTGACTCTCACCCCCACCCCCAAAGCTTGTTCCTCAACAACCCTGAGACCATGTTTTGGTATCTGCCCCAAGCCCCAGGCCAGCAAGCCTGGACACCGAGGTGGCCACCGCCTGTGGCTGGCTCGGCGTCATGTTCAGAGCCCTGGTGGTGGGAGCCCAGCTTATCCTGAGGGTGGAGCAAGGGTTGGACCCTGAGGGCTGGAGCAGGGCAGGAGGCCAAGTCATGGAAGCAGCAAGAACAAGCTTGAACGTAAAGCAGAGGCACCCTAGACCTAGGAGTGGTGGGGCAGCGTTGCTGGGGGGCCGAGCTGGGACGCAGCCCTGAGCCTTGGCAGCAGAGGAGAGTGGGATGCTGGCCTGGAAAAACAGCGGAGACAAAGGTCTGGCCTTCCCCCCATTCCCCCAAAGCATCTGCTCCAGACTCCATCGTACACCAAGCCCCACACACGACTCTCTCCACAAGCTCACGGCCACTCACAAGTGACGAACGTGCCTACCCGTGCACCCAGCCCGCACCCACCGCTCACACGCCCACACACACAATTCCACTTATGCAAACACATGTAGACCGTTCCACACACACATTCACACTCACAGATGCGCCAGCTGGCTGCTCATGGCCATGATGTACGTACCCCTCTGCAGCGGGGGCCGAGTACACGTACGGCTTCGTATAGGGCCTCATACGTAACCCCCCCACCATATGTACACACACAGTGCAACACATGGACGCACATGCCCAGCGAAATGCGTGGTTCTATAGACAGCCATACATATGCAAATACGTAAGCAAACACAAGCCCACAACTTCTCTCCCTCCCGCCCTCCCTCCCTCTCTCTCCAGTAAGATACCTAAACACGCATTATTTCCCAGTCTTAGCCCTAAGTTAAATCAGGGCTAAGTTAAATCCGGCAGCCAAGACAAACTTGCAGAAAGTTGGCTGGGAGAAAGTCCGCTGCTAACAGCGGAGCTGGTGGGGGGAAACAGGCGGTGGGTCATATACAACTAGACAAGAGAGAAGCTGTGCTTCCCCAGGGCCTCCACTCCCCAGCCCCTCCGCCAACTAGGCCTTTGGAAGCAAAAGGCCTCTTGCAGTGGGGTTGGGTAGGTTGTGGGGGCCGGGAGGGGAGCCAGGGAGACTGCTGACGGAGGGGAAAGCATTTGAAAGAGGAGGCGTCTGTGGTTTGGAAACTGCAGGGCTCTCCAGCCCCCGCCTCCAAAACCAAAACAGGCCTGTCCACCTCCCCCAGCCACCCAGCCACCCACCCACCCACCCACCCACCCACCCAGTGGGCGGCCTGGTCAGCCCTCCCTAGGGCGGAGTTGCCACCAACTCCTTTGATGGCACGTCAGAGTGACCACGGCCCCTCGGTGCTTCCCAGAAACCCTGAGGTGCCCCCCAGGGCTTACAGCGCCCCTCTCCTCCACTTTGATTCCTAAGGGTCTCTTCTAGAGACTCGAAGCACCCCAAATGACTCAGCCCCACCCTGAGACCATTTCAGTTTGTCCAGGCATCCTCCATACTGGCTCCCCACTCCCCACCCCTGCCCCCAAGTGGGGTTGTGGCCTGGTCCACTAGAGGGGCCAGCTCTGCTGCTCCGTCCAGGGAAACCTGGGAGCTGGGAACCTGAGACCCATGTGGCATGTGTCTACATGGAGGTAAGCCATGCCTCTGCCACCGAAGCCACCATGACAGAAAAGTCAGCCCTCACCCAGACCGATTGGAAGAGTTGCCCTCGGAGTGCTCATCATCTAGAACCTGCACCGTGACAGGGCAGGACACACCTCTGAGCTGGCCAGACCTCTTCCTGGGACCATAAACTCCCAGACATCTGTGTTCATGGCAGCCTGAGGGCCACCAAGCACAGGGCATTTTGCAGGAGCAGCTCAGCTTTCCTGGGTAAGACAGAGGTGCTTGGCTCTGCCCTCCCTGAGAGGGTCAAGGGAGAGTAGGGCCCCTATGTGGCCCTTGGTGCTCTGTCCTCAGCATACACACCGGCGACTGCAGAGGCTGCTGTTCGGGCCTAACGGCTCCGGAGCCTGAGCCCACACATCCTGGTGAGGCCCTGTTCGCTGCCATGCAGCAGGGCAGGGCCCCTCTGATCTTTCTAAGAGAAGGGCTGTAATTTTTCCCTGCAAAAGCAACTTTGCCTAGGAAAACTTTAATGATGGCTTCCTGCTGGAACCACAGGCTTTTTAAAAATAGCCCAGCTGAACAAAGGCAAAATGTGGAGCCCAGGCCTCGCCTCACCCTAACCTCAGAACCCTAGATCCCCGGGGCCTGGCGCTGCCCTTCTGGCCATGGCCCGGGCCAGGATTGACTGTGCCCCACTGGAAAATGGACTGGGACCAGCAGCAGGCAGGAGCGCCGAGGGTTGGCCTGCAGAACATTGCACTTCTCAAAGGCCCGAGTCAGAATCTGGCTGGATGAAGTTCTCAGGCAGTGTTGGCAGCTCTCCTCAGCATGGCTGGAGGGGAATCTGAAAGCTTCCAGGAGTTAGTCGATGGTGAGAAAGGCCTGCCTCTGGGAAGAGCTCACCGTTGAGAAGAGCATGTTGAGGAGTAGTGGAGGCTCCCATGGGTCGTCACCTACTTTTGCCTTTGGCGACCTTTTGGATTCAGCCAGGCCCATCAGCGCGGCCCCTGCAGCCTGGCAGGGAAGCCGCCTCCACCCCGGAGGGAGCAGCTACCTTGGCCCAGCGCCGGGCTATAGGCGGGACCCCGGTAATCCAGGGTGAACAGATGGGCCTCCTGCCGCAGGGGGCTAGGGTGGCAGCCGCCCCCCTCCCCCACTCCTGCCAGAGGCTCAGACCAGGCCGCCCATCAGGGTCCCACTAAGGCGTCCAGGAGTTACCCTCACAGTTGGGAGCTGGGAGGAGGGGGGTAGGCATCTGAGAACCCGGCCTCCTGCTATTTTGAGCTCCTAGAAAGCCTCCCACTTAGTGCCCCTGTTCAGACAGCCTTGCCCTTCAACGATGCACTGCCTAGTCCCTTTGGAACCCCCATTGTGTGCCGGGCACAGGCTGGAGGGGCCAGCATGAGTTTGGGGTGACCCGCTCAAAAGGTGTGGCCAGGGGGCCAATTCTGTCTAGCTCAGCTCATTCTCCCAGACGGTGAGGGTAGGGATATGTGTGCTCCTTCCTGAGACCTGAACGTTCCCCTGGGGAGGCTCTCCACCCAGGAGGCGGGGTGTCTGTGGCCGGCAGCTGTGGGTCACAGAAGCACCTCCCTGGAAGCCTGAGCTGGGGCCCAGGCAGAGGCAGCAGGGGCCCCTGCAGGAGAGAAGCTGAAGGAATCCAGGAAGCTGGAGCTGTCCCCACACCTGTCCTCCCAGGCTTTTCCTGAGTTCCCATAGGGCGCCTCCTTCCCAGTACCAGGGGGGGACCCTGGAGCAGGTACCTCCACACACGGGCACTGCCAAGCCGGGCGGTTAGCTTGGCACTCTGGGAGGCCCCGCCTGGTGGCTGCACTCAGTGCTGCCATCGATCCTTTGGCCGCCAGACCCTTGTCTTAAAACACATGTAACTGTTCCCATAGAACACGTGTTCCCCACAATCCTCTGGGGGAAATGACCTGATGAGGCGATCGAATTAGTGGTCAGGGGAGCCTTCACCAAGGAGGTGCCCCTGGAGCTGCCGGAAGGTCAGACAGAGGCAGGACCTAAGGGGTAGAGGTGGGAGAGGGACTCCGAGAACCAGTCTAGGGCACGGATGGAAGCATGGCATGTTCAGGGAAGGGGAGGGCATGCCGGGGGGCCTCCAGACATCCCAGGGACTTCCTGCCTCAGGCCCCACGAGGAGCAGATTCCTCTAGCTGTGCCCTCCACTGGGGGAGCTTTGGGGGCCCTGAGGACCCCGGGCCCCAGCACCCGGCGGCTGTTAGTGGGCTGGGAGGCTGGGAGAGCCAGCACGGTACTGTCAGGGCTGAGCCAGGCCGCCCGGGGCCCCCGCTGGCTTCTGCACACACCGGGAGCAGCAGTGAGGCGCCCAGTGAGCAGGGCCAGGCCGGGGAGGAGAGGACAGGAAGGAGGGCCTGCACTCCAGCCTCAAATAACCGCGCCTCCTTGCTTCGCTCCCCACAGAGGAGAAGTACGTCACTGTGCAGCCTTACACCAGCCAAAGCAAGGACGAGATTGGCTTTGAGAAGGGCGTCACTGTGGAAGTGATCCGGAAGAATTTGGAGGGCTGGTGGTACATCAGGTAGGAGCCTCAGCGGAAGAGCGAGCTACCTCTGCCCACCACCACCCGCCCCGGCCCCAAGCAGCAGGGCCGATGGCAGAAGGGCTGTGGGTTCCGGTGGCAGGCAGATGCTGACGGCGGCTGTGTGCCCACAGCCTGGGCTTGGCTGCTTCTGCATGGCTGAACGGCTCGACCAGAGCGCTTGTCTTGCAGCTTCTCCCCTGGGACATGGAAAGCAGAGCCAGAATTGTGGCTCAGCTCGCAGGCCATGGTGCAATCCCTGACCCGTGCATCTGCCAAGAGGGTCCAGCACATCTGAATTTGGTTTTCTGTGTCCGGCCTTGGCCTCCTGGTGCGCTCTGTAGCTCAGGCCGCCCGAAGCACCTGCATCCGCAGGCCTTGTTGAGGTCCTGGCAGGCAGCCCCTGCTACCCACAGCTCAACACCGGGGGCCCCAGATGCCGGCTCTGCCCAGGCCATTCCCCTCTGCGGGGCTGGCTCCTGGGGTTGAGAGAGCCAGGGCAGAAGCCAGGCCTGAGCCCAGGCCTAGGTCAGAGGCCTCCTCCCCCTGCCCCTCCCTCTTGCAGGGCCAAATCACATTTCCCAGCTGAGAAACGCATGTGGGAGTGTGGGGAGGGGAGTGGGGAGCTTTCTCAGCAGTCCTGGAAGCAAACTCAAGCCTGTGGGCTTCACTCACCTCTCCCCTACCAAGTCCTGCCCTCCAGTCCCCTCTGCCCTGGGGCTCTGAGGCCAGCCAGCACCCTCCCAGGGGGGCCTTGTTTGCAGGAAATGTTTCTGGGTGCTTTAGAAGTGGCTCAGCTGTGGTGATTTCACCCACTTTCTGACAGTCCCGCAACTGTGGGCTCGGGACCACTCCTCAGCCCATCACACCTGGGAAGCCCAGACCCACTGTGGGCAGGATGTGAGCTCTGAGCCATTCCCACAGTGGGAACAGGATTGAACAAGGGACGTGGCCACTCATGAGACAGTATCTCGGACCACAGCAGACAATGGTGTCAAGATTGGGTGAAGGTCACTGGCCTCATGGGATTCAGCCTTAATGTGACCTGACCAGACGTAGCCGCCCCTGCCCTTGGCCCCATGCATACCAGTCAGGAGGGCTGGGGGCTCCCTTTCTGTTCTGTTGGGTGAGACAGGACCATGTGCCTGGACATATGTTGCCCAAAGCCACTGCCCCTAGACTTTCACGTTCTCTAAGAAACTGGACCCAACCCCCAAATCCAGCCACCACAAGTCAACGTGGGAAGGCCAGCAAACATTCTAAGGCAGGCTGATAACCTAAACCACTTGCCTGGGGGTTATCTACAAGGCTGCTGGGGTCTTTTAGTTTCTCAAAATGCCCAACAAGGTCACTCCAAGCTGTCTCTTCTTGTCAGCTCTTGTCCCCATGGCCTAACCCTTTAGCTCTCAGTGGGAGCTTCAACTGAGAAACCCTCCTGAAAAGATTGCACCTTAGGAAGGCTGCCAGACCCCCCCTGAAATATGTCATTTCCCACCATTCCAGGCTCTATGTTGATCCTCATTTCCTGCCTGTCTTCTCCCCTCTCCCCTCACACACACATACCCTCCCTCTCTCTCCCTCCCTCCTTTTCCAGTTTGCTTCCCTCTGGAGTCGTTCCGTGCTCCAGAGCTGGGAAGCAGATGTGAGAGAGCTGGACCCAGACACACACAGCCGCTCCTGATTCCCCTGAATCTCTCTGCCCGGAATCTAATTTTATCCATGTAACACCAGAGGAACACAACAGGGCTTGAAATGCGAGCACTCAGGGCAGTGAGCAGGCCTGACCATCACTCCCGCAAGACCCTGCTCCCCATCTCCCCAGTGTTCTCGTAGGAAAACACCTGCAACAGCCAGCAGGTTCTTCTTCATCTTTTCTCTGAGATGCGGGAGCACCGGGTTCTGGGCCAGATGCTGCCAACAGCTAACCTCGGGCCCTCTGCTGCTTGCTTGGCTTTTCTGAGACTTGCATCTTGACTCATCTGTAAGATTAGGCATCTTTACATCTTTTGTTTCCATCCACCCCTGAAATTTCTGTGCTTCTCTCTGCACCCATTACCTTGGGAAGCCAGGCCAGCCCCTTAACTTCCATCCATTTGTTAACTGATGTCTGCCTTCCAAGCCCCAAACAGGGGCGAGGGCCAGGCCAGTGAGCTTGGGACAGCCTGCCTGTACGTTCCAGTGGTGTGAACATAAGAAGCCACCTCCTCCCTAAGCTTTCCAGCAAAGCTCAGACGTGCTGATATAAACTTTAGCTTTCATGTTCCTTTTTCTCTCACCTAATGAACACCCAACAAGGTCAGATCAGGGAGGCAGGAGAGGGGGGACTGTCAGACATCTGGCATGGAGGAGCCATTCCAAAGAGCCAGATGTATCCCAGGGAGCAGACAGGGACACTGCAACCCAGACTCAAGGGCATTGGCCAGCAAGTGCTGGCCCAGGAAGTAAGCTCTTCATGGGCTTGAGGAAAAGCTCTCAACACGATGGGGAAAAAAGGAAAAAGCTGCTTTTCAGAAGTCATCAAATCACCTCAAATTAAGCCAGCCCTATCATTTGCCTTTTGCTCTTGTTTATGGGTTTTGATTTTGTTTTGATTTTGTTTTGTTTCATTTTGGTTTTGTTTTGCCATACCAAAGGTTTTCATTTTATCCAGTCATGTGCTTTTAGTCTTTCCATTTATGGTTTTGGCTTTTGGAGTCCTATTTAGAAAGATTTTCTCCCATCCAAGTACTAACCAGGCCCGACCAACCCCCAAGATTAAGCAAATATTCACAACTTGCGTTTTTTATTTTGCTCTATGGTGTGAGGCCAGGATCACACTTGCTTTTCCTGAGTAATCAGTCATCTCCAAGTGGGTTATTGATACCTCGACCCTATCTAATTTGAAATGTTACCTTTTTTTTTTTTTTAAGATTTTATTCATTTATTAGAGAGAGAGAGCACGCGTGCAGAGAGCAGGCATAGGGGCAGAGGGAGAAGCAGACTCCCCGCTGAGCAGGGAGCCTGATGCGGGGCTCGATCCCAGGACCCTGGGATCATGACCTGAGCCAAAGGCAGATGCTTAACGGACTGAGCCACCCAGGTGCCCCTCTGGATAAATTTTTGCAGTTACTCTATCCCTACAGGTTGCAGAAGAGAAAAAAAATTGAGCTCCAGGGTAGAGACTTGTCCAAGGGACCAGAGACCAGAAGTCGGGGCTCCTACCTTCTCTTACTATGCTGCTTCTTCAGCTCTCTGATAACACTTCCCTTTGCCAGGGGGCACCCAGCTAATGCACTGCATTCACACCTGCTCTTATCTTCTCTCTAGCGTTGCCCTCCCTGTTGTGAGGCAGCAGGCTACTGTGGAGTCCACCTTTTGGGCACCTCCGAATCTGAGGAGTCTTCTAATCCTGACGCCCCACATTTGCCTGACTTTGCAGAGCACGAGAGCCCACACCAGGAGGGATCAGGCAGAGAGCAAGGAGACAGAGAGGAAGAACTGGTGTTCTAGAAGTCTTTTCCACCGGCTCTCAGTTCCACTCCCCTCCAGAGTAGTGGGATTGCCAGGTGTCGGAGAACACGGTCGAAAAGGCTCAGCTGGGCCCAGCCAGACGGAGCCTGGTGGGGTGTGAGGTCAGGCAGCCGTGCTTGGGTGATGCCATGTTCCGCCCCTTCCCCCTGCCCGCAGGTACCTGGGCAAAGAGGGCTGGGCGCCAGCCTCTTACCTGAAGAAAGCCAAGGATGACCTGCCAGCCCGCAAGAAGAATCTGGCAGGCCCAGTGGAGATCATCGGGAACATCATGGAGATCAGCAACCTGCTGAACAAGAAGGCATCAGGGGATAAGGAGACTCCACCGGCCGAAGGCGAGGGCCCTGAGGCCCCCGTCACCAAGAAGGAGATCAGCCTGCCCATCCTCTGCAACGCCACCGGCAGTAGTGGCCTGGGCGTCCCTGAGCGGAGCGTCTCCAGGCTGGCCCAGGGCTCGCCAGCTGTGGCCAGGATTGCCCCACAGAGGGCCCAGATCAGTAAGAACCTCCCTGACCCCCGCGTCCTCCCTGCACCGCTCTTTGGAAAGCGGCCACAGGGTGCAGGGAGATCTAGACTGACCCCAACCCTGGCCTCACTCTGTGGACTTGTTTCATGCTAATCGTGGGTGGACAAGGCAATTCCTCACAACTCTTGCACTGAAGATCAGTTACAGGAGTACGTAAGCCGCTGGCATTCCCACCTTTGCAGATTAGTGTGTCCCCCAGGCTGGGAAATGGGGGCCCCTGCGCAAGGCTGCTTTACAGACTGAAAGCCAGTAGAACATCTTTCCCGCCCTTACCCCTCCTCCCCTCCTTCCCTGTAGCCTCCCGCCAGTTACCGGAAGCCTAAAAGACTTGGGAGGAATGGCTGTACCTCTCCCCAAGCCGTCTGAGAGGCATTCTTTAGGAATATCCTCCATGCTTATAAGAGAAACCCGCTACCTGGCTCCCTCCAAATCGCTGTCCTTCCCTGGCTCAACAGCATCTTCAGTTCAAGGTTAAATTGTCCTATGTTATGAGGCCAGCTTCTGTTTATGTCCAGCCATCCTTAAAATCTGGAGGAAAGCTGTTTTTTAGTTTAGTTCTGAACTTGGTTTTAAGTTAGCTCTTGTGCTTGAAACCTTTTGGGCACATCAGTCGGGAAGTGTGTCTTGGGCACCCACTCTTGCCTGGCAGCATGCCAGCTTCTAAGGATTTGGTAGTGAGCGAAAAATAGACACGGTCTCTGCTCCTAACTTTTGAAAATCTGATAGAACTACTTACCCTTTTTCCTGAAAAATGCCTCTTTGTACATTTTGAAATGTGCACATCATTTTAGAGGGTTTGTGGATCCCCTGAAACACAGCCCAGGAAGCTTAGAGGTCTGTGGTTTCCTAGTGAAGAAACTACAGCACCTGAGAGCACGGGTCCTTCCAGAATGTGGGACAAAACCAGGAACATCCCAGGCTCGGGAGGTGGCCATATCTAGGTCAGGCAGGTTCCAGCACTGTTGCCTATTGTCTGGCTGGGCTTTCTGAAGCCATGTGTCTTGTTTTAGGCTCCCCGAACCTAAGGACAAGGCCTCCACCTCGCAGAGAATCGAGCCTGGTACGTGCGCTGAATTTCTTCTCCCAGTTTTCTTCCTGTCTCTGGGGGTGCAACCTGACGGCCCCAGCTCATTGGTGGTCTCATTTCAGTGCCTGTCAGTCCAGGGGTTTTCCAGGGCCCTGCTAGGCTGCCAGCTTTGTGGGGCCAGGGGCAGAGAGGAAAGCCTGGCTATCCCAGCCATCCCAGGGGCCTCACTGGACAGTTTATATTCAAAACCGCACTGCACTCCAAAGCTAAATCAGTCCATCCCAGCCACTCCACTGGCAGACATAAACGTTTAGACTGGCCAGCACGAGTGTCCGGCCAGGGCACTGCCAGGGGCTGGAAACGGGGCAGCCGTTCATGTGCGCCTGGAAGCCTTTCAGCTCTGCCTTCCTGGCCCAGGAGTAGCCAGTGGTTGCGGTGGATGCCAGAGCCTGCGAGGGCAGAGGGCAGCCCGGTGAGCACCCTCCGGGGAGGGGTAAATAGCCAGGACTCGCACGTGCTGAAAGCGAGAGGCTCAACTTGCGGGGGTCCCTGGCTCCTTGGGGTGCAGGTCCCGGTGTGCTGACCATCGGGGAAGCAGATACGCACTTGGGGTACAGGGCTTAGGTGGCCGTGATGCCGATGACAGGCCGGAAGCCCTAGTACAGAGAACTCTCCTCAGGGGTAACGGGGTGCAGTGGAAAAGAGTGGGGCTTCGAGCCTGCTGGGCGTGGATTCATATTCCACTTCTGACACTCAGGAATAGCAAGACCCTGGGCAAGTCCATTACCACCCGCGAGCCTTAATTTCCTCCTAAGATGGGGACAATGGCAGCCGTCTCCTAGAGCTGCGGGAAGGAGGGTATGGGATGGCGTGTGAGGGTTTCTGTTCCCCGTGTCAGCTGTCAGAGGGACTGCCTGCCACACCGTGTGGAGAAAGGTCCCTGCAGTCTCGCTGGGCTTAGTGGTAAGGGTCACCGTGATCCGTGACCTCTGCCCTGGAGAGGGGTGAGCAGCGTCCCAGGAAGAGCGGGCCGTCAGTAAACAGGTTTTGAGGATTAGGCCCGTGGGGATGAGACCACCCCTGCCCTGGCCAGAAGCCCCAGGGGAGCTCCTATGTCATTGTCCCCTCGAGTTTTCCATGACTAAACCGTGAGTTCTCCTGTCCTCCCATCTCTCTCAGGCCCAGCGGATTATTTTCAGACAGACTCGAATTTGGCAAGAACGGGGTCGTCCTTCCACACAGACCAAATGCAGGGCTGCTAGACGCGGCTGAATCCCACCTGGCGGGGGGTCAGGGCTGGGCTGGGGCCTGGGCCGCATCCGCTCACACACACACACCTGCAGGGCCAGGCATCAGGGCAGGGCAAGTCCCTCAAAAGCAGCTTCCTCCTGCCCTTCGCTCACTGCGACCCAAGGCAGCTGGGCTGTGACTGGCAGGATTAGGACAGGCCGAGCCGTGAAGGATGCAGAAGGTTCCAAGGAATAGAGTGGTGTTTCGGAAGGAATGGTCAGCTCTAGCTTCTATTTGTGGAGCTCGTCCTGTGTCCCTGGCTAGACCAGAAGTTATGTATATATCTCAGTAATCCTCTCATGACCCATTTTACGGACGAGGAAATTGAGACTCAGAGAGGTCACAGGCTTTGCCCAAGGCCGCACAGCTGGTGAGCTGCCGAGCTGGGACTGGAGCCCACACGTGTCCAGCTGCAAGGCAGAGGTCTTTTGAGGTCTTCCTGTTACACCACAGTGGCTTCCCTCTCCCTACCCGTTCCCTCCTCCCCCCACACACTTTTTTGTTTTGCTTTAACCCCTTTGTATGATACTGGGACCTACTGAAAGTAATGGGGCGGCATGAAATCCGTTTTGACCAGAGTAGAGAGGCCAGATGAAACTAGGATGTCCGCTTCATGAGGGCAAGGGGTTGTCCTCTTGGTTCACTGTTAAATGCCCAGTGCCTTTGACCGATGTCTGGCACCCAGAAGACGCACAATAAATGTTTGTGCAGTAAATGAACAAGGCTCAGAAGTGATGGCCACAGCCAAATTCTAAATGTCCTTGAATGTCATGCTTAGATATTGGTGTCACCAATCCAGCATGTTCTACCCTGCCCACAGAACAGAGGGTCTCGAGTTTTGTTCAGTGCTTGCCTGACCATTTGGCAGCATCGCGATGAGCCACCAGGGGCCCTCCTCACCCACCTCCACGCCCCCTTCCACCCCTCCCCGTCCGCGAAGAGATGCCAGATGTCACCCCTGCGGCCCCTCACCTCGACTTAAGGACGTGGCTCTCCTCCCACAGGGCAGTTGGCACAGGCTTTGTTACAACAACCTCTCTGCTTTTTAATTTTCTTTTGGGGACCCAGCCGTTGAAGCATCTATAAACTGGACCTCCAGCGATGTCGGGGTAGAAATTACGGTTACTAACTGATCATTGTGACAGTGCAGCGGAGTTTCAAGTGAATCAGAGGTATTAGTGGAAAGTCTGCTCGGGAGAACAGTCTCTTGGCGGAGACAGCTTGAGCCGCGTGTGACAGATTGACAGATCCTTCCTCAGGCCGGTGCCCCCCCCCCCCCCCCGCTGGTGTAAACGCCTTCTGATAGGCGGGTTTTGCTGACTGAGCCCTTCTCTGCCTTAGGGGTTCCAGCTGCCCAAGCCGCCAGAGCCCCCTTCTGTTGAGGTGGAGTATTACACCATTGCCGAATTCCAGTCGTGCATCTCTGATGGCATCAGCTTTCGGGGTGGACAGAAGGCGGAGGTGAGTCTCGGCCAGGAAGCGGAGGGCTTTAAGTCATGCTGCTCAAAGACCTGCCATGTTTCCCATTTATGCCTTGCTGGCAACGTGGCAGGGGGGTGGGCGGGAAAGACAAAAGCAAGCCCCCCACCCCGGGGATAAGAATTTGCCTTGAGCCAGTAAGTGCCACAGTCGGGACCGGAATCCAGGACTCCTGTCCCCACCCAGTGCGTCCCTCACAGCAGCATTTCCCAAAGCATACGGTGGGCGCTGCTGATGGAGGTGCCTGGACACAAGGGGCTTCTGTGGTTGAGTAGGTTTGAAGGACAGTGGGTTAAACAAAACCCACCCCAGTTGTGTGGTTTTCATTGCAGAACTTGTCAGAGCCTACGCTATAGGGATGTCACTATGCATCTCTAAGAGGGGACTAGAATAGCAGCATTGCCCAGACCCATTTGGCCCCAGCACTTTGTCTCCCGGGAGCACCTTGGGGGCCGAGATTCTGAAGAACTCCCCTTAGTGAGTGGTGCTGTTGGGAGAAGGTGGTCCACGCAGCCAAAGTACTAAGGACCTGGGTTCTGGCCATGTCCACACCACAGGCGCCTCTGGCCTTTGATACAGTCCCTTCTCGCCCCAGGCTTTATTTGTCTCTGCCAAGTGGGGTAACAGACTCTGTGGTGCGCCCCCCAGCCTAGCATTTACGAGACTCTACTCTGTGGCTGTTGCAGGGGGCGGAGATCTGTGAGGCGGCTCAGTTCTCTGGAGTGGCTCGTGTAGTAACAGGGTAAATCCAATTAACAGCTGTCGGAAGAGCCCCCGGGCAGCCTCCGCCTGTGGAAATGATGTCCCCAGTGTGAATGTTTTCCATCACACGTCTTGGATTTGGAACTAAATTTCTGAGAGAAATCATTCTGTCAGTGGTGCCTAGGTTTCCAGAAGAGCCTCCAAAGCTCACCATCTAACCAAACTGTCGTACTTAGGATCTACCCAAGCTTAAATTTTAAGTATGGGGAGGGCAGGGCGAAGGAAGGACTATAGAACCAAAGGAAGGAGAAAAGTCCTTCCTCTTTGGTGGGGTCTGCAGAGGGCTGGTCTCAAGCAGAACTTGCCTTCGGCAGTCTCTCTCTCTCTCTTCCTTCCCTGCCCCTCTTCCCCTAGTGCCAGTTTTTTCATGCTTCCCTACCCCCTCCCCAGTACCTCTTTCTCCAGGAGTGTCCCACAATCCAAAATTATCTTCCCTTTATGTTCCCCGATCCAAATATAGCAGCACAACCAGCACCACACTCCTGGCAATTACCTGATCTCAAATTGCAGTTAAGAAAGAAGCTCTTTGAACTAATTTATACTAACATGGAAATGACTGAAAGACCCTCAACCTTCCCACAGGAAATCATTTAACACAAAGAAATCCTTTCAGCCAGTGGAATTTTATTGGGATCCCACATGCAGCAAAATGACCACAGGCAGTGGGGGCACCAGGGAGGTGCTCTGCAGGGAGGCTCTGGGCTCAGGCCATACTTCCCAGTTCAGCTCACCTGCATCTTCCCATTCTCTTCTGACCTGAGACACCCTTTCCATGGTCACCGATGAAGGACCTAGCAATACTGGGGGTAGGATGAAGGGCAGTGGAATTGCATTTTTTTATACCTATGGATCCTTGGCGAGTTGGGTTCTGTAGGGACAGAAGCATAGCCTAGTGGGAGAGACAGGGGTCTATAGATGAGGCTGGCTCGACCAGGGTGCTGATGGAGACTTGGAGGACCAGGGGAGAGGGTGTGGGGGAGTAGGAGGTGATAGGGACCCAGGTTTGAATTCCAGCCCAGCACGTATTACCCTGGGCCACTCACTCAGCAGCTCACTTGGCTCATCTGTGAAATGGAGACCCTGTGTCCTAGCCTGGCACATCGTCGTAGGGTCCAGAGATCCTCCCAACTCACTGGCCTGCCCCCCCCCCCTTAGGTCATCGATAAGAACTCGGGTGGTTGGTGGTACGTGCAGATCGGTGAGAAGGAGGGCTGGGCCCCTGCGTCATACATCGATAAGCGCAAGAAGCCCAACCTGAGCCGCCGGACGAGCACGCTGACCCGGCCCAAGGTACCCCCCCCGGCGCCCCCCAGCAAGCCCAAGGAGGCTGAGGAGGGCCCGGTGGCCTCTGCCGAAAGCCAGGACTCCCCGCTGAAGCTCAAGTACGAGGAGCCGGAGTATGACATCCCTGCCTTCGGCTTCGACTCAGAGCCGGAGCTGAGCGAGGAGCCCACGGAGGACAGCGGCTCGGGAGACAGGCGGCCCACCCAGGCCCACAGGCCCTCCCCCGCCTCCTCGCTGCGGCGGGCCCGTTTTCGGGTGGGTGGCTCGTCAGAGGATGTGGCCGTGGAGGAGGAGACCATCTATGAGAACGAGGGCTTCCGGCCATGTGCGGAGGACGCCCTGTCAGCCAGACGCTCCTCCCGGGACAGCGACTCCCCCGGGGGCTCCCCTCTATCCCTGGCCAGGAAAAACTCCCCCAAGTCAGGCTCCCCCAAATCGTCATCCCTCCTGAAGCTCAAGGTGGAGAAGAACGCCCAGGTGGAACTGGGGAAGAACCACTCCTCGGCCTCCTTTTCCTCGTCCATCACCATCAATACCACCTGCTCTTCCTCCTCCTCTTCCTCCTCCTTGTCCAAGAACAGCGGTGACCTGAAGCCCCGCTCTGCCTCGGACGCAGGCATCCGTGGCCCCCCTACAGTCGGGCCAAAGAGGGATGCCGACCTGAAGGCGGGGCTGACCTCGTGTGCCCGGGCCAAGCCGTCGGTCCGGCCCAAGCCGTTCCTGAACCGGGCAGAGTCCCAGAGTCAAGAGAAGATGGACATCAGCACTTTACGGCGCCAGCTGAGACCCACGGGCCAGCTCCGGGGCGGTCTCAGGGGCTCAAAGAGTGAGGATTCGGAGCTGCCCCCCCACACAGCCTTCGAAGGTCCCAGTGAGGGGTCCAGAAGAGGCTCTGCTGACCTCATTACCCCCCCAGCTGCCACACCCCCGTGTCCCGCCAAGAAGGGACGTGAAGGGCAGGGCACCTCCTACACGACATGTAGCGCCTACCAGAAGGTCCAGGACTCGGAGATCAGCTTCCCCGCAGGCGTGGAGGTCCAGGTGCTCGAGAAGCTAGAAAGCGGCTGGTGGTACGTGAGGTTTGGGGAGCTAGAGGGCTGGGCCCCTTCCCACTATCTGGTGCTCGGCGAGAATGAGCAACCCGACGCCTCTGGCAAAGAGCCAGACACAGTAAGCCCCAAAAGCAAGCAGAACGAGGGCAAGTCCGACAGCCTGGAAAAGATCGAGAAGCGGGTCCAAGCATTGAACACCGTCAACCAGAGCAAGCGGGCCACGCCGCCCATCCCCTCCAAGCCCCCCGGGGGCTTCGGCAAGACCGCGGCTACCGGCGCCGTGAAGATGAGGAACGGCGTGCGGCAGGTGGCGGTGAGGCCTCAGTCGGTGTTCGTGTCCCCGCCGCCCAAGGACAACAACCTGTCCTGTGCCCTGCGGAGGAACGAGTCACTCACGGCCACCGACGGGCTCCGAGGCGTCCGCCGGAACTCCTCCTT
Organism: Mirounga leonina; assembly: GCF_011800145.1. NCBI lineage: Eukaryota > Metazoa > Chordata > Mammalia > Carnivora > Phocidae > Mirounga > Mirounga leonina. The sequence goes on along the minus strand of NW_023270265.1, from coordinate 28,965,062 downwards.
CAGCAGTGCGCGCTCAGCTGCCGCCGAGGCCAAGGGCCGCCTGGCCGAACGGGCTGCCAGCCAGGGCTCGGACGCGCCTCTGCTGCCCGCCCAGCGCAACGGCATCCCCGTGTCCCCCGTGCACCCCAAGCCCATCGAGAAGTCCCAGTTCATCCACAACAACCTCAAAGATGTGTATGTCTCCATCGCGGACTACGAGGGGGACGAGGAGACAGCAGGCTTCCAGGAGGGCGTGTCCATGGAGGTCCTGGAGAGGAACCCCAACGGCTGGTGGTACTGCCAGATCCTGGACGGGGCGAAGCCCTTCAAAGGCTGGGTGCCCTCCAACTACCTGGAGAAAAAGAACTAATGGGAGGCCATGGGTCCTTCCAGCCTGGGTGTGGATGAGTGGTGAGATGAAGACAAAGGGGAAAGGGAAAGTGGGAGGGGGTGGGGGGGACGTTAAACCCTGCAGAATGCGTGAGCTCAGCCATGCTCCCCTCCGGGCTGTCCCCCGGCCGGCAGGTAAGGTCTGGCGGGGGCCCACACTGAGTGGGGGGGAGCACCAGGCCTGGGACCAGAGGCGAGAAAGCTGAGCCCCGTGTGGGCACCTCGGTGACTTGGCTGATGCATCTGGCACCATTTGGGGCACGCCAGGTGGGAAACTCTTGATTGTGCCTTGGCTGCAGATCTGGAAAAGATGTGATGGCAGGGGCCTCGCGTGCCCTGCCCCTGCTCAGCCTGGTTTCTGTGGCTAGCACCTCGCCACTGGAGGTGGTCCTTGGATCATCCTAAACCTGTATTCGTGAATTGTGCTGGTTTCCCCAGGACTGTGGCCGCCCACCGCGGGTGGCGCTGGGGCTTGGAGGCGTCTCCTGGGAGCTCAGCCCGTCCCTGGGCTGAGCTGTCACTGTCTGTCGGTTGAAGAGAAAGCAGTTCCGCAGGTGCCAGCAAGGACCACCTTGCTTACCCGTCACTGTCCCTGGCCTTGAGAAGGGAGTCCCCTGCCTGGGGCACCCCGTCTGCATTGGACCCACAGCCCCAGAGTTTACAGAGCGGGTGGGCGAAGCCATCGGTCTCTTCACCGTCTGCACAGACTTTATTTTGGGTGTTTCTGGGTGGGCAGTTCTTTTGCATGTTTTGGGAGAGGTTTATTGATTTGGGGCTTCTGTGTCAGCCCTTGGGTTTTGGTCTTATATTTTAGGGGTTGTTTGGGGGCCCAAGGGCGGTCAGCCTCATGGGGGATGGGACGAGGAGCAGATGGGGCTTTTCTGTCATGCTCTTGCTGGGAGGTTGTTGGTTGTGTTTGCGTTTCACTTTCTTTCCCTCCACAAGCCAAAGTCCCTTCATTTGGTTCCCACTGTTGCCGACAGGACCCTAGCATGGCGCTTGCTGGGGGGCCTGGGGGCGGAAGGCCCAGGTCCCAGATGTGGCAGAGCAGAGACGCCCCGGGGGGGCAGAACCCTCCCCAGGAGGGAGGAGGGGCTTGTCCAGGAGAGAAGGCAGCTCTCAAGCTGCTGGGTGAGCACCGTTCTGCGCCCGTTCTCCCGCCTGGGCAGGACCAAAAACCCTTACCTGTGAACTGTGGAGAAGCACCCAGCGCCCCCACCAAGGGCTGAGGGGACCCCAGCTGGGCGGCCACCAGCCACCCCCTACCTACACATGATGCCACAGGTACCCGAAAAGATGGAGGACCCCCAGGCCGGGAGCCAAGCCGGTCTGCCCAAGGGGCAGTGCCCCCGTGAAGAGAGGAGAGAATAAAGTCCCTGTCAACTTTGGGTTGTCTTTCGATCGTTGACGTTTCAGAGGGGACCCTCTGGAAGCCTCGGCTTCCCCAAGGACTCCCCCTTTGCTGGGAGTGGAATTCCACACGTGCCTTTGATTGTGGACCGATGGGGCTTCACGGCCACCAGCTCAGCTGCCAGCGGCCAGGACTAAGAGTCGGTGTTTTCTACAAAGGAGGAAAGGCCCTCCCTCTCCCCCTGCTCCCCCGCCCCCCAAGGCAGTGTATGTTGCCTGAAGATCAGCACGGGAGCCTGGCCTGTGTTCCGTGCCTTCAGTACCCCCCACCCAGACCCGGGGCCTCGAGTGGGGACCTCCCCAGCCCTCCTCCCTCGCCGCACACTGATGCCTGGCAGCTCCAGCAAACCGCTCCTGTTCTTTGTTGAAGGGCCGCGGTGAGATTTCGTTTCCTTTTGTTTTGTTTGTGAGTTTGTTTAAAATTGAAATCAGTTATTTTCTTCTGCTGGACAGTATTAAATAGAGCAGGATCCTGAGTTAATCTGCTAGGTTGCAGTACTAATGGTAGTGGTTTAGTGTCTTCATATTAATATTATTTGGACTTATTTGAGCAATAATGATAAAGAAGTGGTTCATTATTTTTTAATTAATGCACTTTAATAAGGTGGACTGGGAAGAAACCCAGAGAGCAAAGTGCATTACTTAAAGATGCAGTATATACTTTTCTCATTTTTAAGCAGCACATATTTATTAAAAGAAAAAGAAGTAATTTATGATTATTTAAAATAAAATTTAAAAGTAGAGTGACTATTGGGTGAAAGGACCTTCCGCGTAGCGGTCTTCCAGGGGGAGGCCCAGCGGCCTCGCTCCTCCACTGTCCGCACTGAGCCAGTTCAGTCAGTAACGTGCCAGCCAGGCCAGCGGGGAGCGCAGGGCGCATCGGCCAAGCACAGAGCAGCATCTCAGTTGGGACTGGACCGCAGTGTTCCCCAGAGCCTGCCTTTCCCTGCCCTTCCTCACCGTCTGCGCTGCCCCGTGGGGCTCTCCAGCACCCACGAGGCCCGCCTTCTCTGCACTCCCCAAGGACCCTCTCCTTGATCCCCAGTGCTCTAAGTGATGGTCATTACAAGTGACCTTCAAGGTCATTCCATCCTATCCCTTCCTGTTACTGCAGCCGAAGGACAAGAAATTACTTTCCCGAAATCATGGAGCTAGTTAATGGCAGAGCACCCCACTGTACCAATCCTTGCACTCCTTCCCAACCCCATTGTAGTTTATCGCGTGGTCATCATGTTTACATTGTGACATCCAGCCCTCTCAGGATGGCTGGGAGTTGCTCAGGCATCTAGGAAAAGTGGGGAATGCTGCCACCTGGTGACAGCATGTAGATTTAGGCAGTGAACAGGGATTGCCATGCCCCGTCTTCGCACCTCACCCCCTCACCATCACCCCCTGACTCACAACACAGCACAAACCCTGCAAACCCAAAGAGAATATGAATACTTGAAGCAAGAAGGGTGCATGCCAGTCCCTCTCAGACACGGCCAGGGGGTGCCAGGCCTTGTGCCCCTGGACTCCCAGCCCCACCCAGGGCAAGAGGGCCTTTCCCTAGAGCTACTGAGCTGCTTTGTGTTGTTGGAGGGTACCGCCGGCAGCAGGTGGAGGAGGGAGGGGCCTGCGGCTCTGACCCATCTGGAGGAAAACCAGATCGGACTAAAAAAGGAAAAAGAAAAATGAAATCTCAGCAGTGTCCAAACCCAGTTTCCCATTAGTTGCGATTGAAAATGTGAAATGGCATTGTATTGCTGTATACTGCAACTTTAATCATAATGAGCCCTTCTGAGGTCATTATTGAGCTTTATATAATGCCTGAAGATGCATCATTTGGTGCTTTTTCTTTTAAAGACCTTTTTCTTTCATTACAAGGGGGAAAAAATGTCTTCATCTCTCTCCCACTTTGAAACAGCGGGCCTGGCTGGGGTCCCTGGCCCTGCCACGCTGTTCCCACAAGGCCAGGGGATGCCAGGGGCAGCAGGAGGGAGCTGGAAGGGGCAACTCTGGGCGGCAAGCGTGCCATCTGCCCCTGGCTGTGGCCGGGCCCTGCCTTGCCAGCCTCAGCACTCCACCCCTAGTCTGGCCCCAGAGGCTTCTCTTTCTTACTCTCGATTCTCCATCTTGACGAAGGCATTATATAGAATTGTTTTAATCACTTTCAGATGTTAGAGCAGCATATTTTACTGGTATTTATATCCATCGCTTTCCTCAGCAAGGCATGTTACAACTTTTATCATCTAAGGAAGAAAGACAAGGGAATTTCGGTTGAGCATTATTTTCATATTACTAGTATTTGCAGAGTAGGCGTAGAACTATTTAAGTTTAGACCTTGGTTTGGTAGTTTGTTTTGTTTTAAGGAAAAAAGAAAAAGATAAAGTAGCCCCTACTTTTCCTGTTTTGTTTTGTTTTTTTGTATTTAACTAATATATTATTTCTTTAAGGTTACTCACTTCCCTTACCCCTCCGAATACTTTGCATTCTCAATCAAAAATGAAAACAATCTGAGAGACAGGAAAAGTGCAATATTACCGAGGGCTGCCAGGGCTCGTTGGGACAGCTGTGGGAGACCCAGTGGCCCGGTGTGTCCGTAGGAGGAGGTGGGGCTGTGGAGCAGACAGGTGACCGTCTGGGTGTTGATCTTTGACCCCTCCTCCCCCGGCAAGGTGGCAGAAGGCAGCCCCTTTTTCTGTTGGGTGTTCTCCACCCAGGAGGAATTCAGGGACGCGGGCACAGGGCTCTTGACCTCCTGGGGCCCCAGCCCTCGGAGCAGAGCAAGGGCATCCAGGAACAGTTCCTTGTTTTCATTTCCATTGCTTTTCAGCTAGCTGCCCAGAAAGACCGGTCTTAAAAAATCAGCCCCAGCAGCCCTGTCTCACCCCAGTCTCCTGATGTGTGGGCCATGATCTTTTGATGTATGTTTGAGTCTTTTTAAAACTATGTAACCTCAGTTCGGTTTATGGGCAGGAACCCTAGATGTAACCAAATCTTTTTCGGGGATGTGGGTGCCTTGAGCCCTACATACCCCAGTGAGACACCAATTCCCACAAGCCTGCAGCTAGGCCTGGTGCTAAGCTTGGGCCACCCATTCATCTCAATGACTTCAGCCTGAGGAGGGAGCCCTGCCTCTTGCTTAACACCCCAACAGTTCCCAGAGGGCCTTAGAGAAGCATCTGAGGGGCCTACTCAGGTCTTTGTAGACAGCTTCCCACACCAGGTACCAAGCCGGCCTCCTCCTTACTTGGCGCAGGTCGAGAAAGCAGCAGGATGGGAAGTCTCTGGGTCCAAGCCCTTGGAGCGCTGCCCTTCAGGGCTCCAGGGATGTCCTCGCTGGCTTGTCCCTCCATCTCCAGTACTGTATGCTCGCTGCTTCAACCCCTCCATTTGGTGAATTTCTGTACAAACGTGGATCTACGTGCCCAGAGTGGGACCGCGCCCCCGTGTGTGGGTGTCTCTCCTTGGAGTATATACGTCTATATGTCCAATCTTTGAGAATCTTGATGCAGAGCTCTCTGGAAAGAGAATCATCCACATTGCTAAATAATTAAGATTCCCTCATTTTTTTGAGGGCTGTGTGTTGAGAGAGAGTGAGTTAGTGTGTGTGTGTGTTGGTAATTTCCCACTTGAACTAAATAACACGGGGTTAGAGAACAAATACCGGGCAAGCTGTCTCCATTTTACAAGTCCTTGGCATTGGGCAGGCCCCATGGGACTCGCAGTTTCTGGCAGCAAGTGTGTTATTATTCACACGTACTTCTGGCTGGAGAGTGCAATGTGTCTTTTTTTTTTTTTTTGTAATTATTTTATTATTTCGTTGGAAACTTCACACTGGCATTAACAGATCTAGCAGAAGCAGCCTAGGCCATCATCCCGGGCTCCGAAATGAAGCTGTGGAAGAGAAGTCACTGGGTGTGGAAGCGCTGGGATGGGGGAACCAGGTCACCACCTGCAGACGTGCCGTCCAGCAGGCTGAGCCCGCCCCTTGCCACGCGTGCCATTGCTGCGGGAGGCCCCAGAGCGTGAGAGCCGCTGGTCCCCGGTTCCTGTTTCTGAGGGTGGCCAGGCTGCTGGGGGCGAGAACGTGCTCACGGTGAGGTCAGTACACCAGACTGCACGCCCCAGCTGAGCAGGTCACAGGAGCGGTGTGGGGCGCTTTCCCTTGACCTCACTGAGCTTTTTGCCTGAGTCGCGATCCCTATTGGAGGCAGCCTCAGTGGTTCTCAAGTTCTGTGACCAGAGACAGTGACAGGATGGGGTTACTGCCCTACAGCCTTGTTTCAGAAGCAGCAGCCTCACTGATTTTCGCTTCCCTCTGTTTTGTCCTGTGCACCTAGACCCACAGCCAGAAGTTGGCATCACTGGTGCTTACAGACCGGGTAGAGGGCTCTGCCTTCTAAGGCCTTGATCCCAACCTGCCTGTAAGGTTGGGGTTACCATGCGATCTCCTTTCTCCAATCCTATCTTTTTAATCTTGGGTTTACACTTGACCTTGACAATCAGCCCCCTCTCCCATCCCAGTCCTGGAACTTAGTGGCCTTAGGGAATGGATTTCTGAGGTGAAGGTTCCCTCCTTTGTTTCCAGTTCCACCCTGGCTAAGGGTTGGACCTCAGGAGGCGAGAGGAGAGAGAGAGTGTGTGAGAGAGAATTGTTTTAAGGCGGAAGGATGGCTCGAGCACGTTGGAGGCAAGCAAGAGGCACGTTGGCGTGAGGAGTGTGTGCATGTTTGGAGTGGCTGGGGCTTACCGTCCCCTCCCTGGGAAGGTGGCTTCCAGAAGAGGATGTCTTCTAGGCAGAAAGGGAAAAGTGTGAGAAGGCGGAGAGAGGGTCTGGAGGCTGGAGTTTAGTCTTTATTCAAAAGAAGGAAGAAGTCAATTCTGAGTGTTTCAGGAGGAAGAGAACAGGTACAGAGGGAATTTACTGATGCAACACCCAAGGGTCCAGTCAGAGCAGGTTGGAAAAGCCCTAAGATTTGGCCACAGAAGCAGCTGACCCGAGGAAACAGCTACTTGCTGGGCCACAACCTGAGTCCCCAGCATGTGGTTAATGAGTAGTCACGGATTTACTTAGTGGGGATGGGAAGTTGCTAGCAACAAACCCATCTTTGAGTCTGGGGGCTCTGGCTCCAGAACATTCCTCCATCTCTCAGGTTCCCAGCATGTTTTGCCCACATCCCTTTGTCTAATCCAGAGCTAGCCTCTCAAATTGCTGGAATTGGTTAGAGACCAGTGACCGTAATGGGTTGTACAGTAATGACCCACGACCCCCAAACTGGAACCTCAGGGTCCAGACACCACCAAGCATGTCTGGGAGGGAAGCAGCCTCATTTCTTCTTCTGTTGACACCAGTTGTTCTTGAGTATCTCTACTGAGACCTGTGGCAACTCAGTCTGCTGAGCCAGCCGCGCAGGTGTGACTCAGAAGACGGGGCCACACACACACTCATCCACGGACATGCCCTTTCATTTTCAGTGGCCCGTCACCAGGGCACCTTTCCATAAGCACCTACTTCGGAGAGAGAAGGGTAAACAGAGCCACCATTCTTGGATCTGCAACTTGTTCTCTGCAACAGATTTTCTTTAAATCCAGGACATAGGCTGGGAAAAGGGTTTCACTGACAGTTCCTGAGAGGTCTGCAGGAAGGTGACTTCTGAGTGAAGATGTGAGTGGCAGGTCCCTCAAGTGTGGTTTGGGGAGCGCATGGTTGCCTGTGAACTGCTGGATGTCTTTGGGGCTCCAGAGCTTTGGGGGATTCCTCATGGTGTCCACTTAACCCCTCCCAGCTCCTAGCAGGCTCTGTGGGGTCAGGAGGAGGTTGTGCCCTCTTCTCCCCTTAGCAGAGAAACTCAAGGACAGTGAATTCAGCGCAGTTTGAGTGCTAAAAAAATTTCCAGGATCAATGGTGGTGCTAAACTATCTCCATGTTTCTAATATTTTTAATAGTGGGGTTTTTTTTTTTAATTGTTCTCATCACAAAAATGCAGTGTCCTTGGGGAAGGGACCCAGCCCCTTGGCCTGCCACTTTCCAGGTGTCCTTTATCATGCTGACGGGACTCTTTGGTCTGCAGAAAATACTCTGTCTTGGCATGCTTCTAGACTGTAAGATTTGGGTTGTTTTGTTTTATATTTTGTTTATGTTTACATCTTGTATTTCCCTGAAAACTAAATAAAGTTTTTGGCCTTTTTAACTGAACAGAATCACCTCTTAATTCTCCCTGCCATCAGAAAAGCCATCCAGCTGCATAGCAAAAGGCACCTTATCCAGAACGCAGGATCCGGGGCCCCTCTGAGGACACTGAGGGGCGGGGGGGAGGCAGTTAAGTTGCCACTTTTGCTGGTGAGAGCCATGCTCAAGTTTCTCCTCCCTTCCCCCAATTCTCCCCTTCCCCACCTACAGGAAGCTTTCTGGGCAGTTGCCAAGGCTTTGAGAGAGAGAAATGCAGATTTGGGGGCAAAAGACCCACATCCAGCAGGCCTGGCTGGCCCCTCAGCTTGGAGCCCCGGATGCTCCCCTGCTTTTGCTGGACTCCAGTAAACAGGGCTGGGCTGTCCTGCTGTAGGGACCAGAGCATCTTCCCAGGGGAGAGGGCAGGAAGGCAGGCATGCTCTGTGCTGGAGTCCCAGCCCCACCAAATGAGCAGGATTCCCACGCTGTGCCTAGACTCGCTCCACCACTCCCAGCTTCTAGCCAACCAGACAGACTCGGCACATCTAGGTTTCCCTAAAGGCCCCGGGCCAGAGCCCTCCCTTTTCTGTGCTGCCCTCACCCCTCCTGACCTGTGTGACGGGTTTATCCTCCTCCCATGAGCCCCTAGAGGGCAGTGCCACCCCACAAGGGTTTGGAGCCAGGTTTGGGCCACCTCCGCCTTCATATAGAGCTGAGCAGGCCTCAGGGACTCTGCTCCTGCCCAATAAACACTGTTCGGCAGGGATCCAGGGATTGGAGGGCACCACAGGGCAGTGGCTTCTCCCTTTCTCACCTGGCATTCTGGCCCCTGCTGTCCAAGCCCCAGGTCATGCTCCCGCCCCCCCACTCCAGGGAGTCTCCCCTGACTGTTGACACCTGACCCTTCACCTTCACCCCCCCAACCCCACCTCGGTCCTCCCTCCCCAGCCCTCCACACAGCACAGCCCTCAGGCTGGTACGAAATCACCTTTATTCACAATCACAGCGACCCAAGTTCACAAAGGAGGCAGCAGCTATCCCAGCACTAACAGAGACAGTGGTACGGATGGCTTCCTCGCCCCAAACCTCAGGCCCCGCAGCCCCTGCACTGAAGACCTTCCCTTGCCTCTGACATGAGACTCCTGACGAGATGGGGCCACCACCTCCCCCTCCCCCTGACCCTACTCCCATGGAAGGGGTCTTCAGGGTCCGGGACTGGGGAGTGGAGACCCACTGTGGAACCATGACTTCCTGGAGGCCCTCTGCAAGGCAGGGGCCGACAAAGGCCCAGCCTGGCCTTCTGACCCCCAGTGCTGTCCCACCAACACCCCACAGCAGCCCATCATCAAAGAAGTCCCAAGAGTCGCACAAAGTCTGCTCTCCTCCCCACACAGTCCTTTTACAGAGGTGGCAGCTGAGGCTGAGAAGGGCTATGACCCGGCCAGGGCCACACAGCCGCCCAGTGGCCAGGTCCAGAATCCCACTCTGCCAGCCACAGGGAGCAGCAGTCTCTGATGGACGTGAAAAGCCATCGGAGGGGGCAGAGGGTTGGGAGGCTGGGGGGAAGGCCAGGCCAAGACTGTTGAGAGCGGGCGCCAGCCCATGGCCTATCAGGGTAGGGCAGGCAAGGCTGGGACAACTGCAGCCTAAGAGCAGGGGCGGGGGGCATGCCACCCCGGACCCAGAAATAACCCAGAGGTGCCAGGAGCCGGTCCCTTCCCTCCTCATCTTTCCTGAGGGGAAAGAGCCTTACTAAGAACAGCCTCCCCACCCCTACTATGAGTAGGCCTTCCCACCCCCGTTCCCTGGCCCAAGCGGGGCTCCCCTCCTCCAGCCTTCCCAGAACTTTGTATGTCCTCATGGAAGGGGGCGCTCCTCAACCTCCTGACGTCTTTGAGCCAACTGTGATGACCCTGCAGCAGCCCAGAGAGCAAGGGCACTTTGTGGCTCCGGGTCATCCACCAGTCCCAGGACACTAAGGAGGCTCAGTTTATCTCCTGTAAAATGGATACAATTTGACAGGAGGCCTCCCAATTCAGCCTCTTTTTATGGCGTTCTAATTCACGGTAAGCAGAGATGGCTATGGACTTTGGGCTGGAGCCTGGGGAAGATTTTGAGTGAGAACTACCTCTGCAGCCCTCTCGCTGGGCACGCCTCGCACCGGGGCAGCATTTCTAGGGGCCCCGGGGGATGGCAACTCAATCCCCCCCCCCAAAAAAAACCCCACAAACCAAATAAATAAATAAATAAAAATAAGAAAAAAGGCTGGTTTTACCCCCAGGGTACCCCACCCCCACTCCAGGGTCCTGGCCTCGCCTGGGGATACCACAGTCTGAGTATCAGCCAGGCCCCCGACAGCACTGAGATCCAGGAGGACAGGTCTCAGAGCACAGATGCAAACCTGCTCTTAGAGAACCTTCCAGAAGATGGACACTGCTCTCCAGCCCACACCGAGGCTGTCCCTGGGCAGCAGCATCTAGCGAGATGACTGGGGCAGAAAGGCTATGGCCAGGAAGGGGCCCTCTGCATCTCAGCCAGGGCACAGGGTCAGAGACCCAGAACCTGCAGCCTTCTGTGGCCTGTCCATCCACGCGTCCTGGGTGAGTGGGAGAGGGACAAGGCATGGGGGCTGCCGCCTGCCCAGGGTGAGAGGTATCCACCAGCCTTACGCCTGGCTGCCAGGCCTGAGGGGCAGGGAAGAGAGGAAGGAGAAGGTGGGTACAGGTCAGAGTAAGGCAGCAGCTCAGGGGCTACCTACCTAGGGCTGCTGTCGAGCAGGTTGTACACTGCTCCAGGATGGCTGGCTGAGAGAACAAATGGAGACTGAAGTCCAGGCCATACTCCAAAGGCCCTAGCTCAGGGACACATCTGCCCAGAGGAAGGGACATGTTGTCTAATTCTCACATGGACTAGAGGACTGCCTAGCAATCTGCCCCAGATGGGGAAGGATTAGGATAGGCTGAGACCCCCGTTTAGCCCCTCGGCATGCACGGTAGAGTGGGTGCAGAGAAGGGAAAGACAGGAGGAGAGCGGACTCCTCCCCGCCTCCCTCTGCTGGGCAATTTGTTTCTGCCCCTCATCTCCCTGCCTTATACTCCCTTTCTTCCCAAACCTTCGAGGGCCTCAGTTTCCCGTGTTTAATGAAGAAGGGAAGAGTTTCCAAAATGAGGAAGAAGAGAAGGGGCCCTGTGGGCTTGCCCCTCGGCTGGAGCGGGGCCCGAGCCTGAGGAGGCAGGCATGCAGGGTGGGGCGCCACAGGCTAGGAGCTGCGGTAGGTCTTGATAATGTCCTTGATGGGGCGGCGGCAGATGGGGCAGCAGGCGTGCAGGGCCTTCTTGAGGCGCAGGCCACAGCCGTAGCAGAGGCACATGTGGCCACACGTGTAGATGACCGTGTCCACTGCGTGCTCATAGCAAATGGTGCACTCATCGCTCCACTGTCCTGTGCCCGGGGCCACCGGCGACTCAGGCAGGCTCACTGGGGAGTTGGGGGCCGTCCCTGGGGACAAGGGGACACCAGTCAGCAGAGACATGGCCCAGCCTGGCCCCAGGGTCATGGGAAGAAAGCCCTCTGGTCTCTCACTCCACTGACTGGGGTCTGCCTGTTTCCCTTGACGACCCACTTCCTGGGCACTAGGAGGCACCTGATGAGGGGCCAGGGTGCCCACGAGGCAGTGAGAGAAGAGGGGGGGAGGAAGGGAGGGGCCCAGAGTCTTTTAAGGAAGGCCTCTTCTGAGCTATCCTTTGGTCTTCCCCATGTGCTAAAAAGTGCTCTGGAGAAAGGTGCCCGGCTGGGGGACAGGGTGGGATTCACCCCAGAAATCACCACACGCAACAAGGGTTCACTGAGCCTGCCTCCAGGTCCTCCAGCGCCCAGCTCTGACCCGGAGGCTGCACGGCTGCCTCAGCCAGGGGGTCTTGGGGTGGGGAGGCCGCCGCGGACACCGCGGAACCCGAGCGGCCAGCCTACTTACCACCAGCAGAGCTCCCCAGAGGTCCGGAGCTGCACGTGCTGAGCAGGGGGTCAGAGAGGCGGCTACCCAGGGCACTGGGCGAGGTTGGCGTGGAGGCAGGGGAGCAGGAGAGTGACGGGATGCCCCGCTCTGCCAGGATGGTGGAACCTGCGGGAGGGGAGGGAGCAACGCACTAGCCACCAAGAGGCCTAGCCACCGAGAGGCCTACGGGGAGGAAGCTCAAGTCTCCGCCCCTCCTAGAGGCTCCCAGGAAAGTGCTGACACAGCACGACCAGACAGCCCAGCCACTGGGCGGGCTCAAGGCAGGACCCCATCGGGTGGCCCAGCGCCCTGTCCCCGCTGTTTCCACCGACCAACGGGAGGGCGACTTCCTGCTCTGGTGTTCCTGCATCAGCAGTCTCCAAACAAGCCCTCTGCCTAGAATCCCACCTCCACCCTTCCTACGCATCCTCACCTTCAAGGTTTCCCATGCCAGAGAACAAAGTCCCCCTCCTCCCACCTAGCATGGCCCTCCTGTTCCAAGCCCCGTGCTCTCTCTGTCACTGCCCCCAGATACCACCCACCATCTCCTCTGCAATAGCACCTTTCGGAGGCCTTCAGCATCTCCCAAGCTCATTCTGTGCTACATTCTCTCCCTCCTTCCTCCCCTCCCTCTCTTCTCTCCCTCTTCCACTCCTCTCCTCACCTTCCTCTCTTCTTCCTTCCCTCCTTGCTTCTCCCTTCAACAAGGTACCAGGTACCTACCAGGTACCATCCACTGTGTAAACATAACACTGAGAACAAGACCGACAGAGCCCTTGCCCCCAAAGAGCTAACTGTCCAGGGAGCCCCTTGGGGCTGTCCTCAAACCCCCTCCTCTGGGCAGCTTTGACCACCCCCACAAACCACATTACTTTATTTAGCACTGACTGGACACACACACCACATACATGGGCCTAAACCACAGAGCTGGGGTATTATTTGTTCTTTGCCCAGGTATGCAGCTTTGCTTTCCCAGGTGAACTATGAGCTTCCTGAGAGCAGGAAATGGTATTCACCTGTGACTCTCCCAAGGCTCTAACATACTGCCCTACACATAAATGCTCAATGAAATCCTTTTATCATCAGGTGTTCTAAGTCAATCAGTAGTCACTGTTTCTAAGAATATGCATTAGATATCCACAAGGTTTCTCTGGTGTTAATAGTTTTCAAGTTAATTAGCATCTTTCAGAAATTCACACCTATTTCGTTTTCTTGCCTTATTGCACTGGCTAGTATTTTCAGAACAATACTTAAGGCATCCCCCTATCATATTCCTGACTTTAATGAGAATGTTTCTCATGTTTTGTCATTAAGTATGAAACTAGCGATGGTTTTGGAGTAAAGGAAATATCCTTCCATTCTTAGTTCATTTAGGCCTTTCACGAAGCACAGCACTCCTCTGTAAGGTAAATAATTACCCCTCACACACTGTCACTGGTTTGTTTTTCCTTTGCAGTCCATCAGGATCCCCAAACACCAATTTGCTGACCGAGATGCCCAGTTCTCCTACAACGCAGGTGCACTATGTTTGGCATACATTGTTTAGCATATATGTGGATGATTATTCTTAAACACCCACCTTGGCCCACTTACATTTAAGTCCTGATTTTTTTTTAAGCTTCCCCTGTGTCTAGTAAGCTTCTTTGGGGAACAGAAGTCTCAGTGGAAAGCTACTTATCTATTATTAGATGGTGCTGAGGCAGGATCGTACCCTCCCCTTATACAACTTCCTTCATCTGAGGAGCAGTGTCTCCCAGTGAGTGTAGCCAAGTTTTTTTTTTTTAACCTCAGCCTGAATTTTTTCTGCACCCCCAGTCTGATTTCTTTTTATCCCATTCTGAATTTTCACCCCAACTTCTTTCCTTCCTGATTTCTTTTCATTCCTTCCTGATTTATCTTCCCTCAATCATAACTTCTTAGCATCTTGCCTCATTTCTTTTCATTCCTTTTCAGATATTTTTTTTCACTCCGTCTTCATTTGGTCTCTTTCCAGAGTAGGAAGTCCCCACTTATTTTATCAGATTTCACAAACTCTAACACACAACCACCACCACCATTATACACACAAATATGCATGCAGTTAGTTACTCACGTGTGCCTATACACAGACATACCCATCTTAGAGCATAACACATATTCACTTACATACACACATTACCCTGTCTACAAAGTCTCCTGGGGTGAGGTCTAGGATGGGGCTATGAAGCCCAGAGGTCTCCACACCTGCCTAAGCAAACCTGCTTAAATAAAGATTTCAGACGGGTGCCTGGGTGGCTCAGTGGGTTACGCCATCGATTCTTGATTTCAGCTCAGGTCATAATCTCAGAGTCGTGAGATCAAGCCCTGCATCGGGAGCCTGCTTGGGATTCTCTCCCCCCCCCCTTCTCTCTAAAAATAAAATCTTAAAACAACAACAACAAAAAATCAGATGCCCAGGACTTATCCAACATCTACAGGATCAAAATCTCTGCAGGTGGGATTCAAAAATCTGTACCAGGTCCTCCTAATGACTCTAATGGAATTAGCCCAGTCTACTGCACCTGCTTAGAAGGTCAGCTCTTACAAAGTATGAAACCTGTGCACTCTGGGGAAAGAGGTCCCTGGAGATGCTTTGTGAAAAAAAAAGATTTCTGGTCAAATTAGTTGAGAAAAAGCTGTACATCATAACCACCTCCACCCCCCTCCTTAAGGATTCACATTGCATATTAAAGGGTCTGAGAAGTTCTGCAGTAAAGAATCCCCCACTTTTCCTCACAGAATACTCTGAGAAACATAACTTTCACAAGTCCACGTCCACCAGTCCATTCAAATTCTGTCCATTCAAACCCAGGAAAGAAAGGCCCAGACCTCTGCAACCCCATTTCCTCCAAGGCCCTCTGCTCGGAGATTCCCTATAGGCTCCCAACCCAGGCACCACACTGCACAAACACCTGGCTACCATACCAAACTCTTTCTTATCTAGACACACAGCCATCCTTAAGAGGCAGAGACTTTAATTCCCATTTTGGAGAAACGGAAACTGAGCCTCAGAAAGCTAACTGCTGGTGGAAACCTTTTTTCTCATTTTTAAGTGGCCACTGGGCTGTTTATGCATCTGTGGGGAAGTGGGTTAATCAGATTCTGAGAGTGAAACTCGGTGATCCACACTTTTCTGCCCGCCCCCAGGATGCGTCTGGGAGGACTGGAGGCAAGGCCTAGCGATGGAGTCCGGCCCACAACTCGTCTCGGTGCCTGTGACTCGGTGGCAAGACCCGCGCGCGCGAGGCAGGGGGGCGGGGCGCGCGAGGCAGGGGGGCGGGGCG